>NC_135662.1:45275716-45600380 GCF_964188315.1 Podarcis muralis | reverse complement strand
TAGAATCTGAGAACAGTGAACTCATAAGAGGGTATTGTAGCAGTTAGGATGTTGGCATTTGGCTGGGAGTGAGGTGATTTGGGTTCACACAAACCCTTTAGTCTGACGCCTAATGACCTGGAAGTAAAACCCGGTAAGCGTCAACAGAAGGTCTTCACATAGTCGAAATGCAGCCTTTGACTTTTAAATAGAAATGCACACGTGTAAAATCACTAGGATGAACTAGGCACCCTATCAAAGAAAAAATTTCCAGCCTCTGAGGATTTCCCTCTTTCTCAGATGGATTTTAAGGGTTATTCAGTTACCCTGGATTGTAGATGGTGCCATACTACTACTCATACTACCACTAGGTAACCAGAGAGAGATCTTTGGGGTACAGTACTGGTATTCTCTTACCTGTCAGGTGCTTTCCCCGTGGAAGTTTACCTGGCATCTACAATCAGGTAAAGAACATTTTTTTAAAATCCCCATAATTTTAAACCTCATTTAGCCAATGACTGTTTTACACTACACTATCTATTATTATTTCCAGCTAGTTTTTGGATTTTCATGTTGTTTTACATGAATGTTATGTAAATAGCCCAGAAAAATACATTTGGAAGGCAAGATTTAAAAAAATTATAGCTAACTAATAACTAACAGAAAGACTTTTCAAATTTTCCTCCCTTGCAACTAGAATATATTCATTCTCCTCCCATATGAAATAATGTGCTATTAGAGATTTTTGCTTTTTTTACTATTGCATTTTACTTAATCAATACTGTTCCTACTTAGGCTGTGTCATCTCAGCCAACCATTACAGATTTTGAACTGCATTTCATTTATGTTGTAATCCTGATTACCATAAATTTAATCAATGCTAATCTTATTTAGGCTGCGTTAAGATGACACAATCTTTTCAAAGGCAAACAAACAAAACCAGCCAAGGTAGACAATGAGCTTTTAAAAGTCACACTTTCCTCACCTGATTACCATCTATTCAATGGTGCCCTCATGGACAAAGGGATTTTCAAAGTTAGTAACAGGAGGAGTTTTGTAACTGGTTATCTACCTAATTTCATCAAGTAGTGCATAATCTAATTAGGAGGAAGAAAGTCTTCCTGTGCCTCCCCAGTGCCCACATTACAGGAATAAAAAATACCTCCATTTATTCCAAATAAGTGAAAAGGAAACTTGAGTTATTTCATACATCTTATCTTTTATATATGGTCATATATTTTTTAAGAAAACATGACTATGCAGTAGCCCATTTCATGGAAATAATTTGTACATTTCTTTTAATAACTTCCAATATTATCTAATTTATATGAACTTTAATGATGTGCCCTACAACTGCCACCTCTAAATGATGATCATTGTTGAGAAACATTGGTCAATTTGCTCCTGAGCCATTGGAACAAATGAGAATCCTGGAACCATAAAAACTAGAAATATACATTTTCCAGAATGAGTGCTGAGAATCTAATATTATCCTTAGAATAACACAATTAGTAATAAAATCATTTTAAGTAATAATCATAAAATTCTGTGGTTCCCCCTACTGTTTCTTCTATGCATTTTTGTTATAAAAGTGACAAAAGATAAAGAAACAGTAATATTCTAAACAGATTTTGACAATGGTTATTTGTTTTTTTATGTGTCAGTTGTCTCAGTAGAGCCAATGGTTAAAAAAAATTCCTAGCAAACTGGCAAATTGTGCAGAAAGAAAGGTGGGTGGAACCTGAACAAATTCATTTTTCCCAGAGTGTCATCATTTACAATCTTGGATGAGAAAAATACTTATTTCTGTAATGGATTCTCCCCCCTCTCCCTGCAAATGTGTTAGTTTGTAAATCTATAGTCAGTGAGTCTGTGTTTTTGTAATGTTTGAGTACTTGTGCAAAACAGCAGATTTATGATGTAGCTGAAATTCTTGCCCATGATTAATGGAAAAGAGATCACTTGTTACAGGAAATTTTATAACCCCTTCACCTTCATTTCACATGTTTATGGGAGCAGCTTTACTTATGATCTATGGTCTGTGGTTGTAAAGCTCTTTGTTGTACGATTATTTCTGATGTAGAGTTGCTTCATCTTTGCTCCAAACTCCACTGAACAGTGCCATAAATGACTTGTTTATAATATAGGCTGCTCTGCTATACTTGAGTTTACTGACACCCCCTTCCAAAAAACAACAATTAAAGCCCACTTCTGCAAAGTATTTTGGAATGTTAATTCTTCCACATAGCTCTTTGCATGAATTACTGGAAGATGATTAATATATTCAGATGCTCCCAAAACACTTGTTGTTGTTTTTTTGGGGGGGGGGGGAGCTGGAAGAAGTGGCAGAAACTGAAACTAATGGTTCAGGAGGAGGGGGGAGCAAGATATTTTAGTTTTGCTTCTTGGTGGGAACAAAGACATAAAAGTAAGTGGCTAGCCAATTTACTGGAGAGCTGAGGGGAGAGATGGGAGTTTGAAAAGCGTTCAGAAAAATTGCCTAACACAGTGCTTTTCAACCAAGGTGCCGTAAGTGATGGTCAGTGGTGCTGTGGGCAACACTGGTCTTTGTCCCTCTTTCCTCCCTCCCTCCTCTGATGCCCTCTTGCGTCTCTGCCTCCCCAAGGCTTGCACAGCTGTTTGTTGCAGTAGCGCTTGCTACAAGCTCCCCAGGCGAATGGTGCCTCTGGGGCTGGCCAGGGGGTGCTTCCTAGGCCCCTGTGGGGCAGTGTGAGGAGGCACCTCTCTTTGGGGCAGGGAGGGCAGCTCAGAGACCAGGGACGCTGCTCAGAGGACTCCCAAGGAGAGGGGAGAGGAGGCTGAGGGAACACTCCACAAAGGAGGGTGTTTGAAAAAGGGTGAGAGGCTGCCAGCTCTGCAGGCAAGGGGTGACATAACTGGGCTCCTGATCCCACAGGGGTGCCGCAGAAAGAATGTAGTTGGTCAAGGGAGCTGTGGATTAAAAAGGTTGGAAACCTCTGGCCTAACATGTTTTTTTAAAAAAAAATCTTACTCAGGGGCACAACTTTTCCTTCAACCATACTGTGTAACCAAATGAATTCGCATGGTAGAAAACATGGCATTGTGTGTTTGAGTGACCATGGAGAATATATTTTTGAAATGTGTTGGCCCATTAAACCTTTGAGTCTCTTTCCTTTTCTACCGCTTAAATAAATGAATAAATAAATTTTTATTTATACCCCACCCTTCCCGGTTCAGAAACAATAAATTTAAATTTAAAACTCTTAATTGATGCAACAAAAAACAGCATAAAATACAGTATAAAACATGAATAACAATAAATTTAGAATTCAAAAATCAATTTAGGGGGGAAATCCATCCAATAAACATTAGATGATCACCAGGGCTAGCTGGCTAAATTAGTCCTATTTGGGCTAGCGAGGAGACCAGGGGAGAATTAACTGTGGGATCCCAGAGCGGGTAATCTTCATAAAAAGGGGAGGGGGAGGGAAGGAGGGGGAATAAAAGATCAGGGTAAGTTCAAATTGAAAGCCAGGCAGAATAGTTCTGTCTTACAGGCCCTGTGGAAGGAAGTTAAATACTGCAGGGCCCTGGTCTCATGGGAGCAGAGCATTCCACCAGGTTGGAGCCATCACTGAGAAGGCCCTGGCCTTGGTGGAGGATAATCTGACTACCTTAGGGCCTGGGACCTCTAAACTATGATTATTCATGGACCTTAAGGTCCTCTGCGGGGCATACCAGGAGAGGCGGTCCCGTAAATACGAGGGCCCTAAGCCACAAAGGGCTTTAAAGGTCAAAACCAGACCTTAAACCTGACCCGATACTCCACCGGGAGCCAGTACAACTTTTAAAGCACTGGCTGAATATGCTCCCATGGCAGGGACCCTGTGAGGAGCCTCGCTGCAGCAATCTGCACCCAATGGAGTGTCCTGGCCAGTTTCAGGGGCAGTTTCAAGAACATACAATTGTCAAGAACCAGCGTATGGATCACTGTGGCCAGATCGGGGCAGGAAAGGTAAGGGACCAACTGTTTAATGCGGCTTAATGGTTTGTTTGTTTGTCTGTCTGTCTGTCTGTCTGTCTGTCTGTTTCTCTCTCTCTCTCTCTATTTCTTTAGAAGCCAGTTTTGTGGTCTATATGCAATCCTGCTACTGCTTATGTGCAGAAGAGCTCTCCCCACATGTCTTTGTATTGATTTGGCATTTCCTTGTGCTTGCCTCTTAGCCTTCTTCGAGAAGAATGGGTTTGTCTTGCGCCAACTGTCACACTACGACCACCACCCTCTGGCGCAGGAATGCAGAAGGAGAGCCCGTATGCAATGCCTGTGGCCTGTACATGAAACTTCATGGGGTGAGCAGCTACTTCATATTATCAGGAGCTGTTTCAGTCCTTGCTTGATGCATGCTTAATGGCCAGCCAGCACACCATTCCTGAGATGGAACATGCATTTAGTTTCACAGGAGACCCAAGTCCAACTCTGCTAGGAGGGCGAAAGGGGATTGGGGTGGGGAGAGCATCTCTTATCCCTCCCATTTTTATTTTTATTTTGCATGTATGCAATTGTACTTAGCTACTAAATGATAGGGGATGTCAATAGAGAAATCCACGGCCCCACGTCATGTCGCAGTCCATCATTTAATGTTCCAGTAAAGAGTAATTTAAACAGAAAACAGAAGTCACTGATTGCTGCTGCTGACAGGTCTTGGGTATTATTTATTGGTTTAGTAGTTGGGAGATTTATGAACCGCTTAATGGAAGAGTTGTTTTAGTAGTGTACAGATATAATCGTAGATGAAGCACAACCAAAAAACCACAGAACAATTAGAAAACACAAATATACATAAAACGATAATTAAAACAAAGTTAACATCAGTTACACATTTAAAACAAATATAGCCAATGAAATTATATGTTGGGATAGGTTTGCCAAAACAAAAAAAAGTTTTCATTAGGCATCTAAAACAAGATAGCGAGGATTCCTGCCTATTGTCAAGAGTCAGGAATTCCAAAGCACAGGTTCTGCCGCATTAAAATATCAACTTCTTTGCAAATGTGGAACAGACATTATGTGGCACTTGTAAATGTGCAAATTCTATTTGGGAGAAAGGGAACAGTCTTCACTTTGAAGGAATAGTTTGCTCCAGTGGTTCCCAATGAGTGGTCCGTCTGCCCTAGGGGTGTCCGCATAACCCACTCAGGGTGTCTGTGGCACCCTTCACATAACAAAAACTATGATAGAGATATCCAAGTTTTCAAAAGTAGGGGTTCCATTGCTTGGCTTTTGAAAAACGGGGGCTCTGCAGTACTTAGCGAACTGGGAACCACTGGTTTACTCCACATGTAAAACATTCTAGCCACATAGAAGTTCTTCAATAGTGCAGACAATCGAGAGAAATGAATGCAAGTTTGCAGGGAAAGGCTTTTGATAAGAGAGGCTGCAAGTTTGATGGGAAAGGCCCAACTATTTAGTAGATGGATGAGAAATGGTTGGACTGAGTCAAGCACTGTTCCCAACACTGCCACCCAAAATGAGACTACCATTCTACCATCTTCTTAAGGATGCTGATTATGGATAAGGTTTATAGGCCTAAAAGATCCCACACATATATGCACAACGCAGCTCTATATCTGCACAGAGTACAATGTCCATTACAGAATCGAGTGTCACTGTTTGCCAGCCAGATATAAAAAAAACCAAAAACCATATCCTATGACCGCTCCTCTGTGTACCTATGGGGTGTAGAACTGGAGAAAGAAAAATAGTGAAATTTTACATGAATAGTGGTTACATAATGAATCAAACATTATGTCCTAATGCCATTATTTTCACTGTAATTTTGCTTATAGTAGGATGTCTCTAATGTATCCAAAGAGAAAACAAATTTCAGATTTTTTTAAAATTTTGGGGGGTATTGCATTTTAGGTACCCCGACCCCTTGCTATGAAGAAAGAGGGAATTCAAACCAGGAAACGAAAACCAAAGAACATGGCTAAGACAAAGTCATGCTCGGGTAAATATAATGAAAGAGTTTGTGGAGGGGCAGAGATTTGTCCATCTGGAGAACGCAGAGTTCTAACCTGGGTGCTTCCGTTGCAGGTAATAATAGCAATAATGCCGTTCCTATGACTCCAACTTCCACGTCTTCTACGAACTCAGATGACTGCCGAAAAAATGCTTCCCCTAGCACACAAACCACAGCCTCAGGGGTAAGTGACAAAATAGTATCCATGCTTGCAAGCGAGTAGATTTCTGTGGCGCATGTTATCTCCATTTTTATCTTATCTAGTAGAACAGTAATCTAAATAAACTTTTCAGTTAGGGAGCTGATACTGGACGGGGAATATCTGAGGAAATTACCTATAAACGCAAACACAATGTAAAACTCAAGTACTTCACAAACATCTTTATTAAGTTACAAGATTTATCTCTTATTTATACTGTGTCGTATCCTATCTTATATTGTACCGTGCTGTACAATAGGCGTTGGCCCTGATCCAGGCTGGGGTGATCCACGGGCTAAAACAAGTTTCCGCTTTTTAAAAGCTGTATATTCTAAAATCCTTCATGATCAGCAGTCATAGCAGGGAGTTGGGTCAGATATTAGCAGAAAGCACAGTACTGAAGCTCTACTTGTAGACCATCTCCCCACTCACGGGTCCAGTCTAGGAAATGCTACCTTTTCTGATGGTGATGTATTTGGTAGGGAGGTAAATGTGCGGAAGATAGGTACTTTTACTTCCAATGTACATTTTATTTCAGCATTGAGTACTGTAAATACCTTGTTGATAAGGTTAATTAAGTGAATATAATCCACCTTTGTGAGATAATGATGGAGAGCCATTAATGCTCAACACACTTTATACAAGTGTATGTCAGGGCTGTCAAGCATTTAAATTAGAATTGGGTGGTTGGCTGAACATCTTCCTTTTCCACTGAGTAGCCAATTAGGCTGTTATTCTATGCATGCTACTTGGAAGGAAGTCCTGCTCAAATCAGTGGGGCTTACTTCTGAGTAGACATGCACCAACTTGATTTTACATTTTGATGCAGTTGCATATTGCTGGCATCTCAATATGTATGGCTTTTTGAAACATTGCTCCAGATTGCATGTCATGATAAGCCATAGTGAGCGGTAAAAATATAGGCTCTCTGAGCAACAGTTTAGCTAGCTGATGATTTAAGCAATTTCCAATAGGAGGCTGTGTAGCACCTACACTGGGCCAGACCCAAAAGGGGGTTGAGGCACAAGCAGCCGTTTCCTATGGAAAATGAGAAATATTTTTTTTAGCAGTGCCACTCGCTTTACCCTTCCATTTTCTCCATAGACTTTTAAAAAAAAAAAAAAAGGGGGGGGGGGAACCAACAAAGTTTGTTTATAAAGCTCTCCAACCTCCTTTATCTGTACTGGCTGTGCAAAATGCAAAAAGAACTCTGTAATCCCAGCAGAAGAATGCAAATAATGTCAAGACTCAGTTGAATGCACAGCTGAACTGCAAGCCTTGCTTTACAGCTATTCAGAGCCTCAAACATCAAAATGCAATTGCACCCCCCCAAAAAAAACTACACGCATCCAACTTCAAAATGCATGGACATTTTGAGCAAATCTGCAAATGAGTCTACCTCTCTGTTGGGACATTTCCCCATTGGCTTTGGTTTTCCTTCAGAAAACACAGTTGCAATTGACCATTCTGCAGAACATCAAAACTCTTTTCCCTCTTCGCTTTTTCCTGCTGATGGGCAGGAGGAGAACCCAAGGAGCCAGATGAAATCCAGCTGTGGGTCATATCCGGCCCAGGGGTTCATCACCCTTGATCTAGGGAAAAAGGGCATATTTCCCAAGTATGAAGTATTGCTGTTTGTGTGCTGGAATTTGGGCTCTATCCCCATAACAGAAGCGCGACTCTGAGAGGAGATGTTGGGAAGTGTGCACTCGATGTATATCCATTGCACATCCAGCTGTATAGGTATTCCAGCCATTTCCTTTACTTGCTTCAGTCGCTTCATTATGGCTTCCTTTTAGTTAAATAAGCTCCATAGCTATTTGTCTTATGATCCTTGTTTTCAGTGTCTCTTGTTCTCTGACCCAATTCCTTTTATTTGCTTCACTGCTCAAATATGCAGTTACATTGTGAAAGAGAAAACATATCCTCCTGCAACTCTTATTATGTATGGATGGACATTTACTACACTGCTGCTAGCTTGGCCTTGAACTGGTTGGCCTTCTAGTTACGCTTCTAAAAAAGCAGGGCAGTATAAGAGGTGCTTTTCCTCCCCACAAATCCGTAACAGGACAAGCCAATGTGTTCTAACTTGGAATTATTTTGCACTGAGTTCCAATGCATTTACTCCTAAGCACATTGACTAGGAGGTAAGCCCACCTCACCCCCATCCCTGACTTACTTAGAGGCTTTTGGTCCTTTATTCAGCACAGGAATACTAGTGTCCAACTGGAATTTGCTGGAGAAAACACATGATGTATAGAGGAGAGGTACATATCTCCAAACATGTACTAGGGAGACATGGATATTCACAACATTCGAGTATGTGGTCACCACATGTTCCTGAGGACTAGATTATGTCCTTCATATTTATCACACCAAATACCAACCAAACATAGATATGTCCTTAGTTGTGCATCAAGCAGATTGCCTTGTTTGGGTATTTCCAGCCAAATAGGGGTTTGGATTTGATGACCTTTTAAGTCCCTTCAAGCTCTTTAATTCTAGGGCTGTATGCACACCATACAATTGACTTCCCCCAAGGAATCCCAAGAACTGTAGTTTGTTAGCTATTGGCAATTGCAGTTCTATTGGGGGGGGGGGGGGAGTAAACTACAGCTCCTGGGATTCTTTTGGGGAAGCCATGGGCTTTAAATGTGTTTTGAATGTATGCAAAGCATGCTATTTTTTTAACATTTAGGGGAAGCTTGTGGTTTACAATACACCAACAACATAACAAATACATCCACCAGCAGTTCAGGCCCCCTAGAAAGACTTAACTTTGCCGAATTACAAAAAAAATACAGCTGCACTGAAACACATTTGTGGAGTTGTGAAACACTTGCTGAGGATTGGAGGTGGTGGTGGAGCTGTCAAGGTCATGGAAAATAATGGAAAGAAGTAATTATTGTCAGTGCTGGTGAATGGCTTTAATTGCACAATGGGGGATAGATAGATAGATAGATAGATAGATAGATAGATAGATAGATAGATGATAGATAGGTAGGTAGATAGGTAGATAGGTAGATAGGTAGATAGATGATAGGTAGGTAGGTAGATAGATAGATAGATAGATAGATAGATAGATAGATGATAGAGATAGATGATAGATGTGTGTGTAGTGGTAGATGAAGATAAGAATAGTGACCAGGACGAACAGCATGAGAAATGTTTGTCAGAGCAGTAAGAAACACAGCTGTAAGGTTGTTTGTTTGTTTCCGGGACTAAAGCCATTGCTACCTGTCGGAAACACACAGAAGTGGGATGGTAAGAGATGTGTGGGCACAACTTTAAACATCCAGACACTCCTGTCTGGAAAATTTGATTTGTCTAGAACATGTACACATTGTTTAAAGGCGAATTGTACATATGACTATTGCTTTTGCACTTTTACACATCTGCTTCAAGAAACAAACAAGATGAACTTTAACAGGGAGAAATGTAAAGTATTGCACTTGGGCAAAAAAAATGAAAGGCACAAATACAAGATGGGGGACACCTGGCTTGAGAGCAGTACATGTGAAAAGGATCTAGGAGTCTTGGTTGACCACAAACTTGACATGAGCCAACAGTGTGACGCGGCAGCTAAAAAAGCCAATGCAATTCTGGGCTGCATCAATAGGAGTATAGCATCTAGATCAAGGGAAGTAATAGTGCCACTGTACTCTGCTCTGGTCAGACCTCACCTGGAGTACTGTGTCCAGTTCTGGGCACCACAGTTCAAGAAGGACACTGACAAACTGGAACGTGTCCAGAGGAGGGCAACCAAAATGGTCAAAGGCCTGGAAACGATGCCTTATGAGGAACGGCTAAGGGAGCTGGGCATGTTTAGCCTGGAGAAGAGGAGGTTAAGGGGTGATATGATAGCCATGTTCAAATATATAAAAGGATGTCACATAGAGGAGGGAGAAAGGTTGTTTTCTGCTGCTCCAGAGAAGCGGACACGGAGCAATGGATCCAAACTACAAGAAAGAAGATTCCGCCTAAACATTAGGAAAAACTTCCTGACAGTAAGAGCTGTTTGACAGTGGAATTTGCTGCCAAGGAGTGTGGTGGAGTCTCCGTCTTTGGAGGTCTTTAAGCAGAGGCTTGACAACCATATGTCAGGAGTGCTCTGATGGTGTTTCCTGCTTGGCAGGGGGTTGGACTCGATGGCCCTTGTGGTCTCTTCCAACTCTATGATTCTATGATTCTAAACCCTACTGTATGTAGCACTAGGATTTCCCACAGCAATCATTAACCAGTAGCATATTGACCTAATCCCCAGTATTTGCTAATACAAACCACGTGAAAATGAGATGATGCAGTCCTATCTATCGTGCCCCTGACTGGACTGTAGAAACGGAAGGGACCCGTTCCATAGAAATGTGCGCGTGCTTGAATTATTACTTTCCCAGGGCTCACAGTTCACACCCATAAATGGCTTGCTATAGTGACTGGTTCATATTGCCTGATGGTAAGGCTATTTTGTGATTGTAGATGTTGGCCACACATGGAGGATGGAGTTAGTTACACATCCTGGACTTGCTCCTGATGTCGGTCCTCCTGCCTAACTCCACCTCTGATGCCTGTGCACCTGGCCAGATCTGTTGCTTTGACTTCCATATGTTCAACTAAGTTCTGAATTGGGGACTTCCTGAAGGAGCCTTGGGCGATCAGGGCTGCTCATTGTAGGGAAAAGTCTATGTGAGTACCACTGGCTCTCCCTTCAAATCTTTACTGAATTTGTGGAGGTCAGAAGGTGAGAGCTGGGTTGGTGCACTGATGTTGGCAGGAACCAAGGCTGCGCTTCACTCCTCACACCTGAGCTAAGCACATTGAGGCGATGGGGATGGGAGACACTCAACTAGTGTGCCTGTCTCTCATCCCAATATCCTCCACAGGATGGATGTAGGGATAGATAAGAGGGGTGTCACATTAAAAATGCTGCAGATGATAACCCACCACGAAGCCACAATACGAGTACTTCACTCACGATTCTCCGAATACACTTGCTAGTTAAGTGATTGCAGTAATATTTCATTTCTGCAACTTTCCATACTTCTTATCTCTGGCAGCATGGAAAATTCCAAATTGACACAAAAGAATATGAAGACTTTTTAGACGACTTTTCAGTTCACAAAAAGGGAATTAATCAATTAGAGAAAACACATTCCTTTGCTTGTGCAGAAATGATTCATTCGTCTTTTCTAGACAACGGTGCCAAATGATTCCAAGCAATGTAGAGATTTGGTATAATTCATGTTGTCAGCAATAGTTTTTAGCCCAAATTCATTTTAATTCTCTTGGAAGGTAGAACTTTCAGGGCTGCAACCCACTTCCTTTCCAAGAGGCAGGTTAGTTGGCCTTTTGCTTCCTCACTGACAACACCTGACAATACACTCTTTGTCATTTGTAGTTTTGCCCCATGTTCACTGGGCTCCAGTCATTTCCATATGTGATCATATGTGGATGTTGGACCATAAACACTCCTGTCTAAGCCACTTTCGCTGTCCCCCAAAGCCACATTTTAAACAGATGTTTTGAGACTACAATTCCCAGCATCCCTGACCACTGGTCCTGCTAGCTAGGGATCATGGGAGTTGTAGGCTAAAAACACCTGGAGGTGTTTAGAACTTAGTAGAACAAACTTTGGTGCTATGACCTGCTGCAAACAAGATGCATAACCAGACAGCAGCTTCTGGCAGCATTCCTGAGGAATCTTGGCCCATTTCTCATGAGCAACTGCTTCCAGTTCAGTAATATCCTTGGGTTTGCATGCTGCAACCACCTTCTCAACCCCCAGCAAATATTTTCTATGAGGTTCAATATAGCCACACCCTTAGAATGCGTAGAATGATTACTAGCATGTGCCGTATTTTTCCGTGTACAAGACTAGGCTTTTTTCCTAAAAAATAATGTCCAAAATTTGGGAGCGTCTTATACACGAATGGATCTTTCCCCATTTTCTTAAATCAGAGTCCCCCAAAATAGGGGGCATCTTATACATTCTATATTTATCTTCCACCAAAAGATGTGTCTCCTGTAATAATGCCACATCAGCTTTTAAGTATTTTTTTAGTTTATAGAGTACCCGTTTCCTTTGCTAGAAGAACCTAAGCTCTTAACACACCATGCAACAAATTTTAAAGTCATAATAAATCTATTAAAGTAAGTATAGTATATATGTCATCTATAAGTATAAGACACATTACTATTCTCCATCTCAAAATCCTAATGCCCAGGCATAAAATACAACTACTAAAATCCATATTACTCATAAATGAAAAGGCAATATATTGGTGGCTACATTATTAGAGCACATTCCAGGCACTGAAAGTACAATGCTAGGAACCACAATATCCTTATAATATAGATATCTATAAAAGAAATGCATACCAAGCAAACATATTAAGCATATAATTTGTGTACACTGACACATCACATCTGTTAAAACTTGAAACGTCACCCCCCCCCAAAAAAAAGGTTGGGGGGAGGGAGGGGGAGAGAGAGAGAGGAGAGAGAGAGAGAGAAGGTGTATAAAGAAGAGTAAAAAACAGTGCATATTGGAAAAGGGAAATGAATCTAAAAAAATAAAGTCACTATAACTTCCATATTAGATAGCATACCTCACCTGCCTCCAGCTCTCTTCTCCCATTTATATTTATACCACAAAAAATAGAACACATCTGAACCTAGTAATGAATTTAAAATATGAATATCGTGTATATAGAATAATATGGGACTGTGCCTCTGCTTGTTCCCCATTTGTTTTCAAAAAAACAAACCAGTGTTAACAAGGGACTCAGCTACATTGCAAAGAAAAAACGCCTTACATGTGTTGTTTCTGCATTCTAACACTGTGACACCAGATGGTGCTGCAGAGTTCCGTTTTTGCTTACCCGATTTCTCATACAAAGTTTGCAACACGTTTAACCGAAACGCTTCTATGGCGTGTCTTTGAGAAGTAATAGCAGCTATGGGTACAACACAGAAGCAAATACCAAAAGGTTAACACAACAGAGCCTTTCCAAACTCCCTTCTTGCTGTACTTAAACTTTGTTTTGAACCACCGTCATTGTCACTCCCTGCTCAAGCACGTCTCCCTAACCTGGTGCCCTCTAGGTGTTTTGAACTACAACTCACAGCAGCCATGGGAGATGTAGTCTACAGAGCGCCAGGCTGGGCGAGGCCACACTAGGTACATAATTCATTACAGCAGCCTGCCTGTCCTTCCTCACTCCCATTTCTTATCTCTTGTCCCAAGGCCAGCTTCTGGAATTCACACTGATACTATGTTTTGAATACCCACCGCCAGTTGTCATGTAGCCCAGACCCATTTTCTGTCACACACAACCACACTCTGAGCTGTGCACTGCGCCAGTGATAAAACCACTCACATGTTTTCCTTGGGCCTAAAATAGGGTTTGATGTTGAATTGTGCTATTAAAAAAAGCAGGAGGAAGGAAGGAAGGAAGGAAGGAAGGAAGGAAGGAAGGAAGGAAGGAAGGAAGGAAGGAAGCAAGCTGGAGGCTCACGCAGCATGATTATAAAACAGATCTTAGCAATTTGGAACACCTTGCTATAATATGTTGTTGTGAAAAGAAAATCAAAAAGATTGTGATGACTGCAGCGTTTTAGGGATACTTTTTTAGCGACTACCCTTGGGGATCAGCTGCAGCTAGTGCAAAGTGCCCCCTAGACTGGCTGGGGCAACCCAGTCAAATGGGCAGGCTACAAGTTGTTTTTGTTGTTGTTGTTATTGTTGTTAGACTGCTCATTGGAGCATCTGACTGAACATTTTGTTTGTTTGTTTGTCTGTTTAGTTAATTAACAACGTTCACATTAACAATAGAACAGATATAAATACAATTTAAGGCCCTTACAAATAACAACTGGTATAAAATCCACCACTTAAACAGGCTTTTTGAGAGTAAACATATTCAATAGGTGCCATCAAGACAGGAAAGATTGTGTCTGTCTGATCTATAATGGGACGGGAGAAGGAGGGGGATTCTGAAGATTAGGTGCCACCACATTAGAAGTCTGATTCCTACATCACAGGGAACAGACTTCCTGATGAAATCTACAGGGCACCTTCTCCTGCAGAGTACTGTGCTTGACTGTGTACATAAGGTACACCAGTGCTGAAGGAATTGCACTGCCTGCCTATTCACTACCAAGCCAAGTTTAAGGATTTGTTGTCTACTGATAAGACCCCATATGGCTTAGGACCAGGCTATCTAAGAGAGTGGCTCCTCCTTTATAGAACATCCCATTAACTGAGATTGTCCTCATTGGCACTGTTCCTAGTGGAGATACATCTAATGGCCGCTCGAGGAAGGGCCTTCTCTGTGGTAGCCCCCCACAACTGTGAAATGACCTTCCTTTAGAAATATTCCAGGCACATATGCTGCTGTTGCTTCACTAGTTGGTGAAAAGCTTCATACATATATCCTTCATGCCAGCTTTACTGACCATTTTGAGTTATGTTTTTTGCCTGGTTCGCATATTATGCTAAGCTAAACTATTGCTTAGCCGAAGAAACCTTGGTTATAGCTCACCTTTAGTGAGGAGGGAGCTTAACTATGAGCCCTATTTCAGACAATACTTTGGTTTAGTTCACCGCATCATGTCAATGAAAAATACCAGGGGGAGCAAAGCGGTTGTGAGTTCCTCTCCAGGAATACTTATACAGTCCTGCTAAGCTATGGTTTGGTTTTGTGTGGCTTACTGCTATTTTATTGTACTGGTGTTCTGTGTCCAGATCTAACCCAAAGACACTGAACTGATTCACTTCATGCATGTTTCACACCACTTCTTCAAACTGAATGATGTTCTCATCACTTCTCAGCCGAATGGGTGGATGGGTAGTAATTCCTGTGATTGTGTCAGCAGTCCCCCAGCCTGGCCAGGCAGATTTGCTTTTCCTTGATAAATATGTGCTACTTTACAGCTTTTGCTTGCTTTCCTTCTGCTGCAGGCGGTTTCTTCAGTGATGTCCGGCCGGGGAGAGAATGCCAGCAGTCCCGAGACTAGCACACTCAAATATTCCGGCCAGGAAGGGCTGTATCCAGGCGTCAGCTTGACCTCCACTGCAGAAGTCACGGCCTCTGTGAGACAGGATTCCTCCTGGTGTGCCTTGGCTCTAGCATGAAGTGGCGATGAGTCAGTGGTGCTGGATCCATGCACTGGGCATCAGCCAGCCAGCAACACTTGTGTTTTTTGTTTTTGTTTGTTTTTTGTCCCAAGAAGCGGTGACTATGATGACAAGGACATTCCTTGGCAGTCATTTTTGTGCCTTGATTCTAGCGTGTGTGTGAGAGAGAGAAGGGGGGGTGTTTTTTTCCTTCTCATGGTCTCTGCTTGATTGCCCAGGTCCTCAGCTATGCAAGACAACCAAAGGAGTCCAAACCACTTCTCTTAGCTCAACAAGGAGTGCCCATCTGCACTGTTGCTACATCTTCACCACAACCACCAGTGCCGCCTTGTGTATTTGTGGATTGTGTATTTTTTCCTCCCCATTCCCACTCGACCAACATCCAAGATCTGATTGGTGTTGATATTATTGTAAGACAAAGTAGGCAAAGCTTGCATTATAGAGCAACACAGAAGAGCTAAGCAACAAGTGAGCATATATTGAACTTGATAGTTTGAGGCAATCTCCTCTTGCAGGTCAGTGTTTCAGCTAGTGCCTTCCACTCACGACACACCCCCATTTCTGAGTAGCTTTTCCGAAGCAGACTTCCAATACAGCCTAATGAAGGAAAGAAACACATTTTGGTACCCCCCCTTCTCCCATTAGAACTGGCTATTGAGAACTTTCATTTCTAACATTTGCATTGTTGTTTTTAACATATACTGTGATGGAGGAGGACAGAGCGTCTATGTTGTGGCTGAACTGTATGTAGTCAGTCAGACTTTGTAAACAGGGTAGCATTCAGATTTTTTTTCTCCCCCTTCCATATATACAATAATTTTGTTTTTTATATAAAAAGTGCAATTTGTCTTGCAGCAATCAGTGTTAAATCATCAGCATAAGATTTAACAACAGTTTTTATATGAATGAATGGAATGAATGTAAACATTTTAACTTAATGGTACGTAAATAATTTAAAAGAAAAAAGTTAACTAGGCATCCTTTTGTTGCAATTTTTTTTTTTTTTTACTGTAACAGAAAACATTCTTCTGTGTTTCTGATTTATAAAGTACAAGTTTCAAGAACAAACGTTTTCTCAGGAAAAGAAATTGACCCTACCTGTCTATCTGGACATGAGCTTTTATATACACAGTCATCCCCACTATCTTGCCACGGAATAAACTATGTGCTAGAAGATTTATCAGTTGCAGTGAAACTTTACTACCTAATGGATAAAGTATGTAAATACTCCAACAAGATATTTAGGCATCTTTAAAATACTGGATGCAATCTGTATAATGTACCTGACCCATAGCTAGGTTGGTTTACATTTTTTTTAAAAGGGATGTCATGTGAAACGTTTTCACCAGAGGTTTAATAATAAAAAGGTTATGTGTTTTTCTCTCTTTGTACCATGTGATTTCTCTTAAGTGTATCATACAGTATACTCAAGGAGCAGCTACATACAAGTTTAGAAAGGAATCAAAAGAATATTCTTACTTCCACCATTCATGCACACAAATAATCCTATCTCATCTCATTTATCCCTAGCCAGCAATGCCAATGTTAGGATGGTTTTTGAACCAGTATAAGCTATACCAGAGGCTCTAAACCTGCAGCACTCCACACATTGCTCCAGTCATCAGTGACCAATATGTTTGCTGGGAATGATGAGAACTGGAGGGCCAAAAAGAGATCTGGAGGGCTACAGGTTCTCGCAGAATCATAGAATTGTAGACCTGGAAAGGACCACAACTAGTCATCTAGTCCAACCCTCTGTTTTGCAGGAATCTTTTGCCCAATGTGAGCCTTGAACCCACAACCCTAAGATTAAGAGTCTCATGCCCTACACTCAGGGAGCCAGTCAATGACATCTACCAGCTGAGATATCCCAGGTCATACTTTGGTTTTGAAGGGCAGGTTTCACCTTTTGACGCATTATACCTGTTTTGTCAACTTCCCTTGCATGGATGTTTTTGGAGCTGATTGTTTTGGACTCAGCTGCAACCAGTGTGACCAATGGCCAGGGATAATGGGAATTGCAGTCCAGCAGCATCTGCAGTGGCTGATGGTTCCCCATGGCTGTCCGAAAGAATGCAAGGAAACCTGCTTATTCTAGACTGCAATACTAAACCCCGCTGAAAAGAATTAAACTTGGGTAGGGTCACACACCTTTTTTCTCACTGACATGTTCAGTGAATGTAATATCCAGCCTTTCGGCAGGACAAAAGTCTTCAGGGGCTTTTAAAAAGCTTGTTCTAATCTTTAGATTCACAGCATTTTTATCTCCCCCCTTCACTTTTTATAGCACATTTCTAATTATCATAATTTTACACATAATATACAACATGAAGACAGACTGAAAAGCCAACGTGGTGATAGAAGTAACTTCACACTTAACCTGATCTTAAAGCTCATGATTTTGAAATTGTGGGTTAGCTGTACTCAGGTTTTTTAAAAGACTCAACCAGTAAGCGGTGACTACTCAAACTTCCATTTTGGATTTCAAAATCAAGCACAAATAAAATGCCATGACTTCTAGTACTCCCACTGGTCACACAAGGGATCAAACAAAACGTTAGATAGCACACCAGCCATCTATTCAGTACTTCAGACAGAAGTGCCATGTCTACAACCCCACATACTGGATGCAAGGAGGTAGGTTGCCTACCTGATGCGGTGATCTGTGGTGCATAGATCCTAGCCAAAAGGGTAAGCAATAATAGGGATTCTGATGCTGTACATAAATGACCCTTCTTGACATGACTGTAAATATGGCTACCTGAAATGTCTTGCTTGCTTTTCAGCCTTAATGCCTATGTATGGTTGCGGGAGGAGGGGATTTCCACAACTAAAATGTGTGTGTGGTGAACTGGTTGTCATGTGCATAGGGTTGCCATGAGCACAAATTGCCTGAATGCCCATGATGAGAAAAATCAACACCCAGCTTGATGGCAGGTTCTGTAGACAATGTGTTGAACTACCTACACAATCTAAACAGGGAGAAAGTCTGCATGGGTTGTCAGAATGCACCCAGCCCCACTAATCATCTATGTTAGCCTTTGGAATATGTCAAGGAAGGGGGAAATCTTTTTTCGGGGGGAGCATTGCTCTCTACACAAAATATAGGTCTTTGTGTTTCTATTTCTTCAGTGTCACCATGTGTAGAAGCTGAACTCTGGGGCTGGAGTTTCAGTAAAGCAGTTGATTGACTCATTAATTTCCTTAACAGATGAACTTTTTGATCTGTATCAAAGGGCAAATATGTGTAATAACAGGGAGTAATGAAATGACATGTAATAAAAAAAGGGGCTGATGCAATTATGAAATATTTTCTCCTTGCCACTCTCTTTTGCTGACTCTGTGGAAAACAATATTTCAAACATGTATAGCATTGTCCTTAACATCTCTGAAATGCTTTTGAGATGGAGTCCATTGACCGGTTAGTCTGAGATTGTTAGTGACTTGTAGTCACCTAGTCTGTTCTTGGCAATTTACCATTTGTCAGATGACCTGTCAACAATGTATTAACATGTGGACATTCCTTCTATGGAGTCAGGCCATTGGTCCACCTTGCCTAGTAAGTAACCAAGGTTCAGATGGCGACGTTTCTATATGCAAAAGCTCCCTGCAGATCTCTCACACTAGGCTGAGTGTTGGGACTGAGTAACCATAGGAACATTGAGGTGGGGAGTGTGCACACACTAGTGCGCCTCTTCCTGCTTTTAAACTGTTGTGTGTTCAGGTGGAAACCCAAACATGTCTTCTTTCTGTCAGGCATCTTAATATTTTTGCATGGCTCCTGATTGTGTGCCACCAGCAAAATACAATGCAAATTTGCATATGACAGAAAGAGACTGGAAAAAGCTACCGTAGTCCATTGTATGTGGCCTTCCCCCTGTCTGAATCTTTCCTGCTTCCTAGCAAAACTGGGTTCATCCACCCACTTCCATATTAGACAACTGTTCACCTTGAGCCATTTCTCTCTTACCTTTGCAATAGTATCTCAGGCCACACGGGTTGGGTAGCCCATGTAATGTATCATTATTAACCCTCTCTTAATATTTCTGTAATGGCATTTCAAGCTGCAAAAGCCACTCTACCCTTAAACCATTTTAATCTTCCATAAATACCGCAATTGCAACTCTGGTGTGGTTACTGCCAGCTGTTTGGAAGAAGCACACTCATATTTGGTTCTTATTGATGACTGCCTAATTTTCCAGAGTGAGCCAAGGTTGTCACAACTAATTCAATCCTATCTGCAGCACATAATGGTAAAGGTCCCAGGTGTAGTAGTGTGAGCACTGTCCATGTACATGCATGTAAGATATGGCTTCATATGCATGTGTGTACAGACACACTAGCAGATCTAGTAACATGCTCTACAAAACCAGTTTCTTTCGAAGATTGATGGTGTCTTTGCAAAAACTTGTTTTGTTACACATTTCAGAAGTATTACAGAGGCAAAAAGCAAAAGCGATAAGCCTTCAAAGTGCTTTGGCTGAAATGGGGGTCGGGGGTGGACATCTGTCATGATTCTCTTTCCTCTTTTTCAACTTGTAGAAGCTGGGTTTATTTATTTGTTTTACATTTTTCATCCACATGCATGCGGTACTTTCCTTCTGGACAGTGTTGTCTTAACAGCCCTACAAAAACAGCATGAACATGAGTGGAAGCAATTTCTGGACACGCCACCTTTCTTCAATCTGTCACTGTATCAGTACAAGGAAAATTGCAGTCTCTCTTAGATTCTAGGCTATGGTACCACTCAGGCCAAAGATAACAAACGGGACATGATAATAAGAAGCAATGAGAGGGGGTGTGGGGCCTACACCCACTCCCATTGCTCTGTCCCAGCTTATGCTAACCTAGCAGTTTGAAAGCACACTACTGCAAGCAGATAAATAGGTACCGCTGCAACGGGAAAGTAAATGGCATTTCTGTGAGCTCTGGCTTCTGTCACTGTGTTCCATTGCACCCGAAGCGGTTTAGTCATGCTGGCCATATAACCCAGAAAGTTGTCTGTGGACAAACGCCGGCTCCCTTGGCCTGAAGCGAGATGAGTGCTGCACCCCACAGTCACCTTTGACTGGACTTAACCATCCATAGGTCCTTTACCTTTAACTATTAGATATGTGGCAGAAGATCAGTGAAATTCAGAAGATCAGTGAAATAAGCAGGCTTATTTTTAACAGTTTGGTCAAATTTATTTTCTTCCAAATGAGTCAAGTGGAATACTATTTCAGATCTAGTTTCTTTTCTTTAATTGACGACATGCAACAGTTTCCAGTTGAATTCAGAGTAACCACCTGCATGTCTCCCCAGCTCAATAGCTCAAAAGAAACTTGCTAGGAATCTCACAGGGATTACTGGAATCCTGAACAGATATGAGCATGTTGGGTCACAACATTGAACTGTAAGAATGAGAAAGAATTTGGTGGTGCCATTGATGTATGTACGAATTGGGTCAAAAAAAGTTTGCTAAAAGTAAAATTTATTTTTAGTGAGTTGGGAAATGCAACTAGGAGTGCGTTGATCAAAACTGTAGATGGTCACCAAATGAAGAGGTATCAGGAATGTAAAGAATAATAAAAAGAGTTATGTACAATGGTCTTTTTCCCAACAAAGCCATTGCATGCGTGACTTTGCAGAGGAGGTTCCTCTCCATACATCCTCCTCCCATCTACTTGCTCTACAGGTTCCCCCAGTCCTCAGGAGCAGAATTGGAGTGGGGGGGGGGACATGGGGAGGAGAGGTTTTGTTGCATGAACAGAAGTCATTTTTTCCATGCAATGATTGCTGGGATTCAACCTAATGAATTAATTATCTCAGAAAGTGGAAATGAAATAAGGGCAAAGTTATCTACATTTGGGGAGAAACCTGGATGCAATTTTTACTATTGACATTTCTAGGCTGTCCTTTATCCGAGCAGGCATGGCCAAACTTGGCCTTCCAGCTGTTTTGGGACTACAACTCCCATCATCCCTAGCTAACAGGACCAGTGGTCAGGGATGATGGGAATTGTAGTCCCAAAACAGCTGGAGGGCCAAGTTTGGCCATGCCTGACCTATGGAATTCTAGGTTGGTGAACGTACAAAGTTTGTCACTGGAATCTCTTTCATCACAGTTAGCTGGGGGAGATGAGATGTGGCTAGTTCTTATCAAGGTTTTTTTGAGAAAATGGTGAAACGGATGAGATATGGATGAGATATGCTGATGAGTCCTATCATGGGCTTACTGCTAGGTTTCAAGAATGCAAACTCAAATCTGATGTAACGTAATGTGTGAAGAAGGCCGTAGACTCAGAAACTGGAAAACGGACCCTAAAAGAGCAACAAAACCCTCGCTCATTAGGTTGCAGCCAACACCATACAATTCAAGTCAATAATATTCTCAACATTTTCAGCTGATTTTTCTCTTACCAGTCCTTCTGAAAATAATGCCAAGCAGTCTTTCTTAGCGTTGCTCTGAGATAGCATAAGTGGTGTGATATAAGGACTTTAAAACAACAATCCTTACCTTTTCCACTTGCCCTCCACCCCCAAATGCAAACAAAACATAAATTCTGTTGGGAAGCAGCAGGGCAAAGGTCTCTGGAGCCGTGTTTATTGCACAATGTTGGCCCAATAAAAGTGTACTTTGCCCAGGATTGACCAAAGCGCAAGTCAGACCCACGCGCTACATTTAAAGTCCTCCTCCCTTTTATTAGGATTTCTGATTTATTGGCCTGATTTGGTATGGAGTTTGGGCTTTATGGTGGGACACTGTACTACAATGCAGAAACTAAGGGGGCTAGCATGAAACTATAATTACAGAATGACAGGATGAGCTTTATAGTTAAAGAATGTTGTGTTCTCTGCTAAAACCATGCAAAATTTGTTTCTCATAAAAGTGAAAGAATTCTCCCATCGCTGCACCCAAATTATCAGATGGAAGATGGATTTACTTATATACCATGTTAAAATTC
This sequence comes from Podarcis muralis, assembly GCF_964188315.1. Classification (NCBI taxonomy): domain Eukaryota; kingdom Metazoa; phylum Chordata; class Lepidosauria; order Squamata; family Lacertidae; genus Podarcis; species Podarcis muralis. Next base: position 45,578,115 of record NC_135662.1, on the reverse strand, counting down.
TGAAGCAGATGGTACTTATATAAGCAAAGCTGTCTCTAGAGCCAGTGTGGTGCAGTGGACTAGGACTTGGGTTCAAATCCTCACTGGGTGATATTTGGCCAGTCACTGCCTCTTAGCCCAATCTACCTCACAGAGTTATTGTGGGGTTTAAATCAAGAGAGGGAGAGAGAATCGTGCCCCCCTACCTTAAGCTCAGTATAGACTGCTCTGTAAGATCCTTCCCATTGTCAAATATTGTTGTGACTTTTGCAGCCTTTGACCATATTTGTCAGTTTGTTTCACAGTGCCTTTGATGAGAACATACAAAGAAACTGGATCAAACCAATGGCCTGTCTAGTCCAGTATCCTGTTCTCACAGTGGCCAACCAAATGACCATGGGAAACCAGGGAGCACAACACAAGGACAAGAGTCCTCTTCCCTCCTGTGGTTTCCAGCAACTGATATTCAAAAGCATTGCTGGCCCCAACTGTGGAGGTAGAACATACCTATCATGCCTAGTAGCCATTGATAGGCCCACACATCCCTGAATTCATCTAATCCTATTTTAAAACCATCAGAGTTGGTGGCCATAACTGCGTCCTGGGGGGACGAGTTCCATAGTTTAACTAGGTGCTATCCTGTCTCTTATCTGCCCTTAATCTTCCAACTTTCAGCATCACTGGATGCCTGCAAGTTCTAGTGTCATGAAAGACAGAGAAAACCTTTTCTCTATCCCCTTTCTCCACGCCATGCATAATTTTATAACTTGGTAACTTGTTATAGTTCATTGTAATTAAACCTGTAAACCATATTGGTCTTGGTTTTTCTAATTTCCAGTTGCAATTGCTTAAGGTAACCTTTAGGGCCCCGGTTTACATTTTGTGTTTACTTTTTATGATTGTTCAACATTCAGGCAAGCTTGCTAGGCTGCACAGCAAGAAATATCCGTTAATCTGGAAACATAATTAATTATGGGAGTGGAAATGGCAGGTTCTCCCAGTCCCTGGAATGGATCTGCTGGAGAGGGTGGGGTGGGTGGAGCAGAAGGCTGGACTCTGCCACTTAAATAGTTGCTTAGAGCCTTTCCATGCCAGTAGGGGATACACAGCAAGAGCAGCTTTTAATTATGTCTACAACTAAGGAAGCAAGCAATGCTTAGCATAATGCCTGTTCAGGAATTCACTGCAAGGAAATGAGTTTCTTTCCAATCAGAAACACACTTTCCCACAACCTAGTCTAGAAGTGGGGGATTGAATCAGTGACTTCAGCTCCGGATGTGGCACCAAACGGGACAGATGTTTCTGGGATATATTCTAGGAAGCGAGTGGTGGAATGATGTGAACATGCCTTTGGTTTATCCCACAAATTAGGATTAAAACTGCTGTCATATTCTGTATTTTCAGAAGAGTGTGAAATATGTTTTTGGAGTTAAATTTAACAAAACCGCTGCTTTTTAAAAAATGTTTTCTCTTCCTTTAGTTTTTTGGACACTCAAATTACAATTCCATTCTTCGTGTTTTGAAACTATTTACTGCTTGTAGGCTTAAAATAAAGGCAGTAGGTGCTTGTAACTGACAAATGCTTTCTTTGGTTGTACATGTACGCTTTCTCGTAATTAAGAAAGGAAGCCAGACTTCCTTCTTCTCAAGCCGTGCCAGACATAAAGTCTCACATTGCCAGACTCTTGCAGTCTTCAGTATTCCTGTTACGTCTCTTCTCATAGATCCATATCTCTATAATCTGGGGATGAGAAGATAAAGGTAAGGGAGCTTCACCCATGGAAACATCCATCCACTGTGAAGTATGCTTAGGCCCTGAAGGTATTTCCCAAAAGATCAGTATGCTGATTTGTTGAACATTTGCATTCCACATGGGACTGTGCCAATCTCCATGCTCAGTGCCTACGACTGGCACACCAGTGTGGATGGTGCAGCAATAGCCGCTTCAAAACAGGGATGGTAGTTAACACCTCTTTCCTACCCTAGTTAATAGGTCTTCCCTGGAGATACTGTAAGATGCTACTCACACCTCTTCCTACCCCACCTCATGTCTGGTTTGGCATATCTTCTGCTGCTGGGAGTAACATATGGAAGTACTCTGAAACCACCAGCTGTCCAGGATCCATTTTGATTCATTTGTGCTGATGGGCTGGCTTTTAAAAGTTGCTCATGGGATACATGCATATAAGAACAGTTATATCAGAACGGAATATAAACATATGGATCCAAGGCAGGGATGAGCAGCCTATGGCCCTCCAGATAGCGTTGAGGGATGACAATTCCCTAAACCCATGACTATTTGACATGCTGGCTTGTGAGTTGTGGCAACCTGGGGTCTAAGAACATCTGGAGGGTCACAGGTTTCCCCACATTTATGTTCCATGTAGGGACACGGGGGGCGCTGTGGGTTAAACCACTGAGCCTAAGACTTGCCGATCAGAAGGTCGGCGGCTCAAATCCCCATGACGGGGTGAGCTCCCATTGTTCGGTCCCTGCTCCTGCCAACCTAGCAGTTTGAAAGCACGTCAAAGTGCAAGTAGATAAATAGGTACCGCTACAGTGGGAAGGTAAACAGTGTTTCCGTGCGCTGCTCTGGTTCGCCAGAAGCGGCTTAGTCATGCTGGCCACATGACCCGGAAGCTGTACGCTGGCTCTCTCGGCCAATAAAGCGAGATGAGTGCCGCAACCCCAGAGTCATCCACGACTGGATCTAACGGTCAAGGGTCCCTTTACCCTTTATGTTCCATGAGCATAAAAGAGTTACAAGAGACTTGGTCATTGTGTCATAGCTCTCTTCCTTTTTTTGCAGACAACATAACAATACCTGTGATGAAATCTTCTGACCTGTAGTTTAACCCAGTTGTTCTCAGAATATTTTACCAGGATCATGTGCAAACAGAATCCAGCTTCAAGGTAACCTGCTAGACCCACATGCTGATCTTGGACCCAGTCTGGTGACTTTGGGAGTTACAGGATGTGGAGTGTGGCAGGGATTCGTTTTTTCAGTTGCTACATTTATATCCCACTATTCCCTCCAAGGGGCTCAGGGCAACACATACCCTTCTCCCCATCCCATTTTATCCTCACAACCCTGTGAGGGAAGTAGCTGTAATTATGAAACCATTCAGCTTTCCTGCTTTCCCGAATCTCTCCAAGAGTTGAGCAGCCATGCAGCCGCTGCCACCACATCCCCTTCCCTGCGGCCATTCCCCTAATTCCCTAAGAGCAGCAAATAGGAAGTAGCTCAGGTTTAACTGAGGCAGCGCCATAGTGAAGCCAGCAGGAAGCATCTCTACAAAGAAGGCAACTTGGAGCTGCCACATGGCATCCAGAGATCTGCACTTAGGTTTATTGATCTAGCAGGAGCTCCAACAAAAACAATTTCTCCAAGCCATTTCCCCAGACCCTTTGTATCCTCTCTCACCTGCTGCGCAACACACCTGGAGACTTGCTCATTGCAATAACAGCAGGGCAGGTTCAGGTGGATTATACAATGGAAGGGGAAATGACAGAACAAACCACACCTGCTTTGTCACACACACACACCCCTTTACTGGGGACTTTCAAGGTATCAAGTCAATGTCCAGGCTGCAATCTGGCAACCCTCTGAGCATTCTCTAGGCCACAGAGGCTCCAAAAGAATTTGCAGTTATGCAAATTAACTGAGCTGTGAGAACCTAGCCTCAAGGAACTCCTGCAAAAGTGGAGTTTTCAGTCTTTAGTGTTCCCATGCATACAGGGCCGTTTTCTCCCCCCCCCCCCAGTTGTGTACAAAATAACTCTTTGCTGTCCTTTCCTTCCTTTGTCCTTCACCACGGTGAGATCACCAATAGATTCTTTCAACAAACCTCCATATACAGTACTGGGTTCCATCCATAAGAGGAAGGAAGTTACTAATATAGAGTTTGGCCCCAAACCTTTCTTTAGCCTTACTCAATTCAAAAAAACATGCATCTCCTTTCACTTGTATTATTCCCTGAGCAGGTAACCAGTTGAACCCTATTTGTGATGGGGATAGGGAATTGCAATTATGCCCCGTCACTTTTCTGTCTCAAGACATAAATCACTTGTCAGAAGCATTATTTAAAAAACCATCTATTTATAATTAATTACTTCTCCCATCATCTTACTTTTTATTCCCCACCACCACCAACCTGGTCTTACCATCCTGCCATGCTAGGTGTGGTAATGCCTGTCACAATTTCTGCCACTACAATTCTTGTTATACCTGTCCTATCTATTCCATATGCCTGCAGGATAGGGTGACATGCTCCATCAGGCTCTTTCCTCAACCTTCTTCGACTCAACTAACAGCAGCCATTCCATCAGGCTGCTGAAGGAGAGACAGGACTGGAAAGCTTTTCCATTGCCAGAAAAAATTCACTTCTCTCCTAGAAATCTTTCCATTCAAACTGGTCATTATAAGAACTCTTAAGAACTAGTGCCCAAGTTTGCTTTTCTTCCCTTCCTCCCACCCAGTCAGTTTTCCTTTTGTGCTATATCTTTTAGATTTTAAGATAGGGGTTTATCACTGATTAGTACAAGATGCTCTGGGAGCCTTTTTCTGCTAAAGAGCAGGATAAAAATGTTCTGGATATATACCATACTTTTCCGTGTATAAGACAAGGTTTTTTATTATAAAATTATGTCTAAAAATGTGGGCTCGTCTTATACACGGATAGTGCATTGGGGGGACGTGGGATTAGTTGCTGCCGCAAGCCAGAGATTGTCAGTGGCTATTGGACGTGTTCTTGATGGCTGCGGCAAAGGCATGCGTTTTGGGTAAGGGGACAGATGATAGGTTGATGTTGCAACACATGTGAGTGGCATTGTAGGTCAGGCGGGTGAGCGATTTTCGGCAAACCCTATATATATATTCAAATTCTTACCAGATTGAAGCAGTTCAGCTGCTCAAGCAAATAACAGAACTAGTCACTGATTCAAACAGAGAAAGATGAATGCTTGAACACTGTAGGGCATTTAAAGATAATCTTAACATCTATCTTACTGTTTTTTTCGCTATGTTTTTTCATAACTGTTGGATCCCTTTTGCTACTTGAGGTTCAGACCATTTTGAGAGGTCAAATGGGAAGGGCGTCTCCAAACCACATCAGAGGGGCCATCCCTCCACCTCAGGGATAGGCTCTCAGGGGAAATGAAAGGCCCCGCAGCTGTGGAGGTACGCAGAACAGGACCCAACCTGGAGAATGTAAAGAGGTGGGGTTGATAGAGGGACAGGCAGGTTCTGAGGCATGTGGTTCCCAGGAGAGCTTGAAAGGTAAGCATCAGCACCTCAGGTTGGGCCTTGAAACTGACTGACAGCCAACAAAGCCATCGCAGAATTGACTGAATGTCTCCCTGTCTCCTGATATCCATCAGGAGACAAGTGGCAACATTATGAACTAGTTGGAGCATGTTTCCTCAGTGATGAGTAAACGATCCCATTCTAGCAAAATATTTGGAAGCATATACAAGACCATATGTCTGAGCATAAAGCACAACTTTTTCCTACAACTTCCCACTTGCATCAGTCTAATGCAAAAATGGCTGCATCCCTCTGTATTCCAGTAGCTGGGGATCACAACTGGAGGGGGACCTCTATTGCACCCAGTTCCTTCTTGCAGATTGTCATCGACATCATGATAAGAACTTGATGCTGGACAGTGATGGACCTTTGGCCTGATCCAACAGGGCTATGCTAATGTTCGTGTGGTTGACCACCCCAGTCTGATAGGATCAGGGTTGCTGGGATAGGCCCTGCCTTTCACTCACTGATGGTTCCTTTGTGCATAAAGTTTGTGCATGTACAACTTAGTTTACATGTAGGCTCTGCACACAAAGAAACAATCAACGTATGATGGTCAGGGTTGAGGCCAACCATGGCAGTCTCTAATTAAAAGTAAATATATAACAATAATGAACAAAGTACAGAAAAGCAGGGACGTCTAATGGAAGGAATTATGCCATTTGTTCCTAGTGATGTTACAGTGCTTTCCAATAAATGCTAGTGACAATCATGCAACCACAAGGATCACGACGAAAGCATTTGCCTCAGCAAAGGGATGAGAGGTTAAATTTTGCTTTCCTAGCTAAAACATCTTGCAGTGGTAATGTGGGAGAAATTCAGAACAAGAATACAGCCTTATCTAGACTGGTGTAGCAACTAAGTAGTATAAATGCACTGTGCTGAGCTCCTGCCCTCAGCAACCAGAAATGATCGAATTTTGGTAGCAATTTTCTATGCTAATGTGGATAAGTCCTTGAAGGCATTCTTAGCTTCACTTGTGGAAACACACCCAGTTCTGTGTGCAGAGTTTTTTTCAAAGTTAATGAATATTGCTAAGTAGTGACTGTTGTAAACATACAGTTTTGGAAAAATTCCACGTTTCTACTATCACCTTGTTTAGTTGCCAGGCACCATATTTATCCTGGGTTGCAAATGACCGACATTCCAAGACTCTTCATTTCCTTCTTATTAGTCCAATATTGTTGGACTGATTTGGCATGCATTGTTCAATGGAATCACAGTGGCATCTAATGCTCCAAGCGAAAGTAAGGCTCCAGTGTTTTCACCATTGAATACAGTATCAGAAGCAGCCAACTATAAATAAATTGCATCTTTTAAAAAACTACGTTAGTCCTTTAAAAGGGTGAGGTTCTTTAATATAGCTGTCATAGTGAAAGGAAACAGAGATAAAATATTTATTAGGAGATTAAAATCCCTTAATTTATTACGGTGTTCTCATTTTCTGGTGTGCACATCGTTCCACCTCCTGCTTCACACTCCCATTTATTCCTTGAATCATGTTATTGCAACATTGAAAGTGTTGTTTAAGCCATATTTTAAAGTTACATATCTGCCATTAGTTTTCCAAATGAGTTCCAAAGGTCATCAGTTTGACTGGTACCCTGATCCTAAACATTTCCTTCCTTGTGTCTGCTTGTTAAGTGTGACGACAACAACAACAACAACAACAAAAACAAGCAAGCAAACAAAGGAGAGACTGTGAAAATGCAATGTCTGGCGCAATATTTGCACTCAGTCACAATGTCCGTGTGTTCACAATGTGGGTCAGTGTGTCTTCTTATGACGCCTTTGGAATATTACTGAAGTGACATGCTAACACTATCTTCTTGCATTGTCTATTGCTACCTTACATATTTAGCATACATGCAAAACATGGGGTGTTATGGGAGGGGTAGTAAGCTAAAAAAAAATATGGTGATGGTAAAGGACTGCTGGACAGTTAAGTCCAGTCAAATTCGGCTATGGGGTGTGGCACAAATCTCCGCTTTCAGGTCGAGAGAGCCCACATTTGTCCACAGACAGCTTTTCGGGTCATGCGGCCAGCATGACTAAACCGCTTCTGGTGCATGGAACACCGTGATGAGCGCCAGAGCACACACAGATGCCGTTTACCTTCCCACCACAGTGCTACCTGTTTACTTGCGTTGGTATACTTTTGAACGGCTAGGTTGGCAGGAGGTGGGACAAAGCAAATGGAGCTCACTCTGTTGCACGGATTCAAACTGCCGACCTTACAATCGGCAAGCCCAACAGGCTCAGTGGTTTAGAGTTTAGACCACAGTGCCATTCGTGTCCCCTGGAGGGATAGTAGCTCTGGTGGGGGACACCTTGTGCTCCTTATGGGGGTAGTTTGTCCAGCCAGTGTGGTGTAATGGTTAAGAGCGGTACTCGTAATCTGGTGAACCGGGTTCGCGTCTCCGCTCCTCCACATGCAGCTGCTGGGTGACCTTGGGCCAGTCACACTTCTTTGAAGTCTCTCAGCCCCACTCACCTCACAGAGTGTTTGTTGTGGGGGAGGAAGGGAAAGGAGAATGTTAGCCGCTTTGAGACTCCTTTGGGTAGTGATCAAGCAGGATATCAAATCCAAACTCTTCTTCTTCACCTTTGGTTCCCACCCTGCACTCAGCTCTCACCTGTGACTCCTCCTAGAAGTTGTCAGCGTGTGACAGTGGCCACACACTGAGCTATGATAGCCATCTTCAAATGCGGTCTGTCACATGAAAGAAGGAGCAAGCTTGTTTTCTCCTGCTCTGGAGGGTAGGACTCATACCAATGGCTTCGAGTTACAGGGAAGGGACGAAACATCTGATGGTGAGCTGTTCAACAGTGGAGCAGTCTTCCTTGGGAGGCTGCAGACTCTCCTTCCTTGGATATTTTAAAGGAGAGGTTGGACGGCCATCTGTCATGGATGCTTTAATTTAGATTCCTGCTTTGCAGTGGGTTGGACTAGATGATCTCGGGACCCTTTCCAACTCTATGATATAATGAAATGCACTGGATTTGAACAAAAGGAGACAATTCCTTCCCTGATTCACAGCATTTTACAGGCAGTTTCAGAGCAAACCATGTGATGCTTTCATGCATGATTCATCTTAAAGGCACTTGTGGCTACAGACAGCTAGGTTACTATAGTGCTCTGGGGGAAAAAGCAGTACAGCATTGTCTAATATAGTCCATGGCATGTTTTTTCAATACAAACCTGGCATTTATTTCTAGTAACAAATGACTGTGATCCTGACTTCAGACTTTCTTGCATGCCACGTAGTGATATAAACTAGAGCAACATAGATCAGACATATGACTCTTGTTCTACCTGCTTCCACAACCAGGTCAAAAATTGAAAAACAAGTGAATATTGTACTGGGGCCTTGCTATACCCCTCCCTTCCCCCCCTCCATATCTTCTCTCCCCAGTCACCCACCCCTAATTCCTTTGTATGTTACAATATCTCGCTTAATCTTTGTTGTTTCTGTTTATTTGAAAATGGAATAAAATAAAATAAAATTGTGCTGAATTCAGTACTGAAAGTTCCTCGACATTTAAGCACCTGGAGGATGGGTTGAATATTTGGCACAGCTGATTGAATGTCCATGGCTGCCAGAATGGGTTGGAAGGAGACTTTCTAGAGCCAACGGGCATGGTGGCAGCTACAGAATGACCTGCCCAGAAAGCAGCTAGGGACATCATACCTGTTTTGCAGGCAGAAGGTCCCATATTCGGTCCCTGGCATGTCCAAGCAGAGGGGACGTGGGTGGCGCTGTGGGTAAAAGCCTCAGTGCCTAGGGCTCGCCGATCGAAAGGTCGGCGGTTCGAATCCCCGCAGCGGGGTGCGCTCCCGTTGTTCGGTCCCAGCGCCTGCCAACCTAGCAGTTCGAAAGCACTCCCGGGTGCAAGTAGATAAATAGGGACCGCTTACTAGCGGGAAGGTAAACGGCGTTTCCGTGTGTGGCTCTGGCTCGCCAGAGCAGCGATGTCACGCTGGCCACGTGACCCGGAAGTGTCTCCGGACAGCGCTGGCCCCTGGCCTCTTGAGTGAGATGGGCGCACAACCCCAGAGTCTGTCAAGACTGGCCCGTACGGGCAGGGGTACCTTTACCTTTTATGTCCAAGCAGAGCTGGAAATGTCCCCTGTGTGAAATCTTGGAGAGCAGCTGCCACTCCGTGTAGACATTATTGAGCTAGATGGACCAAGTGGTCTGACTTAGCAGCTTCCTAAGTTCCAGAGATCTGCAGACCCCCCCCCCCAAATAAATCCCTCCCAAACCCACAGTTGGTTATTGCCTCTATCAGGAACTATTTCAATTAATTGAGAGCAGCCAAGTCTGTGGTAAAACATACTGGGTGTGACCCAGCTGAGTTAACCACTTTTAGGCCCTGGTGATTTGAACAGGACAAAGTAAAGTGCTTGCTTAAATCTGCCATCAATATCAATGGGCTGTGACCAACTTCAGCTGGAGTGTGCTCATACTGTATTAGCTAACCAGAGCTCCACCTGGTGGCTAACCGCTTACTGATTTGGCACTAACACAGCTGTCTTGGACACTAGTTTTACAGCCACACATCTTCAAGGTTTGTGAAGCTGTGGGCATGGACCACAACTCAAACAACTTTTCAGTGCAGAAGGCCCACAATCACATCAGAAATGCTTGATGGAACAATGCTCAGCAACTAGTGTCTGATGCTCAGGATGAAAATTAGGCTGATAGGCAAAAGGACGCTGTCACTAAGGAATTCTATAACTATTGATGATGAATGAACCCTATAGAAATAAATAAGATGTGGCACAAGGTTGCTAGAACTCTCATTTCAAATCAGCAAAGAGGAACTAGATCTAGTTAAACGGCCTCAGTCCAATATACCTGAAGGAGTGTCTCCACCCCCATTGTTCTGCCCCGACACCGAGGTCCAGCGCTGAGGGCCTTCTGGCGGTTCCCTCACTGCGAGAAGCCAAGTTACAGGGAACCAGGCAGAGGGCCTTCTCGGTAGCGGCGCCCACCCTGCGGAACGCCCTCCCACCAGATGTCAAAGAGAAAAATAACTACTAAACTTTTAGAAGACATCTGAAGGCAGCCCTGTTTAGGGAAGCTTTTAATGTTTAATAGGTTATTGTATTTTAGTGTTCTGTTGGAAGCTGCCAAGAGTGGCTGGGGAAACCCAGCCAGATGGGTGGGGTATAAATAATGAATTGTTGTTGTTGTTGTTGTTGTTAGGCCAAATGCTACTAGTACAACAACTAAAAGAACATTTATTCAAACTCCTTGAACAATATTCCTCGCCACCTCAGCTCCCCATTCATCACAAGGGCCTTATTTTTTTTAGTCATTTAATAAATGGATTACTGCTCTTGACCCCATGGAACTTTAGCTTCTTCTTCTTTTACTTATTTAACCTTTTATCCTGCTCTTCAGCAAAAACAAAAACAAAAATGCAAAAAAAATATGTTCAAACCTTTGTTTATAGAGTCACTAATCTTTTCTTGAATTTATAGAGATGGAGCTTACATGCTGTGCACGAGCGTCCCACAGGGGCAGTGCAGTGAGCATGGGGGCGGCGCCAGCCACGGCGAGCTTCTCAGAGGGGCGGTGCCTGTGGGGAGTATCCCAGGGGGGCAGGGCAGCAATGTCACACACACCCCAGGGATGACACCCTGGGTGGACCACACCCCCGCACCCCCTTCCTCTGCCAGTATAAACATGTGTGCCATATTAGAAGAAGAAAAACTTGTTCTGGTGAATCGGAAGAGCCGTAAAAAGATTCCATTGAGCGCATGGATTGACAATATGGACAGACCAGCCACATACGAACGAAATGCATGTTTAAGAATGGATAAATATGAAGAAATCTGGAAGGAATATTTAAGCAATAAAGCAGTGGGAAGTAGGGGGGTGAGAGGTGGGGAAATATTGTTTAAAAGGTGTAGTCATAGGTATATCAGTACTCAAATCTGTTATGTTAAATTGTGTTATTAGTTTTTGTTGTATGTGTTTTTTGTGGTTGTTGTTTGTATTGAATAATTTTTAAAAAAATGCTTTGGCTTCCAAATGCCAGTGATAAAACTTGGGTCTCTAGCAATAGACATGCTTGCTGGAGCTGTTGGGAGTTGTAGTTCAGCAACATTTGAGCCAAACATTCCCCACACCTGCTAATAATAATAATAATAATAATAATAATAATAATAATAATAATTTATTATTTGTACCCCGCCCATCTGGCTGGGTTTCCCCAGCCACTCTGGGCGGCTTCCACAGAGACAAAAAATAAACTAAAATGTCACACATTAAAAACTTCCTTGAACAGGGCTGCCTTAAGGTGTCTTCTGAATGTCAGGTAGTTGTTTATCACTTTGACATCTGATGGGAGGGCGTTCCACAGGGAGGGCGCCACTACCGAGAAGGCCCTTTGCCTGGTTCCCTGTAACTTCGCTTCTCTCAGTGAGGGAACCACCAGAAGGCCCTCGGCGCTGGACCTCAGCGTCTGGGCAGAACGATGGGGGTGGAGACGCTCCTTACAATCTCCAAAAGGCGTGGCACAAAAGAAAAGGGCTTGGGAGGGAGGAGGAAAAAATAATTTCAGGCACTAATTCTAGTACCCAAATTCAAAATGGTTTTTCATTTAAACTTATTTCTCCTTTTATTGTTATTATTTTTTATATGAAACATACAGATCTTGGATAATTTATAGTGTGCATATAAATGAGCGGCACTGCAGTAAATTAAATCAGGCTTGTCAACACATGTGTCTTATTTTGCCAGGAGTAATTAGGAGGTGTGAGTTTCTAACTACTTTCACCTTAATATAGTTTATAGCAGTTCCTGTTCTACAGCTGGTGGAATGGACATAACTCTACAATGTTTTGAATACTTATGCTGGGTGTTAATGTCATGAAAGAGATTAGTTCACAATAACAAGTTAGAATATCATGTGTACAATTAACTGGTAAAACAGTGGATCTGCCAAGCCAAGCTTTAACAAATTACCTTGCAAACTTAAAGCATGTTTGCTCAGAAGTTACTCTAAACTGAATGGTAGTTAGTAGTTGCAGCTTTATTCTCTCAATGGCCTCTTTAATCTTATCTAAAAATGTATTTGCTATTGAGCAAGTCTACCACCTAGGAAAATGGCTAACCTAGCCCTTTTACATTTCCAGCACATATCCACATATGAAACAGAAGCCTAGCATTATTGCTGGATCATGCCTTTCCTATGGAAGTGTGCAGTCAAAAATGTTCTTTGTAATGGGATATTGAGCACCATTTAGGGAAATTTCCCTCCTCCAGGATGTTAGATCACATGTAATTATTATTGAGCAACACCTTGATTTCTTGCCAACTTATTGATTCCAAACTCTTGCTGATTATTAAATGATCCATTAAATGGACCTATATATGAGACATACATGCCAAAGTTCCAAATCTGTTTGTTCAAAGTAAGGGGGGGATTGTTTAACCTGAGCTGATAACGCTGCTTTAGTTATTGGAAGGGCCATTTTAAAAAGTAACCTTAACAAGTGCTCTCACTTCCCATGCTTTTTGGTGGTTTAATCTTGAATATATTCAAGAGATGGGCTTTAAACCTATGAAATCTCTTTGCTGGCTGTGCCGGCTGAAATTTGGAATTCCACAAACCTAGCGGAAACAATACAATACAGTGGCGTAGCGTGGGTTGTCAGCACCCGGGGCAAGGCAAGTAATTTGCGCCCCCTAACCCGTGGATTTGCGCCCCCTAACCTGTGGATTTGCCCTAACCCCAGATGTTGCGCCCGGTGCGGCCGGCCCCCCCCCCTGCACCCCCCACGCTATGCCACTGATACAATACAATACTTAAATCCACCAATATGACATAGAATCTATCCAGAATTACTGCTTAACAACAGTGAATGGACTGAGAGCAGGGCCAAGCCCTTTTAAACCAAAGAACAGTTTTATAGATTTATACTTACCATGCTATTGCAAATTGGGGGGGGGGGGAGACAGAGACTGATGCATCTATGCATGGATGGCTGTGTGCAAGTCTAGTTTTTCATAGGAAGTTACAATAAATATTACTTAGGCAAAAGAAGCATCAAGGCCAACATTTTGATTGTGAGTAGTCAGAAGAAGCACGAATCCCACCCACAAGCTTCAAAGTACAGTCAGACCCATCTTTTTTGTGGGATTCCACAAAACTGGGACGATTATCTGACTCACAGACACAAGGGGCTGTGTCCAGTGATATCTCTGCACGAGTGGAATGGACTCCCTTCGTCCAACAGGGCTTCTTCTTCATTCCCTTCTGCTCTGGAGTGGCAAAGCAATGGAAACACTTGTAAAACATTGGACTCCACCATAGCTAATCAGAAAGTTAAGGCAAGTGACTGTGCACCTAGATCCAAATTGTGGAGAAGTATCCCCCCCGCCCCCCAGATAACCACTTGTTCCAAATAATCCTAATTCTCCACATTCCTGTGTTGAATTTAAATGACAGTGATTTATAAGGGCCTTTTCGCAGAATCACTTATGCATGCTTGAAATGGATTTCAGCCACTCCTCCACAATACTTTTGCAAGTGAGATTTCAGTAGCTTACTGGCTTCATGTTAGTGGGGGAGAGAACTGAGCTATCTGTGATGCAATTGGTCAGATTTATTTATTTATTTATTTATTTATTTATTTATTTATTTATTTATTTATTTATTTATTTGATTTAAGGGGGTAGCCTCCCCCCCTTGCAACTATTAACAATATGCAATTGGAGGCTGTGTGGCATACCTAGCCAGATGGGTGGCATATAAATAATAATAATAATAATAATTATTATTATTATTATTATTATTATTACAATTGATTGACTTTATTATTTATTTACAAAGATTTCTAAATGGCTTAATAGTTTAAAATCTCTAAGTGGTATATGAAAATCTAACATAAAAGCAAGAAAGAGTAGGATAGGAGAAATAGGAGAGACCAACATAAAAACAGTAATATTAAGACCAATTAAAAACAGAATTTCAGTAATCGCAGGGAAAACCATACCAGCAGCAACTGATGTATCATTCATGCTAGCTGTGATCTTATTTAGGTACCATTTACAGAAGGAAATCATGTCACCTGGACATTCATGAAAGATTTTTTTAAAAGATAAAAATAGAGGTAGGTATTTTACATGTATTGGAAGCCTAATCCACTTACCTGTAAGTAAGTCTGGAACTTCTGAGTAAATAAACATGAATACACGAGCAGCATGTATTTGCACTCCAGGACGGAAAAGTTTTGTTGGGTGTGTTTTTTTTTCTGTTGTTGTTTAAAAACTTTGGCAGCTTAAGCAAAACTTTTAAACTTTTAAACTCTGAACCCTCATGAACTTCATTTGATTTATGAATTATTAAATGTAGCACCAGAATTGGCTGTCTTCTCTTTTCAGCTACAAGAAACTTTACTTTAAAAGCTGCAGGCTTAGTGAAATCGCTGCCTGAAAACGATTACAACGCTGGTTTATCAAAGGAGCCTTCCTCATAACATGCGTTGGGCAAAATTTCAGCAAGATTCTTAGGGACAAGTACAGATTAAAGGGCTGGGAAATGTGCCGTGGAGTCTTTTAAAAAAATAGATGGGAGCCATAGCTCGATGGTAGAGCATTGGCTTTGCACACATAAAGTCATAGGAATTTAGGAAGCTGCCTAAGGAACTTAGGAGTCAGACTATTGGTCTACCTAGCTCAGTATTGCATGGTCTACATTGACTTGCAGTGGCTGTCCAGGGTTTTAGGCAAGGGACATTCCCAGCCCTATTTAAAGATGAAAGGGATTGGGCCTGCATCTTTTGCATGCCAAGGAGATGCTCTACCATGGAACTACACTCCTTTCTTAGGTTCAGTTTGTGGCATATCCAGTTAAATAGATTATTTCATGTGAAAGGCTTCAGCATGAGTCTTTGGGAAATCCACTGTCAGTCAGAGTAAGCCAGGGCCCACATCTGGTGTCCTCTAGATGTACAATTTCTATCAGCCCAGCCAACATGGCTAATGTCAGGGATGATGAGAGTTCTCCAACCACATCTCAAAGGCACCATGTTGTCTACCCCTGGAGTAGATAACACTGTACTAGATAGACCAATGATCTGCCTCCGAATAAAGTAGCTTCGTCAGTGTCTACTATTACTCTTGTTTACAATTCAGGAACTTAAACTGTGAATATCTAATAGGCCCATAGCTAATCTTAAAAATGTTGCATTCTAGGCACTGTGGTGGTGGACCTATTTCACAATGTTGCTCTCTTCTATCAAAATGGTATGCGTGTTTACACAGAAGCGACTCCCATAGAACTTGATGGCACTTACTTTTTAGTAAGTGTGCTTCAGACTGCAGCCCAGGTTTGCAGAGAGGCCTAAGACGAAGGAAATGAGTTTGGAAAGGAAACCAGCTCATGGAAAAGGGAATAGCCTGAGTCAGCATGTCAGATATATTTATGTTCTAAGTTGCGGAGGATCTGTTTAAATCAAGCCACTGAAACTCAATACATATATAAACTACAGGCACTACTGATTAATGTGTACTGTGAGTATTCACACGGTAATGATTAATTTTCCCAAAGTTCTGTACCAGAATGCACTCACCAGAGTGCAAAGCTGGGGATAGATATTCTTGAAGCAGAGGGGATTTCTCCACGAGTTCAGAATATCATAAATTTTGGTAACATTTGAAATACGACAAAGGCATAGGCTGACACATTTGAGTGCATGCATAGCTTATGTTTAAAGTGCATACAAATGTCTAATTTATGTTAGCATGTTGGATACTAACTCAGTATTTATAGGTGATTGCCAATAGGGCAGGTAAAATGAATATTATGCCTTTGTTTTGACCCCTCTTTGCGGGTAAGCAGTTCAAAGAAATCTTTCCAGTTCACTTTCCATCAGGAAAAAAGCACTGGAGTAATATGATGTCTAGGGAAATTTATTCATTCATATCTTTGCTTGAGAAGAGACAGAGAGAGAGAGAGAGCAGTGCACTACCTCTAGGCAGAATCATTACAGATCTCTAGTTTCCAGCAAGCTTACAGTTCTCCATCTGCTTTTTGTTCCCAGCATCCAAAATAGTCCCTTCTAAAATAAAACCCCTTACTTTCCAGGGCCAAGGCTCACACCTGCAGACTCCATGTTTGATTTCTGTGAAACTCTGCCCAATTTATGTAACTGGCCAGTCAAGCAGGTTTGGGAGCCAGATGGCCTGCTAATTAAGTTCCTTTGTCTCCATTATTAATAGGTGTACTCCTCAACAGCCAAGTATCCTAAGCAAAGGCAGTGCTCTCCATCCTGCTGTTCAGGACACATAAAAGGAAACACAGAGAGTAGTTAAACTATGGAATCCGCTCCCCCAGGAGGCAGTGATGGCCACCAATCAGGATGGCTTCAAAAGAGGATTAGACAAATTCATGCATTATCAATAGCTACTAGCAATGATTCTGAATACCAGTTTCTGGAAACCACAGGAGGGAAGAGTGCTCATGCGCTCAGGTCTTGCTGGCATCTGGTTGGTCACAGTGAAGAGGATGGCAGACTAGACAGGTGATTGGCCTGATCTTCTTATGTTTTTGGTCATGGCAGAACCAGTCTGACCCAGGCTTCTGCAATCACCCACCAGTGTCACTTTGGGAGTCTTGTTAGGTACTACACAACACTGATTGTGTAGATAAGTATGGTAAATACAGGGACTGATTAGCTTTCCAAAGTTGGAACACACCCGCCCCACCCCGCCCACGCCCCGTCTCCTAGCTTGAGTTGAGAACATTTTGAATTTTGAAAGGTTTGCTGCTATTGTTTCTAAATGGCTTGACTGCAGGGAGGAATTGGCAAGGCTGGGGGATGACAGAATGGTCCTACATGGCTAAAAACAGGACAATTGCCAAGTTGGGAACTTTGCCAAAGACAAAAACTCTTCAAAACAAAGGCTCATTCCTTTAGTTGGACTATGTCATTTAAATGAGTCTGAGTGTTTTGCGTAGGGAGATAACAGTTTGTACTGACTTAGAGTATTTTAGAATAATATCATCATCCTGAGGCAGAGGACAATTAAATCCATTTGTTTCTGACTATGACTTAGTAAATTTTTGGTGAGTTTGTCAGTGAATTTTGAAAATGAAAGTGCTAAGCCTGTCTGGATATCACATTGAATAACTCCTCATCCTTCTTCAGACTTGGAAGATACTTTCCCTAATCTCATAAATAGCATGCTGATTATGATTACTAATTGGTGTGATGTACTCTGCACAGAAGATATTATTTCACATATTCAAGACTGAGTTATGCACTGCAAATTTGTTTTGATGTGGCCTGGCTCAAGGTTTTGCTAGCAGGGTATGATGCCCAGAACAGTGTGTACAATGTGCACAAATGATGTTTTGTTTATTGGTTGGAATATTTTATCTTTTAATTTAGAGAAATAAAAGTTTTGGATATTGAAAAGTCAAATTGATTTTGTGGGGAAGGAAAACTGCATGCAACTAGAAGCAACTGTTCCCCACATTTTAAAACTTTTGAATAACTATGTGTTCCTGTAAACAATTTCACATATTTTTGTCAAGTGTCATGGCTTATTTTATAAGAGATATTGACTCAGTCTTGGGACCTTGGGGTGAAGGGTGAGTCATTAATAATAATGTTGCATGGCACCCCAGTCTCTGGAACAAGGGACAGTGGAGACTGTGGTTCTCTGTGGTATGTTTCCAAGCATAATTGGTGTTGACCTTTACAGCCCTAAATGGCTTCAGCTCTGTTTACCTGGGAGAACATCTTCACCCCCATCATTCAGCCTGGACACTGAGGTCCAGCTCTGATGGCCTTCTGGTGGTTCTCTCATTGCAAGAAGTGAGGTTACAGGGAACCAGGCAGAGGGCCTCCTCAGTAGTGGCGCCCACCCTGTGGAACGCCCTCCCACCAGATGTCAAGGAAATAAACAACAATCTGACTTTTAGAAGACATCTGAAGGCAGCCCTGTTTAGGGAAGTTTTGTCTGATGTTTTACTGTGGTGTTATAATTTGTAGGAAGCTGCCCAGAGTGGGTGGGGAAAACCCAGTCAGATGGGCAGCATATATTATTATTATTATTATTACATTATTATTATTACAACATATATACAACCTGATCCTATGATGGAGGGGCTCACAGCATTAACACCCCAAGAGGTCTTGGATTCAAGCAGAAATCAAGCATGGCTCTCACACTTTGTCTCCCTGCTTTTAGCCCAGCTCTCTCTCATACTAGCTACAGTGGTACCTTGGGTTAAGAACTTAATACGTTCCGGAGGTCCGTTCTTAACCTGAGACACCACTTTAGCTGATGGTGCCTCCCACTGCCACCACTGCGCGATTCCTGTTCTCATCCTGAAGCAAAGTTCTTAACCCAAGGTACTATTTCTGGGTTAGCGAAGTCTGTAACCTGAAGTGTCTGTAACCTGAAGTGTCACTGTATTGTTCTTCTCACTACCAACCAAGTGAGGGAGGGGGCCCACACATTTGGCCTCTGGGTCAGAGCAACCTCCTTGGTCAGAATATGGACAATGCTTAGGCCCATTACCAAGAAGCTGGCTTGGCTACTTTAGCAATGGAATCCTTCATTAGATGTTAACCCTTGCTGGATACAGGACTCCAGGGATTAGAAGGGACTTAGGCACCATACAGGTCAACCCCCCCAAACTCATAACAACAATGTCTGAAAATCATACTTGGAGACTCTTACATGGAAGCTCTTTCCCATAGACGTGCAGAGTATAATTTATATTTTTCAATGGGGAGACAATGGCACTCTGCACATATGTAATGGCACACTTTCCTAAACAATTGCTGTATGAGTCTTATTGTGAGGGAAACTGCAAGGTGAAAAATTGCAGCCCTACCTAGTCAAAATGGCATCAGTCACCACTGATGAATGTGCAATAAAAAGGATTTCTGGAGATGCTCCACTTTCTTTCTCTCCTGAAGACCTAAATATATTCATCTGTAGTGATCAGCATAATTAACTTGCATTGTGTCATACTTCACACATATACTTAATACATATCTACACACAGATACACCCCCCCCCCAATATGTAACTTGATATATCCTGCTGAACTGTGCTCATTTAGAAACAAGCACTTTGCAACAACAGGAAAGTGTTGCTTGTTCCAGCGTTCCTGTACTTGTTCCAGCAAACACTGTCAACGGATAACCACATTAATAAGAGCAAAGATAAAAGGCATAAAGAACAAGGGGGGGGGGAGGACTGAATGAAATTCTATGGACACTGAACAGCCCAAACTTGGCAAACACATAATGTCAACAAAATAAGTTATAACTGAGCTTCTGAAGTAAGAGAAAGTGGAAGGGAAAGTCAAGGCTAATGGTGGCTTTGCACATTAAGGAAATGGGAAGAGGAAGCACGAGTGAATCATGCGTCTGTTTCTTGCGCTTCCATTGTAATGCGCACAGAGGAAATGCACACATGTCCCTTTCAGAGACATGCAGGAAAAACTCACACAGTGTTCATGGGAAAGAGTGTTACATTCCCTTGTACATGTTAGGCCAGAACCATCAAAAGGGATATGTGTGAGGGATGCCATACCATACACACAATTAGTAAATATGAGAATTTTAAAAATGTAAATAGTAGGCGTGTGAGCAAGGGAGATCTGGATTGGGACCCTGGTGGGAGGGCTAGGGGGCTTTAACTCTTTGCCCCCTATTGTAGTCGTAATGGGAAATGGGGACCCACACCTGCAGTTTGCATTGGAAGCGAAGCTTCCATTTACACAAGGTGGTTCTTTAACTTCTCACTACTGCTCCTTCATGGTGTGAAAAGGTTAAGACATAAATAAAGACAGACCAGGAAAGAGCTTAGAATAAGACCCTCCTCTATTTTCACATGGAGCTTGCATTTTATCACCTCTACAGAATTGAGTTTGAGAAGGAAAAATATATAGTGAACCTTTAATTCATTGGTTTCCTTTTTAATTTTGGGCTTATCATTGTAGTCTAACTGCATTGCAAATAAAACTCAGCGGAACATAGAAGGAAAACAATGCTGCCGCCCCCACCCCCCAAAAAACCACTGAATTGTACCTCAGCAGCAATATATACAGAATCACTCTGCTGCATAACTGCAGCCTCCCCCACTCTTGCTGCCCCATCAAAATGATCGTCACTGTCAGCTATAGTAGCTTATTAAAGGGAGGAGCTTCTTGAGCTGAGTACTGCTCCAGTGAGTGGCTAGTGCTTTCTCATCTGACTGGACTGCGGGTGGCCAATATATTGTGCAATCATATGCACAATCTTAAGTCCCACAATGTTCTCTGAGGTTTTCCCCCAAGTAAGCATATGTAGAAGTACAGCCTTGCAAGGCTCTTTCCCCATAATATGTGCTCTATAATGTATCTGAAGCAGCAGCAGCAGCAACAGCAACAATATTCAAGATCCAAAATATATCTATTTAGATTTTATGACTAGACTCACATACTTTTTAAACTAGGGGTGTGGGGCACCCAGGCGCTAGGCTCTCAGGGGCACCAGGCCGAGAGTCCAGGGCCCGAGAGTTGAGTCTGGGGAAGAGCCTGCCCGTTGGTCGGAGCGCCGTGGAGGGCTCTGCTGCTGCGGGTGGCTCTGCGCCGCGAGTTCAGGTGCGACCGAGCCAGCGAGACACTGAGGTGGCCAGCTGGCTCTGCCCTCCTGCGTGCCTGGGACTGGGCAACCGGGGGGGGAGGAGCTCTGGGTGGATCTTTGCACCCCAGCGCCGCCTATGCTTAAGACAGCCCTGCCAGCTATGACATATGACACCCTTCAACTTTCCCAAAGCATGTGTTCATTCAGAGAATGTTTCGTATGAACCTGGATCTCATAGGAACTATAAGTTAGTTCAGAGGAAGCAATCGTGACCTGAACCTGGGAAGCAATGGCTGTACCCATTCAGAGCCTAGTTCATATGACTCAGGACTAGGATGCCATTAGCAATGGCATCAATGGCTTTTTACAAGGAAACTGCAGGGGATATTTTGGAATGGGGTCCAGGAGGCATTGAGGGGAATTTTCCCTCCACCCCCCTCACTGTGGTCTTGATCCAGTTCACCCCCCTTGCCCCTCCTATTTGCTTTTAGGGTGGTGGGGAGAGCTCACTTTGCTAATCATGTTAACAGCTGCCTGACTAGTTTGCCTTGCATTCTCCAGACCAATGCATCCTGGGGAAAGACTGCGCAAAATACAATTATAAATTGAAAACCATAAAGATAACTTCAGATGATTGCACAAGAATTACAAACCCATGTGTGTAGAAAAGAAAACTGGAGATATAAAGTTTAACTAGGTGCAAGCAATACAGTGCAGATAACGTTTCACAGGCTTTACAAAGCTAAACATTTCATCAAGTGACGCTAGCAGGAAAAGCCACTGAGCCTGTGTACCTTTTACTTTATTGGGAAGTGTGTTGCTATGATTGATAGATTGCACCTCCAGATTGAGAATCCTTTGGTGTGGGCCTGGTTTCCCACTAACATTCCTCTCAGACCAGCTTCCCTGCATGGAAATATTATGGGTTGCATCCAACTAAGTTCCACTCAGACTGGACCCATTGAACTTGATGGTCCTATGTAATAAGTGAGAGGCCATGAATTTCAATGGGTCTACTCTGAGTAAAACTTAGTAAAGGCAGAAAAAACCTCCATTTGCCAAAACCAGGAAAATCCCAAACCACCTACTCTACTCACTTGGCTTTCTAAGGAGTGGGAAATTACCTGTATGGCCAAGTTGACAAACTTAATTAGAATGAGAAAAGGCAGACGGAATGATAAGTTTGTAAGGGGGGGGGGATGAGGGGGTGTAAACATGACATTTCATTCCAGAACCAATAGAGACTAAGTACTCATTTTTTCTACGTAGTCTACAGCCAGTCTAGATATATGGAATATTTTTTACCCTGGAAAGCACTTCTTGAGAAGCTGGTTTCATTCCAAGATTAAACTCTCATTGCAGAGTGATTCCGCATTACCCCATTTGAAAACAGATAAAAACAGACGTAGGTAGTGCCAGCAACGGAAGGGACTCCACACCTGCCCAACCACACTGATTTGCAGTAAAGCCTCTAAGCAGTTTGCGAGAAATATTAACATTGCCAACAGAAACAGTTACAAACAATAAAAATCATGTAAAAATAATTAAAGTCCACAGTAAAAAAGATTAAAAGACATCAGTTTCTATGCATCTGGATAGGCTTGCCACTTGCCCAAACAAATATGCTTTAAACGGGCGACAAAAAGAGTACAACTAACCCCAATAGGCAGTGTGGTGCTGCCACACTAAAATACCAGTTTCTCACAACTGTGGAATGAGAATTATGTGGCACCTGTAACAGTTCCACAGTCTGAAGTGATCAAGTGGGCACATGTAAAGGCAGTCTTGCAAGATGTAAACTGGTCCCAAGCCATTAGGCACTATTGATGTTAATTGCTGATATCTCCAGTGCTTTTTTTCCTTAATTTTTTTTTAGGGGTACTCTCATTTTGACTCAAGAAAATCACCATTTTATAGTTCAAATTGGGAGAAATAAATACAGTAAATCATGGGTAGGCAAACTAAGGCCCAGGGGCCAGATCTGGCCCAACTGCCTTCTCAATCTGGCCCGCAATCAGCATGTTTGCAATCAGCATGTTTTTACATGAGTAGAATGTGCCCTTTTATTTAAAATGCACCTCTGGGTTATTTGTGGGGCCTGCCTGGTGTTTTTACATAAGTAGAATGTGTGCTTTTATTTAAAATGCGTCTCTGGGTTATTTGTGGGGCATAGGAATTCGTTCATTTCCCCCCCCAAAATATAGTCTAGCCCCCCACAAGGTCTGAGGGACAGTGGACCGGCCCCTGCTGAAAAAGTTTGCTGACCCCTGCAGTAAATGAACAAAAGTACAAAGATTCACAAAATGTTTAGGGGTATGTGTATCCCTGAATCCCCCCCCCCTGAAAAAAAGCACTGGATAGCTCTAAATGGAAAAGTGTGCCCAGTGTGTCATAGAAGCTTTAACAAGCTCATCTTTTGTTTCCCAATCTAACAACAGATTGTACATTTTAGATAATAGTTTTTCTTTGTTTTGTAAGAGTTCTTTTTCAAATCGTGAGCTTTGGTCCAGAAAAACATTTTTCCTGTCTGTTTTAAACAGCAATCATATAACTGATGATATTGTAGCCAGTCTGTAACATGGCTCCTTACATTTTCTATTGATTTCAATTTAGGTTCCCCCCTAAAGTGAGGCAATTCCCTGTAAGTTGCCCATTGTCTATCCATATTAACTCTCTTTATTGTAATAGCCTCTATGGGAGATAGCCATAGAGGTGTTTTCATTTCCAGCAAATTTTTATATTTCTCCCAAACTGTATACAAACTCTTCCTTAAAATATGGTGCATAAAACTTTTATAGATTTTCGCCTTCCCATACCAAAGACATGCATGCCAGCCAAATTTTAAATCATGACCCTCTAAGTCCAGGATGTCTGCATTATCCAATGTAATCCAATCTCTTAACCAGCACAAAAAGGCTGCCTCATAATAAATTTGCAGTTCTGGCAGGGCAAAGCCTGCAGGGCAAAGCAATTCCAAAATCAATGAAAGGCAGGTGGGAGAGATGAATAGTGAGAAACCTGTACAATATATTTATTCATATATCTTTTTAATGGTATTTAATTTTTTCAAAAGAAAAATAAAATGAATAGTCCTGTATTAGTCATGCCCAATCATTTCAAGGGGTCAGCTTGAAATGACTAATGCTGGATACAATCCTGTGAAACCTGGGTGCAGGTCTTCAGATGTGATGTGCATTTATGTTGCTCATTGACGAACATGCTGGGGAGCAGCGGTCAATGATGGTCATCTAATTGCTTTTGCACATAGAGAAAAATACAGGTGTTTGAAATTGTTACATGTGACATTTGACTGCATGCTATTTCAGACATTTAATGCTTTCCATGTAGGAAAAACATCACACGCAGAGTGCTCCTCAAGTTGCTTCCACACGGACCTACTGATGTCACAGAGAGCATTTTGCTAATCTATCAAAAAGGACTGTGTAAAAAAGCAGCTTCCGCTTTCCTTTCATTCTGTAATCCTAGCGCTGGCATTTCAGACATTGAGTAAAGATCTCAGGAGAGTGCCTGCAGTGATAAGTAGCCATAATGTGTAGGAGGACTGATGCTGCTGCTCAGCTGGTCAACCAGTGTTCCAGGCTTCCTGAAAGAAGACTGGTGGGTGTGTTGCTCCAAGCTATTTTTCTCTGGAAATTTTAATTAAGGGTTTTGGTTTTTAAAAGCTGATAAGTTTCTAAATAGGAATTGTTGATAAAAACAGGTGGAAGACTACGCTTTGATAGGAGTTTGTTACTGCTCCTTTCAAACTACCAGTCATTTCCCCCATTGCGTGGTTGCTACAATTATTAATACTGTTATGAGTTTGTGGGTGCCACGGTTTGTGGGTTCAAGACAACCAGACGAGCCCATAGCCACATTTGTCAAATATATTTTGAAAAGGTCTAATGTCGAAACCTCTGCCCTTGGGCCCAAAAGCCATTCCAAACTCAGGCCTGAAAAGTAGGGCTGGTGAAAAATTCAGTTTCATTCACGTTTAAAGGCATTTTAAAAACCAAATTCTGACTTTCAAAAAGAATCAGAACTGAAACAAAGCCATCTTTCAAAATTCACATTTCTCCAAATTTTGCAATTAAGTTCTCCGGTCATGTAATGTGTACAGAAACACATATACTGGGGTGAAGTGTCCATTAAAAAGTAATGTTTCGGTGAAGATGGACGTATAAAAGTGCATTACTTTGATGAAATAGTTTAGCAGAAATGTGCACATTTGACAACAGTGCATACAAACTTGTATTAGGAGAAGTATTTATTCACACAGCAAGTAGTTAAACTATGGAACTCACTCCCACAGGAGGCCACCAACTTAGATGGCTTTAAAAGAAAGTTGGAGAAATTCATGGAGGATAAGCTTATCATTGGCTACTAGCCAGGATGGCTATTCTCTGTCTGCACCAGTCAGAGGCAGTGAAGCTTCTGAAAAGCAGTTGCAGGAAACTGCAGGAGGGAAGAGTGCTCTTGAGCGTGGATCCTGTTGCTGGTTTCTCCCAGGTATTTAGCGGGCCATTGTGAGAACAGAATGGTGGTCAAGATGGACCACTGGCCTGTCCAGACTTCTTTTCTTACATTCTTATGAGAAATTCATGCTAAAATGCTAGCGAATTTTCGTAAGGACTTTTTAATAAAATAAATAAATTGCAAACTGGACTGGAAATGTGGAATACTGAACTTAAGACAGGGAAAAAAGAGAAACCGAGAAAAACTGCAATGAGCAGAGTCACCCATCCCCACTGAATATAATTGCTGAAGAAGTTGGAGCCATCAGTTAAATTTCTTGCCTAAAGAAGGATCTGGGGGAGGATGAAACAAGGCAAAATTGGGGCCAACTCTGCTTTCTGCTGCCATGGAGTGTTCCCTTGAAGAATGTATGACATCATTCCAAGGGCCCTGCCATGAATCAAGCCTCCCAGCCTCCTACCTGTTTTCAAAACAGGGCCCACTGTTTGGTACGCCAACGTGAAAAAGAACCCAACTCTCTTTGGGTGACATCTTTGCCTTTGTCTCCGTCGCCTCTCGTGCCTGCAGCCTGCTCCTGGCTCTCCACCAGATCAAAGGGAGCAAGAATAAACATCTCCATCTCTTTTTCTCCCCTCCCTCCCTCAACATATTCCATCTAATACGACTGGTATTTTTATTGTGGAGAGGAGCAATTTGTAAGGAGAAATGAAAATCTACAGCATGTCAGTTCGGTACGGGCTAATGATGTTTATACAGACATACCACACTGATGGAATAGACCCAACATTCCCTTCACTGTGCAAGACGGGAAGGGGGGGGGGGAATGAAAGACAGAAAGGAGTGACCCAAGCCTCCCTTCCCCCTGCCTCTTTCCTGCTCAGCAACCTGTACTTGACCCTCCCGCGCCTGGCTCTGCTCAGACTCCGTCCCGCCCAGCCGGAGCCAGAGGACTGATACCAGGCAGCTGATGCTCTCCCTCATCCAAAACACACACTCCTTGAAAACACCCACCCACTGCATACTTGGAGGAGAGGGGGAAGGGAAGGAAAGACTGACCCACCTCTTTTGGGCTTTTTTTTGAGCCGATTGGAGATGTACTTTCTTGCCACTGGTGCTCTTTGCCAAAAGATTCAAGTGTTGAGGAGAAAGTGGCCCACTTGAAAGTGGAAATAGTTTAGATGCTTGGGGAGTGGGGGGATGTTTGGCTGAAGTGCTTAAGCTGACTGACTTCACCCAGGACTGCATTTAAGCACCTCATACATAAAAATGGCCTGGTTTTCTAAGAATGCTTGACTCCTGCCAGAATTGTTGGTACACAGCA
Source organism: Podarcis muralis (assembly GCF_964188315.1). Lineage (NCBI taxonomy): Eukaryota > Metazoa > Chordata > Lepidosauria > Squamata > Lacertidae > Podarcis > Podarcis muralis. The sequence continues at coordinate 45,551,424 of NC_135662.1, read as the reverse complement.
TCACTGGAAGTCACAGTGCTTATGTCATTGCACTCATTAACCCCCCCCCCCACACACACACACTCACACAAAATCAGCTTATGAGTGCGATAGAGGAGGGAAAGCAAGCTACAGCCAGCAATCTAGCGCGTGCGCACCCAAATATAAATGTGGGCTGGTCTCTGTCAGGCTACAGGGTTAGAGGTATAGATAGGGTTTTTGGCACTGTCACACAGTCACAACTATTTCAAGGGCTGGAGATAAAAAGGAAATACTCAACTGAGATCCATGTGGGGTATTTCAGGATGTAGAGCCATTTCTTTCCAATGTGCTTCATATGTGTGGAGGCTTGAAAAAATAGAGATTAAGTAGTGCCGTCATGTGTTTGTATATAGATGTGTGAGTGTGTGTACCTGCGCTACCTAGTTTAGTAGGCTACAAATTGTTATGCTACAGCAAAAAACAGAGAGAGAGAGAGAGAGAGAGAGAGAGAGAGAGAGAGAAAGGAAGAGAGAGACCGACCTTTATGGTAGATTCAGCAGTCATAAAATTTGATTGAAAGTCAACATTGGTTGGCTCCTACAAATTCCACTTCACAAATATATCCACATATCTTGCCTGAAATCAAAAGTGTTGCTGTTGCATTTTCTGATATAACTGATATACTCTGTTCAAAGTGTGTGTGTGCTTATTTCCTACATTTCTAGAACCAGCAGAGGGAGCACAGGTTATCTGAAGTCATTCACAACCTGTATGCCTAGAGTTAACAGGATACTTTAGGTACTACATAGGCCATGAACATGTGGTCATAAAAATAACAAGTTGAGAGGATAAAATACGATGGAATGAAATATTTGTTCATCTCTCTCTCTCTCTCTCTCTCTCTCTCTCACACACACACACACACACACACACAGCGCCATATCAAGCCTGGTCATGCTTGCTAACCATGGCAATAGTTGGGGGAATAAAATTCTGGAGTGTTATGTTCTCAGAATTGTCCTGGGGAATAAAGAACTTCAGACATTTTTAAAATGGGGTGGGTCTGTTGATTCCAGACATAAACCAACGTGCTTCAGTCCAGTGGCTCGGTAGTGAGGTAATGTGGTCTGAAAGCACATTTCAGGTCAACTTGCTTACATTGCAGTTAGTTGTTTACTAACACATTGAATAGACACTGGCTAAAAACATGGCTAAAATGTTGTCCCTCGCTTGGCTGATGTAATTCTGCTGTCCGTATATTGTAGTATATTGCAGTAATATGTTAGGCATGTATGCATGAAGAGCATTGTCTCAATGGTTTATTCTAGCCTTACAGTTTTTATTTCATTAAAAATAAATAGATGATAGATAGATATAGATAGATGATAGATGATAGATAGATAGATAGATAGATAGATAGATGATAGATAGATAGATAGATAGATAGATAGATAGATAGATAGATAGATAGATGATAGCTAGATATAATGGTCTTATAATGGTTTTCAACATTTCACATGCCACATCTCCACATCATTTCCACACTTCAACCTTTATATATATTGGTTTATTTGATGTCACTTTCAGATGGAAAAGCAAAAACAAACCTCTTTTAATGGAACTTCCAATAAACTTTAATGGTTCATCCATTGACATTTGCTGAGCATGGGCAGAAGAGTTTCTCAGCTGATTTTTAAAACAACAACAACTCTTTTGTTGTCCTTCAAAGGAAACCTGCCATGTGGCTCCTCTGACCAGATTCCAGAGAACAGTCCGTTCTGAGATTGCGCTTCTTCTGCCAACCTTCCCAAATCTTTGGGGAAGGGAGAATTGTGTCTTGTTTTTTACTTTGAATTTTATCATGCAGTTATACATGGTGATTAACCCAAAAATCAAAAAAACAACATCCATTTTCTCTGTGGAAGCTAGATACTTCCCCACAAGACATAATAATTCCCATGAGCATGAGGAGAAGTCAATGGAATTCAAAGCTATCTATGAGAGTTGTCAATGTGGGTGTCTATTGTGGAATGGGTGTCATTGGCATCAAAATGGTAGCCTGTATACACCTGCCCCATTTAATCTGGATTTACCCATTCGGGGGGGGGGGGGGGTCCTATAAACCAGAAAACAGCAACCTGTTGCCAGGGCCCCATTTGCAAGATCTTTGTGCCATATTAAGCCTCCATTTGGAATCAACTACATAGGCTACAAAATCTTTGTGTTGTGATGTTGTCCACCCCTTAATGAATTAGCCAGTACAAAGAAAGGATACACCACCCACCCACAGGGCATGTTTTATTCATTTATTTAAAATATTCACAACCCGCATTCCCCATCCCTAAATGAGGACACTCAGGGTGGTTAACAACTATAATTGTTGTTGTTAAACTCTCCCAAAGTGACCACTAATAGCAGTCAGCCATTGACAGGCCAATAAAACAAGCACAAAACAGTAAAACAACCAAATGGTAAAAGTTGGAGCAATAATCATAAGGGGGGAAAACGAGAAATGAAAAACAATATTTTATTTACTTTGTTACTTTAGTTATGAAATTGTTTCCCATAAAACAACCCAAAGTGATTTAATAATAAAGCATATATTGTCAATGCAGATAAAGGCACTTTAGGCTTGATCTGGTCCATCTTGACTTGACAGTTCAGTAGCTTTTCCCTTCCCAAAACTTATGCATATAGGTGCATGCAGAAGCACCTATGTGCCCACGGGTTTTGCCCGGCTCTGAACACATTTCTAACTGTAAATTTATTGGTACTTGTATTGGACACAAAAACAGCAAAGGCTGACCTGAATGGAAATTCTGAGCGCAGTCTTTGCTACAGCATCCTTTAGCTCTGTCAAGGGAACATTATCTTTCCAGGGTAAGAAAGAGATCCAAGGAAACACGAAGAAGTGTAACAAGTGGGATAGTTCATATCCAAAGTTGCAAGATACTTTCATTTAAGAAAAATGTCAATATGTCTTGTTTCATCATAAAGTGCTGAAAGCTAGACAGCGTGGGGAGGGGGCTAATTGAACCAATTAACCCTTTCTGATAAGGGCAATCCACAGGACAGGTATGTAGAGTTCTATTTTATTTTCCATCAAGATTTAGATGGCTTTAAGGTAAAGGTCTGTGCCAGAACCCAAGTTAGGACATTAGCTGATAAAAGGCAGGAGGTTTATATTAAGTCACTGGTCATTTTCCCCACATGCTGACGGCTTGTCTACTACCCCAGAGTACTTTTCAAGAAGCCAGAAACAATTAGACGCACAGTTGAACTTGGAAAGCATAATTTGAACACCAGACACAGGGCGCTTCTGTAAAAGGAAAGTGGCATGTGAAAGAATATTTCTTATCGAAAGCAAAAGCCAGGCAATAAATAACAGCCTCAGGCCTGCTTCTGATCTTGGACGCCAGGAGGCAAATGCCGAACAACTCCACTAAGAGCAGCCAAACGGCATCAGGGCAAAATGGAAGGAAAGTAGTATTTGTAATGTTTGCTATAAAACATTTAGATAAGGAGAAATTTAATGCTGTGAGGGGGAAAGCGAGATTGAGAGTGCATGTGTCTGTTGCAGTCGCCCTGTTCAGCCTACATTTTTCATCTTGGAGGAACTGAGTTTGAAAACATTCTCTAATGCTCAGAGTTCTCAAACCTCCTCACAGTGAGCCTAGTTGCTGGTTTGGGGAAATAAAACTGGTCTAACCTCCACAAATGAGACAAAGCAAAGACCAAACAAACTCTAAACAAAACAAACCCCATATTCTTTATTTATGGCTCATTGCTTCAGTTTGAAGTATCTCTGGGTGGGGACAAACTGGAAAAACTTTGTAAAGTAGATTGTGGCATCATCAGGGGGTTATTGTCATGATTGCAGCTAGACAATATTTGTATGGGGTGTTCATGGATAAACTTCTAGAAAGGCGTTTCCTGAGACATTCTGAATGATTTAGATTTTTTGGAAGAAGAAAGTTAATGGCATCATACAAGTAACATGATCAACTACTCATCACATAAGGGCTGAAAATAGAATCCAGTCATTTCTTTAGTATTCCACTCTATTTTGCTGAGTCGACAATTTGTTCCTCTTCCTCCTTTTCCTGCTGGCAGGGAAACACAACCTGCAAGGTTCTACTCTACTTGCACTGATTCCTTCCTACCACACATTGCTTCCTGACTGTAAGACTAGTGGACTATTTGGACAAATAACGACATTGTTCCTCCTTCAACACCATGAATTTGGAGCCTGACTACATGCACCATTAATAGTGTGATTAGCAATTAATCCATTAAATACATGGCATGAGGCAAGGGGACTGCCATCAAGTTGGCAATGTATGCAATCTCTGTGATTACTGCCAATGGGAACTTTCTCCTAATGCCAATTGTCACATGGACAGGGAATAAGGAGGAGTTCACAGAGACTGTAATCAGTGAAGGAAGGCCTAAGTCTCCCCTACCCATGTGCTGAAATCTTGATAACAAACTCCAACCAGCATTTACTTTTCAAAAGCACATTACCATGATTGCTAACCCTGTTGTGAGCACCACACGGAGTTGAGCTTTTTCTCCATTTCCTAAAGCCAAGCATGTAGCAAGTACAGAAGCTTCGAACCGGGTTCAGTTCACATAGCAAGCTGACACGCTTTGACAAATAGGCTGAGTTTCCCAGCGAGGTCTGCAATCTGGTATTGATTTACTATCTCCTTCCCCGGCTCTGCCAAATTATTATTTTATTGTAGAGGAAAATAGGGAGACACACATTCTTGCAAAAGGTTGGCAGGCAGCCCTTATAAGCAGGACGCTGTGCCCTTCGACTGCTTCTCCCAGTGGGACTGCTACAGTGTGAGGATTCCCTTGCTGGGATAAAACTGGATACTGGATGCTAATGGGCACTTTCATTTTGCTGCGTGCGTCTACAGTGGGATATTTATAAGCACCTCAAACCGGCACTGCTTTTCATACTTGTTTGCCTGTTTGATCAGCTCTTAGGGATGTTTCCAGAACTCTAATTACCTGGATCCTTCCCCCCCTGATTTAAGAGTTCTGAATTCCTGGAGTTGTTCCTAATCTTCAACCAATGCATTCAGAAACTAGCATTGGGCTGGTTACTTCCATACACACTCACAAGTTTATTCCATATTCTGCAGCTTTTCAGTTTCTTTGTCTCATTTCTTTTCACCCTCTATATTAGCAATACACGTGCACTTTAATTAAAGCACTGCCCCAAACCACCCAAACTTAGAATCACAGAGTTGGAAGGGGATCTGTAGGTCTTCTCGTCCAACCCTCTGCAGAAAATCCAGAGCAAAGAATCTCCACCAGCTGGCTTTCCACCCCTTGCTTGAAGACCTCCAACAAAGGAGAGCCCACTATCCCTCCTCTAGGTAGGGCTGAAAGGATCTGTCAATTTCAATTCTCTCTCTCTCTCTCTCTCTCTCTCTCTCTCTCTCTCTCTCTCTCGTTCCAGTTTTAAATTCAGTTGTCCACATTTCTGCAGAGATTTGCATTAAAAAAAACCTCATGAAAATTCTCCAGCATTTTAGTGCAAATTTCTTTGTATGCACATACTTTTGTCTGCAGTTTGCACTAATGTACACATTTTTGCAAGCAACTTCTGTTTAATATAATGCTGCATTGTATCTTATCTTCACAGATATGTTCATTTTTATACCACCACCCCCAATATATGCCTTTTTGAAACATTGTTTGGCTGCATCACAAAATTCAGATAAGTGACAATTTTCAAGAATGCCTGTGTTTCGGTTCTTATGCTGTTTCAGAAAGTGCAAATTTGATAAATTCAGCTTTAAATGCAATCTGAACTGAATTTCTTCTCCATCACAACTTCTAGGTAACTTATTTCATTGTTGACCTGTTCCTGCTATCAAGAAGCTTCAGACAAAATTTACAGTCTTGTAATTTAAACCGATTAGCTCTAGTTATGCCATCTGGGCTAGTGGAGAACATGTCCTTTGTCCTCTTCATTGTGACAACTACCCTTCAGGCATTTGAGGAGTGCCATAATCAATGACAAGTTTATAGGTATGCACAATATGTGCAGAATTAGGGTATCCTGCGGCTGGTAGGCCAAGTAAACACTCTTAACTGAGAGGATACCTTGAAAACATGACTACAACGAAGTGTCCCTGTTGAATTCTAGTATTTTAGTGTGCTGTGCTGTTTCTGCTCTTCTTTTTCCCTACTCTCCGATTAAAGCTAAAGGAGGCATGGCCCATTTGGGCAGGGTGCGCCAACCCAGCACCCATGAAGGTCTTCATTGGCACCCCCAAACAGGTGCACCAGACTGAGACTTCATTTAAACAAAATAGAAAGCATGCTTCTAGCTTCTACAAAGAAGCTTCATCCTTCTACAAAGAGAGTTAAAGCACCATGTGCAATTTCTAAGCTATTTCTATTAAATGAAGTATCTTGGCTGCTGCTGCCATTTGCCTATGATTTTAGCTAATGAATGAAGGCAGAGCTGTGATTGACAAGGGAATTGCTTGGACACCAAGCAACAGAAATTCATGGCATCCTAAGATAACTGGATTTATAATGGTACAAGTGGAGTAATTACAGCAGGGCCCTCAAAGTCTGAGCTTTCATTGTGTTGTTTTTTTAAAAAAAAAATCTAGACCTTCTAAAAAGAAAGTTATGAAGCATAATGTGCAGGCAATTTTCCAAACTGAGGTTCGTTAACCTGCAGCAAGCAGAGGGATGAGTATAATGCTTCTTCTAACTCTACAGCACAAAACACTTGCCGGAATTGGAAGCTGCTCCTCCTGTTTTTGCAACCCTTACAGCCTGATCCCAAATACCTTTCCCTGATCCACATAAAATGAGTATTGTTTAAGTTCCATTGATCCAGCTAACTTTCCCTAGATTGATGTACATTAGGACTGCAGCTCTCAAAAAGAGGCACACAGTTCCCACTTACTGTAAATCAGATGTTTAATGGTTAAAACATGCAGTGACCAATGCATCTCTTCTATGCTGCAAAATGGAAAAAAGGGGGAGGGAAGGCAGGGAAGGAGGGGGAGAGTCATCTGAGCTTAGACGTTGTGCTAACTCCAAATACATGTCTGTTTATGTTTTCTTTGTCTTGAGCAAAAATTGGCCCCATTGTGTGGGAGCAACACCATGAAAGAAAAACAAAATAAGTCCACAGAGAGAAAAATGGATATTGTGGGAGCTAAGGAAATGGACATGCTTAACCAATTCCATTTTCTGATGATGTCAGAGTCAAAGAATATCTTGTGAGATATATATAATAAAATATATCTCTCTCTCACAGACACACTTTGGAATTGCAATCTGGGTCCAGCACAGTCAGTTGTTAAAAGAAGAAATGCAAACAACTGTGCTTGCCATCTCCAGAATTTAGAGCTAACTCCAGTTGGATGGAATAAGTGGTATGTCTTCAGGGAAGCAGGGTGGCCGTGCCCTAAGAGCTATGAGGAAGGCAGGGAAACAAGGTACTTATCAGCTATGTGAAATGAAGTGTCTCCTTCCAAACTTCTCCAGATGTATCAGAAGAACAGAGCAGAGTAGAATAAAGTGTGTGTGTGTGTGTGTGTGTGTGTGTGTGTGTGTGTGTCTTTCTCTGCCGTGGTAATTAGACAGGAAGGGGATACCCCCATCAAGCCCTTTGCTTGGCTGGTAAGGATCCAGGTGAAGAGGAGGGTTAAATAAATGTTTATGGTGTGATAAGCTGCTTGTTTATTGAATGGATGACAGACGCTGGGCTCCGAAAACAGGATGAGAAGAAAAGTGCCAAGGGGGCTGGCAGTCCCTTCACTGGTGATGTGATTTCCTTCTACAGCTTTGCTAGTAGGAACAATCTCCTCTAAACACTGAAAAATATATACTTTTCAGAAATGACAAGATACAATCAGATAATCAGGAGACTTGGGTTTACCCAGGAGCTGAGCATGAAGTAGATGGGATGGGGAGGAAAAGATTGAAGAAGGGATTTAACTCAATAGTACAGCATCTGGCTTCACAGAAAATGTCTCTGGTTCAATCCCCGACTTCTCCAGATAGGGCTGGGAAAGACTCCTACCTGAACCCCTGGAGAAAGCCAACACCAGTCAGTGTAGACTGTTCAAGCCTTGATGGACCAATGGTCTGACTCAGTGAAAGACAATTCCATTTATTTACATAACTTTTAGAAAAAATGAAGGAAGCCCTGTATCAATGTTTAGTGCTTGGTTATATTTATATAGGGGTTGGAAGCTGCCCAGAGTGGCTGGGGCCAGATGGGTGGGATACAACAACAACAACAACAACAACAACAACAACAACATTCTCACACAGAGAGTAAAGACAGTCTTGACAGAGTAGCTGATATGTACACCGTTCTGTATACATTTTTGTGGAGCAGTTTCCCCCTTGCCACTACTGTGGCATAAACTAGCCCCGATCTAGTATGGGTAACTTGATGACTGCAGGAAGCAAAAGGGGAAACCTCACAATGGGGGCCTATTTGTTCTGTTTTGTAATTCCTAGGCAGCTGCTTCCCCTAGTTCCATACAAGTCAATGACATGGAGAAATTTACTAGACTGGGATTGCCCTCAACCAGCTGGGTTTAATCTTCTGGGCTTCGAGCTAGAGGCTGTCACTACCATCAGCCAGGCAACTATTTCCTGTACAGATAACGTTGACGTTGCACATTATTAGTGCAATCACACATCGTCCTGTCACAATACAGCAAGGAGGAGTGTGAGAGTATTTCGCACCATCCAAGGCTGCGCTTGACAGTTTGACTGCAGAGCTTGGGCTACTGTCATTGATACCACATGAAGAAGATTCTGCCATGCTGATATCATGAGCCAGGACATGTCACTAGCAGCTTAACAATGTAGGCCAGGGTAAGCTGCATGGGTCCCTTGAAATGTTTGCCTGTTATAAGGAGAACATAAGACAATAACTGGGTTCTTGCAAAAACCAGACAGTAATTCCCATTATCCTGGGAATTGTGTGTGTGTGTGTGTGTGTGTGTGTCTGATTGGATGCAGAGGAGTGGTGGGAGGCACCAGCTGGGGAAACCCCAAGGGAAGCCCCAGGAGAAGAAGACTCAGAGCCAGGGGATTGGTGGTGGGATGACAATGAGAGGTCAGAGGGAGAAGAGGGAGTAGACTGGAGGTGTCAGAAGCTGAAGAAGCAACAGGGTTTTGTGAGCAGGAAGAGGCTGTGACAGAAGGCAGTTCAGAATCAGAGGCTGAAGCGGAGGCTGGGGGGGCAAGAGGCAGCAATGAGCAGTCTGCTGAAGAGTCCAGGGAGTCTCCCCCTCCTTCTGAGACCAGCTCCACTCCCCCTGGTCTCCTGGAACACACAGAGGAATGAGGAGGGTGGAGCACCAAGATAATAAAAAAAACTCCCATCACATGCCATGCCTTAAACACAGAACTTGGGAAATAGCATATGTGAGTGCTTCTGTTTAAAGCAGAGACTGGGGGAAATAATCTGCTTTGTTCTAGTGTCTTCACACCCCACTTGTGCCAGATTGCCTTATCTGCCGGATAAGTAGACCACCATAGGTGATCCTGTATGTTGAAGTAAGTGTTATGCGTTCCTATGAACTCTTAAATTTGCTTCCCCCCTTTTTCTTACTGCATGCAGGGCTCTGAATCATGCCCTCTGTGTAGATTTCTGCACATGAACGCACACAGAATCTGGAGAAATTCAAACCCACATCACAGCTCCCTGGTTTTACTCAAGGGTCCAAGATCTGAGCATTCTTGAAACACTGTGAAGCTTTTTGTTTTTGTTGTTCTGGTTATCAAAATCACCACCTCTTAGAAGAAATTTGCAATCCAGTTTAGGCTCAAGCAATGCAAACAAATAGATCCGATATGAGGGTGGATGCAGTCATCACTGAAGAGCAGATTAACGTTCAAAGGCTGAGTCAAAGGAAAAACGAGAGGACAGATAAGGAAACAACATTATACCAAGGAGAACTATGAAAATTAATGATAGTCTGCTGATCCAACTCCAAACAGAGAGTTCTTTAAAAGACTGTTAAAGGCTAAACAATACACACAGACTCTGTAATGGAAAGGGAGAAAGGGCTTCACTTCTCATTCTTAGGATGCAATGCCGCACAGGGCTGAATTCTCTGATCGTTTTGATTTTCTTGTTCTGTTCAACCCCATTGCTATAAATCCAGGCAAGACTGGGTTTCAAAAAGGAAAGGATGTGCACACAGGTCCCTGCATGACATTTTTTAATGTTCTTACAATGACTCCGTGAATCCATCGCTTACATCTGTACCCCACGGGTGAAAAGGCTTCCTGTGAACTTTTAAAGACAATCTTACTCAGGCATATTGGCACAATCAGTGTTTCTTCATGAGCCACTGTGACAGTTTGAAATCCAAGCATCAGATACTTCCTCAGTGGTTGGTTGGTTTCACCAAGGCCAGTTTTATTACCCCTGCTGAGAATATGATGCCAATAGTTATAAGTAGAAATACTCTTAAAAGGATGGGACGCGGGTGGCGCTGTGGGTTAAACCACTGAGCCTAGGACTTGCCGATCAGAAGGTCGGCAGTTCAAATCCCCATGACGGGGTGAGCTCCCGTTGCTCGGTCCCTGCTCCTGCCAACCTAGCAGTTCAAAAGCACATCAAAGTGCAAGTAGATAAATAGGTACTGCTCTGGCAGGAAGGTAAACGGTGTTTCCGTGCACTGCTCTGGCTCGCCACAATTTTGCTTAGTCATGCTGGCCACATGACCCGGAAGCTGTATGCTGGCTCCCTCAGCCAATAAAGCGAGATGAGTGCTGCAACCCCAGGGTCGGTCACGACTGGACCTAATGGTCAGGGGTCCCTTTACCTTTACCTTTACTCTTAAAAGACCTCTTCAAATGTGAGGATCCCAACATGGCCACACCACCAAAAAGAACTCACTTGTTTGCCATTCTACACAGCAGTTGTAGTATTTAAAGGGCTTTAGGCACTTGTACAACCAAGGAGGGACAAAAATAACCCAGAACATTTGTAGTATTAAATCTTATGGGGTTTCAGCAGGACATTATAGGATATGTCCCGATTGGAAATGAAGAAGTGTGGCCTTCCCCAAACTTTTTCAGACACAACTCATCATAAAGGCACTACAAAAAGAATGTCTGGATAGATGGATTTTTTCCCCAAGCAACACCCACATGATTCTGATACATCCTATTCATAACCACAACATTTCTTTCTCCATTTGTTCCCTATATAAACATTACAAGTGCAATCCAAGGAGATACAGAAGCAGTTCCCTCCACCTTGCTGGGCAGGGCTGGGTGTCAGAACTATAATGGTTAAGAGCAGTACCTGGAAAGCAACTGTGAGGACAAAGCAGAAAAATGGGGCCAATGTAATCTTATTTTATTTTTTAAGAGCTAGTTTGACTCCGAAGTTCACGGACTTTTCTGTCTTCAGTCCTGGCTACCTGCCAGGTTTATGAGTTTATGTGGATGGACAAGTAAAATAATAAACAGCTGGCAACCATAACTGCAAGCCCTTTTAGGAAACACAGGAGTTTCAAAGACACGTGGAGCTTGATTTATTTATTTTTTTTTGGTTCTCCCTCCACATAAGGAACTTGTGCAAAATACAAAGATCTATTTGAAAAGCGGTATTTGCCTTAATCTCCCACAGCTTTTTAACCAACACCCTTCCTCTCCCACGGTTTTCTCTGCTACATCCCATTCTGCAGTTCTTCCTCTGCCTGTCATATCTATCTATCTTGAAATTAAAAACGAATCATGGGCAATGTAGTGTAATGCTGCTAATGTGCACACAATGCTCCGAAGTGGAAAATCTTAATCTTTTGACGCTTCTTGATCTTTGCCGCTGCTGATTTAAGGGAGGAGGGAAGCACAGGTCACTGGGAAAGGGGAGGAATGACCTCTTTGAACTACTTCCTCTGATTGTTCCTCTGCATGAGGCCAACGTTGGCACACATTTTTACTGCTGCGTGAGGCTAATGAAGAGAAATAGCCCAAGGATTCTGTTTGTTGAAGTATTACAGAAGCAAAGTCTCAGCACCGCGCAGTCTTGAACACGGTGATACTCTAAAGGTGATGAAGGACTCATATCAATATGATTTTTTTGTGGGGGGGTTGTTTGTTTTTTTACAGACTTTACAAATTCAGCCCTCCCAGTGTAGGATATCTAATGTTACATTAAGAAATATCACATGCATCATAATCAATTTTCCCCATATATAGGGGGGAAATGCAACTTAAATGACACAAACGCCAAATGGAAAAGCAGCCACCCACCCCCCATTGACTAGGTACAGCCACCAAAAATCCAGTTATTGGGGTCTCCAGTAGTCTTTAGCACACCAACAATTATTGTGATGTAAAAGAAGTAGTCTAACAGCATGTCCACAAGATCATTTTGTGGCAATCAAATCTTGGATGAAGTGACTACTGCTTCAGTGAATTCTGTACCTGTGTTTATAAGCGAGGCATCTTTACCTGTAATAATGTCCATGAAACCTTCTGGGTAGAAGAAGATGGCTCACTTGCCTAATCCAGAAAGCATACAATATTATTTAGTAATGGTAAATGGAAATCAATCTGTAATCAGAGTGTGATACTGTCAAATGTGCATTGCCTTTATCCTCTGTGTCCTATCCCATATTAATATTATCAACATGTGGCATGAATGTGTATTTAAATAAATTCTCTCCTGCCTTTCTGCACAAGACCACAGGGAGTTTATAAAAGAATAATTCAAACAAATTAACAATTTAAAAATGATTAACTAAAAGCAACTAACCCAACAATTAAGCCAATCTAAGAACAATATCAGAAGATGGGGCATAAAGAACATGCAGAGCCAAAATCAGGGGTCACTAAAAGCAACAGGCATCTTAAATACAGTAATGCGAGGGGCGGCTAAATGCATCTGAGGAAGACATTCCTTAGATAAGTCACCACAACCAATAAGGCCCTGCCACCAATTCCCCTCACCTACTTTCTGAAGGTAGAGTCACCTGGAGCAGGACACCCTCAGGCACTATACATGTGCTATGGTTGTTTCTTCTTGTTAATTGTTCCCTACCTCTCTGGGTGTTAATATAATAATTGCTGCAATTACAAATCAAAGGTGTGCCTATTTAACATACATTTAAGCTTGTTCTTTTTAATTAATTTTTAATTTGGAAATTTCACAAAGAGAGGCAAGGGAAAGGGGAACTGGGGGAGAATTAAGAACAGTAAGATTTAATTATCACTGTAATTGTTGCCTCTCGATGCCATTCCTTCTGTGCAATTGTTTCCTTTACATACTTGCTGAATAAGATTTCATTTCATGCAGGTGACAAAGAGGGCTTTGTATTGTTCCTTCTATTAATGAAGAAAGCTAGAAATGAACGACAAATATGTAGTTTTAACATGAAAGACCTTCACCATGATCAACCTTCCGGCTTCTGCTGCTTCTCTGTCTGCTCTGGCTACACACACACACACACTCCTTTGTCCTTCCACCCCAACTCTTAAAGGAGCATTAAGCTGAGTACCAGCTATACCAGGGGTAGACAACCGAAGGCCCATGGGCCGGATGCGGCCCAATCGCCTTCTCAATCTAGCCCGCAGACGGTCTGGGAATCAGTGTGTTTTTACATGAGTAGAATGTGTCCTTTTATTTAAATAACCTCTGGGTTATTTGTGGGGCATAGGAATTTATTCATTTTTTTTTCAAAATATAGTCCAGCCCACCACATGGTCTGAGGGATGGTGGACCAGCCCACGGCTGAAAAAGGTTGCTGACCCCTGTGCTATACCTTTAAAGCACATTTGAAGCATATTTCACCACCCACACAAATAATTCTGGGCTTTTGCAGATCCTTCATGGTGGAAAATTGGGCTATACATACTGAAATAATAAATGAAAACCCTTTCTCTGTGCCGTCCATTTTGACAATTACTTACATTGGGTAAGAAACACATCTGCCACTGCTTTCCTCCCAACCTTCACACCCAGTTCTTTGGGCTCTTAGGTCAATATTAGGGATTGCATGCCTTGTCTGGTATGTATTCATTCCACATGAGTTGTCACCTACTGTTGGTTCGATGGAAATCCCCACTTAAACCACAGTCCTCGTCCACCTCCGCTTTATGGGTTGGTTGATTCATTCCTTGTCTTTTATGCACTTTTCTCACAAATGTAGAAATGTAGAAAGGCACGCCTCTCCTTATCCCCCCCCCCCCAATCTGCAAAGCAGACTGAGGTAATTTAACAGGGTTATGGTGGTCTATAAAACTGGACATCAAGCCTTTGACAGGGCCAACAGGAATATGGTTGCATGTGTATTAGCAGCTGGAGAGTGGGGCCAAACTAGACGTTATGGCTGCTTGGAGAATTCATTATTTTTAAACCCTGATATGAGTTGCCCTGATCTGAACTTCCCAGACTGCTAGACTAATGTGCAGGTCAGAACACGGCCATTCTTCAGATGTCACACTTCTCCACATTTTGCAATGACATTCTCATCTCAAAATTATGTTTTAAATTGGGATATTTTAGAATAAAATAAGTTTTAAAATTACATTTAAAAAAATAAAATATACAGAGTGTGTGTGTGTGTGTGTGTGTGTGTGTGTGTGTGTGTGTTGAGATAAAATATGTCTAAAAGTGCATTTAAGATTATGAATTTAAATAGGTACTTTGAATTCAAACTAGCATGTGGGTTAAATAAAAAACAGATTGATGTGGAAGCAGCATGGAACCCCGGGTCCGAGAACTTTCTCATTGTTCTATGGCTGAGCCTTGCAAAAATCTAATCTTACTCACCAAACTGAAGCTTGGTTAAGCAAAATTTCTCTTCAGATTTCCCATGCATCTGATAAGATCTGATTCGGCAAATAAGCTGGGTTTTTGCAAGGCACAGCCACGGAACAATAGCCCAGGTAAGCCCTGCCCTGCAGAATCTATCACATGACGTGGTGCATGCACACCATTTGAAGGGCAATGCCCATCAACTTTGGGGGACCCCAGCCCCCTCAAATATTTATTGGGGGGGCTGAATATCCCTCAGCTCCTAGGAGTTGGCTACTATGGACCACACTGGTTGCTAGAGAATCTCTCATGGACAGTGCAACCAATCTCAGGGGAGTTCATGGACATGGCTTGGGGAACAGCCCAGAGGGGAGACTTCATCTCACAGTCTTCCTTCTGGGCCCCTCTCGGGAAATATAAACTAGCCACACCCGTGCCTTGGCCTCAGTTATCTTTTGGAGAAGTTGTGGCCTGTTTAATCCCATATGGCTGTCACATGTTTTATTGCCACCTGTGTTGTATTCAGACCCCTTCTGCCCTTGGCTCCACTGCGCCTGGGCCAGCAAAAGCTCTCAGACCTGGGGAAATTAATTGGTACACAATACGATCAAAATACGGGTCAAGCAAAAGTGTGGGTGAGCCCTGACAGTGCGATCCTATGCATGTCTATTCAGAAGTATAGGATTTACTGTTATAGGACTACAGCTTAAAAAAAACACCACAAGGATTTTGACAGAGCTTCCTTCTGTCATATCACATTGCTCCTACATGGTTTTCCTTTAAAAAGAAGCTGAAATCCATAAAATATTATGTCCAACAGATCTACAATGTTTATAGGCTAGTTAAAAATGCAGCTGGGGGAAAGGACAAACACCTCACTAAAAGCAGGATAAAAACAAAAGCCATCAATTTCTAGCATTTTATGTTGTCCCATGACCTTGATTTTATAATTGTAAAAAATGTGCAATTAGTGTAATCAAATCTGTGGGAAGAAAAGCAGCCACTGAGTCTCAAAAGGCAGGTTCTAAGAAACTGCAGCCAACTTTTACTCAAGCCGACTGGAGACACTACATTACAAACAGGCTGGATTGTGCCAAAGCCCCCTTCCCGTGACAAATGAGGTTTCAGCTTAGGCTCCTGTATATTGTATTTTTGTTTTTTCACTCTCTGTCTCTCTCTTTCCTCCTCTTGTTCTGTCACTGCAAATGAAATCATGAACAATGTATTTCCTTTTATTGGGCTGGGCACACAACCCTAATGTCTTGGTTAGGACAAATTGCATTAATCCTTTTGGTTTCATGTGCTTTTCGTCACAAAACGAGACAGCGTGATCCATTTTAAGCCAGAAAGAGGAGAATTCACAAATATGGACAGTGTATCTGGGATATGTATCATACAGCCTTAAAATGCAATCCAGCAAGGGAGATGTATATAGAGTAGCAGACTTCAGCTTGTGAATTCTTTTCCATTCCTGGGTCAGGAACCAAATGTAAATTAGATTGTTCTTATTTATTCATTTAAGTTATGTACATCCCACATTGCTGTTCACACAACCTGAGGTCTTCTGCATGCAAGGCAGATGCTTTGCCACTGAGCTGTGGCCCAGTGTGGTCCTAATGCAGCAGCTGTGGTAGGATCCAGACCATAATCTCTAAATTAGCATAGCCATTGAGGATGGATTGTTGTTGTTGTTTAGTCGTTTAGTCGTGTCCGACTCTTCGTGACCCCATGGACCAGAGCACGCCAGGCACTCCTGTCTTCCACTGCCTCCCGCAGTTTGGTCAAACTCATGCTGGTAGCTTCAAGAACACTGTCCAACCATCTTGTCCTCTGTCGTCCTCTTCTCCTTGTGCCCTCCATCTTTCCCAACATCAGGAAGACTCCAGGGAGTCTTCTTTTCTCATGAGGTGGCCAAAGTATTGGAGCCTCAGCTTCAGGATCTGTCCTTCCAGTGAGCACTCAGGGCTGATTTCCTTAAGAATGGATAGGTTTGATCTTCTTGCAGTCCATGGGACTCTCAAGAGTCTCCTCTAGCACCATAATTCAAAAGCATCTATTCTTTGGCGATCAGCTTTTTTTATGGTCCATCTCTCACTTCCATACATCACTACTTAGATGTCTTTTATTGGTGGTCTAGACTTTTGATTGCAGAGAAGTACAATTTTCTCAGTTGTTATTGCTGCGTGAATGTGTGTAAATGGGATCTCCACAACGGATTAGCATTTCCATTGCAACCAGTTCTCATAGTGCTGTGTGATCTCATGACATTCTTCCTATTAAGATATTCTAAATGCCACCTTTAGCCCAGACATGCATTTGTGGGCTCACATTAATTTTTCACCATGCTTTTTTTTATGGTGGTGGCAGTGCTGTTATGACATACTTTAGATCGGGTTGGTACAGAGTACTAGATCCTGACCCACAGCAGAAGACCAGTGGTGCAGACAGGCCTGAGCTAGATGTGGTACAACAAGAAACTTCCTACGTTCTCCATATCTAGCAAGGATCCAGAAGAAATAGACTACTTCACATGCATTATCTTTACTTTTCCTGCTTGGCAGGGGTTGGACTCGATGGCCCTTGTGGTCTCTTCCAACTCTATGATTCTATGATTCTATGATTCTACTCCTAACTGTTAAGAGACCTAGTTGCAGATTTAAAGAATGTAAGAACAAGGACCTTCATTTGACGGGCAACTGCAATTTTAAGTTACTATAAATGTTCCCAGTCCAAAAGTCTGTCAGGATAAATTACTGTTTAGATGGAAGAATGTCTTTAGTAATCAGGAATAAATAACCAGCATAATCAAAACTGATATGTTAGCCAAATCTATAAAATGTAGAAACCTTACTACAGTTACCTCCCTAGATCAGAGATTCATGATTTTGGTGTTGGATAAAATTGTGGTCCCTTTGCCCTAGTAATTTAAACAGCAATATTTATTTTGGCTTTCCGCTCTTCAGTGACTTGGCCTAAGTGAAATGCTTTGATGATATGTACAAAAGGAATATAAAAGATAGGGTAAGATCTTGCTTTAGTACAACTGTGAACATGAAATTTAATACAGGCCTTTGCCACAGGGACTCTTTAAAACGCGCTGTGTATAAAATATTTGATACTGTTTTCAAGAAGGGCATTCTTTTCTTTTGACAGTATATTCAAATATGGGCCAAATGAAACAGCACTCCAAAAGAGGAGGCATAAATTATACTCTGCAAAAAATCAGACGAAGAGTACACTAGTGTCACAATCAATAGATTTGAAAAACAATTGCAATTTGAACTCTTTTTTTTTAAAAGGGTTTGATTCTATGTCTTCATTTACTTACTGAAGATAACTTGAGAAATATGCTGCTTAGAAGAGTACAGCCCCTAAATGTTTCACATTATGCCAGGGTATTCACTATATGTTGACTATCCATACCATTAACTTGTGTATCACGGAGTTCAAAATGTTTCTAAGATAAATTCCTCAGTACATTTAGGCTACTTTCAGACAGCACCCCACAAGGAGAAAATGTACCTCCTTTTACAGGGGAGAGGGACTGGTGCAATCCTTGCTGTTACTGTACAACTCATGCTGGTATTGTCAAACCATTTGGATCAGCAGTGATCATAGGAACAAGCTGCCTCATACCCAGTCAAGCCATTGGTCCACCTAGTTCCATATTCTCTACACTGACTGGCACCAGTCCAAGGTTTCAGATGGCGGACATTCCCAGAACTACCTGGAAATGCATGCGAAGCAGGTGTTCTAGCACCAAGCTATGCTCTTTCCATATAGCATAGAGAGCAGGACACACACACACTCCATTTGTGAACTAGGAAGTCTCTGGTTCAGAACTTTGCAAAGAAGATGATGATTACCAAATTAGACCAGATGTTCTTCTGGTCCAGCATCTGTATTCACAATTCACAAACCATATACTTCTGAAATTTGGCCATCCCTAGTCTGGAATATTTCCACCAATCTAGAAAATAATTTTGATTAGACTAAATAACTCTTGCATAGAAACCGTAGGGTTGTATGCTAATAAATATTATGTCATAAGTAAGGTTATACTAATAAGCAAGAAATTGTCTCCTGTGTTTCATCTTCCTTTTGTAAATATCATCAAAGCATTTTGCTGAGGCTGAGGCACTGAAGAGCGGAATGCCAAAATAAATATTGCAGTCCAAATTACTATAGCAAAGAGAACAAAACGTTACCTAATACCAAGATCACTGAGCTCTCATCCAGGGAGGTTCCTGTAATAACTGTTCATAGTGAGTGCCATTTAAACTGGTGAAGGATGAACACCTATTGGTGTTTGTTTGAATGGACCAGGAAAGTATATGCAACAATATAAGCTAAAATATAAATGATATAAACTGAAAGTAGAATTTCCTATAGCAGCTTAAAGAACATACATGACACTGTTGAAGAGAGACAAAATGTAAAACATTTCCAGTGTTTCTTTCCTTCTTTTGTTTAATTTCTCTTTAATCTAAGAGCAATATAGGAGATCTTGGTTTTTGGGACACAGACCACTATCAAAGAAAGAAAACAAAATCCGCAAGAGGTTAGTAATCTCACTATATTTAAAAAAAGAAAAAGACAAAAAGGGCTGGAGGTTGTAAAATCTCATCTCTTAACTTCAGAGAATTAAGAACAGCCCACAAAGGAGGAGGGGGACATGAAACATTGATTTAAAGCCAATTCACACGGCTGTCCTTGGCTGCTTGCTATTATTATTATTTCTGTTAAGAACTAATAGATCCTATTCCTGACAAGCATAAAGTCAGAAGGTGGGATCACATCCAAAATGTCATTTTTCAAACCATGAGAGTCAATTACTGTATCGTAGCATCATTTGTCTCTGTAAAACATATTCACTGTCTCACCCTTTCCAAACCACTCCCATTGTCAAGGAATGCAGCTTTATCACTGTACCCTTACAGTCACCAGATGGGAACATTATACTTTGGCATTACAAAATTTACATTTTCTGTAATGGCGTCTAAGGGTACTGGACACATACAAGCAAAGTAAACAACTGATACTTCGGTAGTAGGTAATATAGCAAAGTATTTCCTGAAGAACTGGGAAAGTACTTTTATTTAAGCATGTCCAGACTTACCACTATAGACAGTATCATCTAACTGATCAGCTTAACCAGGAGTCATCAACCATTTGGGGGCAGTGGGCAGGGTGTCACGGCAACAGTAAAAAAAAATATATGGCTGCCATGGGGAGGGGGGCATTGGCATAACACAAAATGGCTGCTGTATCTGAGAGAGAAGAAAAAGAGACAGGGCCACAAAAAGCTTCCCATCAATTTCCCCACTCCCATCAATAGGAAAGAAAACAGCTACATCTGTCACCATGACAACTTGCTCACAATGAAGAGCTCCTAGCACTTTTCCTCTGTTCAGAAGGGAAGGGAGGCTGAGTGTCTAATCCTGGCATATGATAAAATGTGGGCATGTCTGAAGGGGCATGTTTAGTGTAGGAGATGCCAAGCCCATTGCACACAGGAACTGAGCAAGAAGAGTTAACAGTTTCCTGTGCATTGTAGATTGTAGGGGTTTTTATGTTTTTTATTAATCGCTTTGGGATGTTTCATGGGACAGAAATGAAATGAAATAGCAAACAAACAAACAGCTCATGAATATGTACAGAGGTTTTTTAAGACACAGGAATGATTCATTAAGAAATTTTATTATAACCCGCGCTTCCATAGTCAGGGTGGCTTACAACTAGGGATAGTCAAAACTGTCAGTTTTGGTTTCTCTGTCTTTCATTTTTACATCCCTATATTCAGTTCACCGCATCTCCACATCAGCTGGCAATAATAATAAAAAAGTCCCTGTAAAATTTCCTCAGCATTTTAATGTGAATTTCTACAGTTTTGTATGCAATTTTGCATGGCAAAATTCGGAGAAGTGCAAATTTCAAAGAATGTCTATGTTTTGCTGTCCTGAAAACAAATGCTTCAGACTGCAGTGAATGGGTGTCCAAAACTATTTCACCACACTTTAGAATGACCCGGTTCCAGCAAAACACTAAGCCAAACCAGAGCTTTAGTGTGCAAAGGTCGTGGCTGCCTTGCTCCTCTTCGGGTCATACTGGTGCCTTTGCACTGCTTTCAGATCAACTATAATTAGGCTTCATGTTACATTCAAAACCATGCTTGTGTTTTATCGCATGCTAGACAAACCACAAGCTGCACCCAAGCTCTGTTCTGTGGCTTACTACTTGTGGTTTATAGTGCTTAATTTGAATCAACTTACATTAACTTGCAGGGCAGAAACTTTGTCTTTGAATAACCTTCCCGGATAGGCGTTTCAAAAATCCTGCCTATTATAGTTTCTATGACTGGTATGGCATCTTCCAGGATTGGGCGATCCTCCTTTCCCCAATCCTGAAGGCTTCCGCCATAACCTAATGCAACTGATGTTGCGTTACTAGAACCTCTTTTTGGATTCCTAAGGCACTTCACGATTGCCGCTATTTGGGGGCTAGATTCAGCCACATACCAGCAAATTCAGGCTCCATCTGCACTATACACTGAAAGCAGTATCATACTACTGTAAACAGTAATGGCTTCCACCAAAGAGCCCTGGAAAATGTACTTTGTTAAGGGTGCTGAGCATTGTTAAGAGATCCCCAAAGCTACAATTTCTAACTCTCAGCACCCTTAGCAAAGTTCACTTCCCAAGATTCTTTGGTGCAATGCTCATTAAATGGACATTGCCATCTAATTTCCCTACAAGCAGTGCTTTTTTCGGGGGTGGGGGGATGACGCAGAGGTATGCATACCCCTAAACATTTTGTGAATCTAATGGGAGAAGAAACTATTTTTTAAAAAAAAGAAGTTTCTTCTCTAGCACGGTGAATTGTCAGTCCGTTGCTACCCCCAATGGCGGCCTCATTTCCTGTCACGGTGTTTCCTGAGTCTCAGACGGAAGCAAGCATTTAATATGTGAAGCAGTGTGGAATGTGGATGTGTGATAATATGGAGTAATATGAGGTAATGCATGTTCTTTGTACTTTTGTCCATTTACTGTATTTATTTTCCCCTATTTGAACTATAAAATGGTGATTTTCTTGTGTCAAAATGAGAGTACCCCTAAACATTTTTTAAGACAAAAAAGCACTGCCTTCAAGCAAATATAAATGCACAATAAAGAGGTCATCTAGAAGCCCTCTGTGTTACCCAATTTCCCATGAATTAACTTTTTAAAAAAATGAACTGTATTATCAATTGTTTATGAATTTGAGCCTTCTGTACCTACCTATATATTTAAACGCTCTGTTTTATTATGAGCTACAGCTAAATGGACGATTAGCTTTTATAGGAAAAAACGAAGTGACTGCTTAGAAGGCAAAGAGAAAATTATTATATGCTCATTCAGAATTTTAGAAGATACAAAGTTAATAAGTTGGTGGGGTCTGTTGTTTGGCCTTGCAGTAGCAGCATTTGGTGAATGCCTGCATCCTATGAGGCCACCCTATAATTGCCCTATAATTGCACTAGCAATTTCCTGATCTGCATGCTAAGAAGCTGTGATTCTGCTGCAACAGAAGGATTGGAGATATTGTTTATCTTGGTGGATTAGTGATGGCTCCAAGTTCCTAGAAAACCTTAAGTGTCTGCAAATACCATAGGAACAACATAAATTTTTTTATCCAAACTGCTTCCTTGTCCCAATTTAGCTAAGAAAATCTGTATATAAAACTAGGCTTATTTATCTGATCAGCAGGTGTGGATGTGTCCACATTGTGGTGTTTGTCTGGACTTCATTGAACTAGCTTATGTTTTCTGATGGAGTGTCCCAGAAACGTACATGGCAGGCTGGAATCCCAAACAGAAGCACTCCCAAACTGCAACACTCTGTTGCGGGTCCTCTTGCATACTTTATTCATCAGCCTTGGCACTGAAAGCAAGCCCTGTTGCAGTCCACTTAAACTAAGCTCTGGTATGTGTTTATTCACAGGAATCTATAGGCATATGCATGGGACCTGGGGAGACAAAGTTCCCACACACTGCCATTAAAATAATAATAATTAGTTACATGTAGATTCAGGAAATATCTTGCTCATAAACTATTCCATGAAGAAAAAATTCCAGGGACTAAAAAGTCCACCCAGTTTTGCCAAAGTGTGGATTTGTTCTTCTGTATGATAAGCTTTTCTGTTTGTTTCCGGTCGTAGTCCAAACATCAGAACAAAAGCCTTTCCTAATGTAGTCAGAGTGCATAAGCAACACAATGGGTCATTTCTGGTTCACTTTCTTTCTTGCATTTCACCACATGCCTCCGAAAGCAGAGCTTTGCACCATTTGATTACATTGCCAGAAAGCAAAGAAATCTTGAAAAGGTGTCAGGGTGTAACAGTCTCGTTCAGCTAAGTTATGGTTGTGTTATTTATTACGTTTCAGATATGAGTTTTATTCTTTCTGTGACCTTCGGTGATGTATTTGATAATAATAACTTTGCAATGGGCTAATGATTAACTCAGGGAGAAAACCTGTTCAAACACAGACATTAATTTTATAAAAGGTTTTTGAAACCAACTTGTCACTAGGAATCAGATTGTAATAGTTATGTTCACAACCGCCTGCCCCCTATGAATCTCATTTCTCAAGGGATAGAACTGTTAGTCGCTGTTACATAGATACCTCTAGAGCATGTGGAGTCCATGGTGTCATGTTCTTACTAAGGTGCTTCCACTCAACCAAAAAGGAAACACAGCAATCAGTAAGTGAGGGTGGCTCTTTCTTGGACTTCAACTCCCATCTGTCCCACCCAGCATGGGCAATATCCAGGAATGATGAGAGTTGTAATCCAACAACAGATGCCCCACCCCTACAGTAAGTTCTAAGTGTACATCTGGGCCCAGAAGAACATTTGATTTGCTTATTTTGTTACTTACATTATGTGTGAAGTTTGCATCCTGCCCCTTTCTTCCACAGGAGCTCTGGGAGGCAAACATCAAAGTGTTAAAGGAGTACAGTTTAAAATACAATACAAATTCATTTTAAACATTTAAAAACCATTTTAAGAACAATTGAAACATCTAAAAACATTTAAAAGCATTTACATTCCCTCAGTGAATAATTTCATAGTCGCCATTTGATGGACAGTATCCAGCAGCCATCAAATGCCTGGGTAAATGGGGATGTTTTTAATAGTATGCTGATATACAATGGTGAGGGAAACATGTGCACCTCACTAGGGAGGGCATTCCACAAACAGAGAAGAACCACCTAGATCAGCAGTTCTCAACCAGTGGGTCCCTAGGCCAGAGCTCAGGGATGATGGGAGTTGTAGTCCAACAACATCTGGGGACCCACAGGTTGAGAACCGCTGACCTAGATGTTCCTGTCATGGGTTAATGCCAACTGGGCATCAACCAGAAGCAGCAGCACCAACAGAGCTCCCCCTGCCCGTCAAGATGGAGGGGGGTGTTCCTTTAGGTTGTTGGGTCCAAAGCCATTTAGGGCTTTGTATGCTGGTACTTGAATCCAGCTTGGTAGTTCACTGGCAGCCAGTGCAGCACTTTCAGGATTAGTGGAAGGTTCACTATAGTTAATAGAAGTTATTTTCAAGTAATTTTTTTAGGATAAAGCATTCTGCTTTTAGGGTCACGGATGTATGTGAGTTGCTTTACAGTTGTGTTGACAGTCCAAAAAGTATCAGTAGTGCTGAGCAATCCAACACATCAAATACAAACCATGATTTACACTATTTCTCAGTCAAATATTCTTTTCCTTTAATATCCTATCTGAAATAAATACATCTCAACTGGATGTATTGGCTACAACATAAAATAAAAATCTAGGCGGATTCATTGGAGCAAACACAGCATTATACATTGTCTCTGTGGCTCTTAATCAAGAAATATGCTTCAGAACACACAGGAAACCATTAACTAGGCATGCGCCAAGATCATTCTCTGATTTTATTTATAATTTCATTAATTTCTAGGTCTTGAGGAGACCTCATTTCTGATGTCACTGTGTAAACAAAGAGCATGGCGTAGGGTTTGTGGGTGGAGATGAAAAGAATGGTTGCTCTCTGGAGAGGAGGAGGGAAAATGTCACACAGATAAAGAAACATAATGGAATTGTCAATAAAGTCACAAAGTAGGGAGAACATACATGCTGCCTCCATGTAAATAGCTTGGGAAAACAGTCAGCCGCCCTCAGCTAATTCCCCTGATTAAAACTGCATTAGCTTGTAGGTGTCAGGGACACGCAGCTGTTTTCAAGGAAACTCTGGCTCCAAGAGGTCCTTCCTTGTAGGGCAGCAGGCTGCTCTATCTAGAGGTAAATGTCAGGGAGACGCACAGCTTGCCGACGTTTGTCCTCTCTCTGACAGGCCCTGGCCAATGTCCTGCTGCTGAGGGTCGTGGTAATTTACGTCCACTCTGTGTACATTAACTTATCTACAGTGGAGCTGGCTGGCTCTTTCAGTCAGCCTGTCTCCTCCACAGGCTGTGAGACTTTCCTGACTGTGGGACTGAAAGTGGGAAACTGGCCGCTCCGCTCCTGCCAAGTTCCTGCACCATACGAACAACAACAAACATCGCCAAGGAGCCGAGCGGCCTCACTCTCTGAGCCCCAGCAGACAACACTGCTGGCTATGCCGTCAAGCACAGCACTCTCTTTGCCTAGCCTCACTGCACGCTCATCCCTAGGGACAGTGAGAAGGAAAGGGGGAAACTGGCGGGCCTTGGAAATGAGATACAGAGCCCTACACCACCACGACTCATTTTTATTCTGCCGTTATTACTGTGACAGCCAAAACGGGCATTTGCTTGCAGCTCCCCAACTTTGCCTTGCTCTGATTAAGGAGTCCAATTAGTGCTTTGTATTAATGACATCTAGGGAGGAGAGCGGGAGACGGCTCATACGTATGCCGGATTAATGGGGCTGTGGACAACTCCTGTGGGTATTGCCCAGAAATGTGCAGCCACTAACAGCCTCTGTTGGTTTAACTAGCTCAGCTTTGCTGCTTTAAACTGTCGTCTCAACGGTTTATGGTGTCCACAAGGTGTTCTTGCTGAGGATTCTCGCCACGGCAAGGCCCAGCCTCCAGCCATGCCCCCATGGGTGCACCAGACCAAATGGAGGGGAACTTTGGACAGAGGTGGATTTAGGGGAGCGTAACTGATTTGATGGGACACGGGTGGCGCTGTGGGTTAAACCACAGAGCCTAGGACTGGCCGATCAGAAGGTCAGCAGTTCCAATTCCCCCGACGGGGTGAGCTCCCGTTACTCGGTCCCTGCTCCTGCCAACCTAGCAGTTCAAAAGCACCTCAAAGTCCAAGTAGATAAATAGGTACCGCTCCGGCGGGAAGGTAAACGGCGTTTCCGTGCGCTGCTCTGGTTCACCAGAAGCAGCTTAGTCATGCTGGCCACATGACCCGGAAGCTGTACGCCAGCTCCCTCAGCCAATAAAGCGGGATGAGCGCCGCAACCCAGAGTCGGCCATGACTGAACCTAATGGTCAGGGGTCCCTTTACCTTTAACTGATTTGATCACACTGGGTATGCAGCCTCAGGAGTGCCGCCAGGGACACTACAATTATGATTTACAATGAGAGGCAGAGGGCTGCAGGATGTTGGTGTCGCAAAGGGCATCACGGAAATTTGAGACCACAAGATCTGCCACTGCTCTGGGGACCTGATGGAGATGGTGGAAGCTGAGGTTGTCTTCCATGGTGTATCCATTCTGGCATGGGAAGTTCATCTGAAAGCCAATGCTGTTTCTTTGGGCTAACTCCAAGGTTAGGTATCGGAATCACAGGGTCACATTTCAACACAATCCTAGGACCACATGTCAAAAAGAAAAAAAGTGAGCTCATATGCATGGCAGAACTTTTTAATAATCTTTTTTATTTGATTTTCAAAAATATAAAACAGTACAAAATCCAAATATCAAGATTACTCTGAATCTCCTGACTTCTCCCCATCCCTTCATTGGGTCCTTTTGATTCTATTTTCAGTACTACTCCAATTTTTCATCTTCTTAAGTTATCTATACATTCTGTTGCATTACAAGTATATTTAAAATCCTGCTAATGTTTTGACCTGTTTACAATGATTCTGTATATACATTATAAACATTTCCCATTCTTTTTAAAAATTCTTGTCTTCTTGATTACTGAACTTCCCAGTTAGTTTTGCCATTTTGGCATAGTCCGTCCACTTGATTGGCCATAAGTTCTGGCAGAATTTACTATCCACTGGGCTGTTCACAGCAAAGCCAGCATGGTGCAAATGGCTAGAGTCTTGGGTTTTGTGGTATGCCAGGTTCAAACCCCTACTTCTCCATAAAGCAAAGAGGCTGCTAAGAGCTCCTGAGAGGAAGGGTGGGACTGAGAGGGGCACTAACAAAAGCAACTGACAATAGAGAAACAGCTGCAAGTTTATAGTCCGAGGAAAAATGGCAACACTAAGAAATTGAAGGGGAAACATTGCATTTAACTCAAAACAATGCTTTGCTTCCAGAGTAAGAACTTTTTGTAATGATACTTTTACTCTGAGCATTTGAGCGCGAATCCTATATACTTTCTTGGAAAAAAATCTATTAAAAATCAATCAGTAAATCAAACATTCACATTTTAAAAACGACTGCTGGTATTCTTGAATGAGAGGAGAAGAGTCAACAGCTAGAATGGATAATGCTATGGTAAACCGGTACAGCATTCCATAGAAGCATGAACAAAGCATGATTTGTGACTTACTCTAGCCAATAATGTTTGGAGCTACCTTGTCTTTTCAAACATAGAAGCGCATTTGTACTCTCTTGCTTAATTTCTGCAGTGGCAGAATCCCAATGAGTCAAGGCAGGATTATCACACAGAACAAAGTTTCCTACTTTGTGAGTTTTACATTGCAATCTGATAGCATATTTAGTCCCATTGTATTCAACAAGGCTATGTAATGTGCATAACAGTGCAGCCTTAGTGTAGGAGGAAAAGACAGAAGGGAGTAATAAAATTCTATCAACGAAGAAAATGTTTAATGTATTTTTAAATTTATATTTATGAAAGCATTTATATACTGCCCACTTGCAAAACTTCAGGTCAGTGTACAACTACATAAAAACATTTCAAAGCAAATCAAAACAATCATTAAAAAGACTGGCTACTCAGGCAGTTAAATGTTATTTTCTAAAGCAATTAAATGATATTTAATCTGACCTAGACATTTCGGAGTCTGTTTTCCTGGGTGAAGTCAAACACTTTTTGGTGAGCTCTGTCGATAACTACATTTCTAAATTTGGGACACGTGCAAGATTATCTATCATGGAAGGCATTAGGAATCAATCCTCTACTCTATTAATTGTTTTTTCCTCATTGGTTAAGAACATAAGAAGAGCCTGCTGGATTAGGCCAATGGCCTGTCTAGACCAGCATCCTGTTCTCACAGTGGCCAACCGGATGCCTGTGGGAAACTGCAAGCAGTATTCAAACACAAGAGCACCCTCCCTTTCTGTGGTATCCAGTAACTGCTATTCAGAAGCATCGCCTCCTCCAATTCTGGAGGCAGAGCATAGTATCAGGGCTAGTAGCCCTTGATAGGCCTCTCCTCCGTGAATCTGTGTAATCCTTTTAAAAAGGCATCCAGGTTTGTGGCCACCACTGCCTTCTGTGCTGTGTGAAGAAGTACTTCCTTTATACCTGCCTTGCATCTTCCAACCTTCAGCTTCATTGGAGGTCCTTATGCTCTGATGTTATGAGAGGGGGAGAAAAACTTTTCTTCATGTAGTTTCTCTATGCCACACCTCATTTTATAAACTTCTATCATGTCTGGTCTCAGTAGGAACTGTACGATTTGCACTAAGGGTACTTTCAAACCATCCAGCATGGTCCAGGATTCGGTCAAGTCCATCTATGATGCACAAATCTAGGATCATCTTTTAGGTCCATCCATATCCCATGCCATATGTTTGCCACACTGTTGCTGAGTTAAGTGAAATGATATTGTACGATACCACTTTCATTAGGATGATCTGGGCTGATTTCCGGGATGTGAAAGTGCTTCAAGGAACGATGTAGCATATCAGCGGGTTTTTTGTTTTTGTTTTCTTAGTATCGCTTTATTATCTAATGGAAATATGTATGAAATCACTGCTTATTTTGCCTTCCTGCCCATAGCAAGCCAGGGATACAAATAGCATACGCCACACAGAGGATGGTGGTTTTAGCAAGGAAGTTAATAAGGCCATATTTAGCAGGGATGTGGTGGTATACAAAAAGGACTTGACTTGTGGCATGGTGGCATCTGCATATGATGGGCAGGGAAACAGTGCAAGCAGATTTCAGGCAATGTTATTTCTATGGACCAGAATATGGAACCAACACTCAGCTGATTCACACAATATTTATAATGTAATTACACCATTAGTCTTGTTGCATCAGAAAAATAGGTAGGCACTCCTGACAGCCTGTGTTGTTGATACGGCACATGCATGTAGCGCAAAGGGCCTTGGGGTCTACTCATCTTCTCTCCTACATGAATGAATGTGCAGCTGACTCCAGAGGACGCGTATGAGATGTAATATGAGAAGCAGGCCATGGTCAAAAGATGGTCAATGTGTAAGAGGAAACACAGAATCATCTCATAATCAAGCGGGGGTTTTCTTGTGTTTATTTCTATATATTTGTTTTGGGAATTCTTTAGATATAAGTGACTGATGCAACATGGGAGTATACAGAGACAGATCTTGCTAGATGGATTTTATGCTATATATGATTAATCCAATACCGTGCATGCCAAGAATTCTTAAACTGAATAGCACAGTTCAGATTTTGGAAACTTGTGGAGAACTTGCAGGTGCGCTTTACTCTGATCTTTTAATGTTATCAAATTGAAGCTGAAAAGGAGGCAATATATGTGGGAGAAGGGTGCTGTTGTTTTTGCTTTGTTTTTGTTTTAACTATTTATTTTGTGTTTATATCCTGTGTTTTTACCTTGTAAACTGCCCTGAGATCTTTGGATGGGTGTTATATAAATCTAATTAGTTAATTTATTATTATTATTATTATTATTATTATTATTATTATTATTATTATTAATAATAATACTGTACTTGGTAAACCTCTAAAAAAACCCACTTACTCCTATTATTTTCTTTCCTGATTCTGGGCAACTACACAGGCACACTCATTTGCTTCCACAATGAGAACCAAGCTTCTGCATCTTTGCATTGATACACTGCTGTTATGATATGCTATGCTATTGCTTGGGATGCATGCATGTTTCTAGGGGAGCAATCCTATACACAAGAAGCAGGCATAAAGCAAGCTGATGTAAAGTTACGCCAGATCCAAATTCTATTCAGCAGCAGGGCTGCTGTTTGCTGAGCCAGCACAAGCCTGGCAGAAAGAAAAAAAGGCTTTACAGTTTTGTTTGAAGTATACCACCCATTTTGCCAGCTTAATGCTGGGCTGCCAAGCTATGTGACTGAAGCTGGATCTAGATACGTCAAAGAAGCGTTTCAGTTAAACACGTTGTAAACTTTGTATGAGAAATCGGGTTGGCAAAAACGGAACTCTACAGCGCCATCTGGTGTCACAGTGTTATAATGCATATACAACGCATATAAAATGCTTTTTCTTTGCCAGTGTAGCCAAGTCCTGAAACAAACATTCTTAGGATCCAGCCTATGCCTCCCCTCTCTGGTCCAACCCCACCATGCCTATGGAACACCCCTTTTTCAGGGCTTACACTGGCATTAGATCACCAAGCTTGGCTCTGCTAGCTGAGTTTAGGGATAATGGGCCCTATAGACCTACAACATCTGGAAAGCCATGCATTCCCTTTCCCTGTTTTTGTGTTACAACTGTGGATCTGTTTTACACTGAACATTTTGTAAAAAATGTGATTGGATCTAGATTAAAGGTGTAATTCTATGCATACTTACCTGGGAACTCAATGAGTCTTCCTTCTAAGTAGACACACACAGGACTGCATTGCATTGCTTATTAGTTGAACATTGGTTTCATGGAAATTCATGAGACAAATGAGTGAAGATTTAAGTCCCACTGATTTCAATGAGAACTAAGTATTACCACCTTAGTCTGAATCCAATCCATCATTACAAGTTAACTATCATGTCCACACAGCAAATATCATTATTTACAAATTTCACTTTCCCCCTCTGCTGATGAGGTTAAGGGTCTATTGAGGCAGAAGGATGCAATTTGGAGCCATTTTTTTTACCTGCATATTCAGAGGAACAGGTATTCCTTTTATGGAGCTTGCCAGAGAATTGTGCCCTGTGGGTTTTTGTACTCTCTATATGGCAGCTATGCATGGACTTCCTACAGCAATGTAGCAGCAAATTTTGATGTGCAGGAGCTCATTGTGACAGTCCCCATAGCCCTGCCGCCAAAATGAGGCCACAGCCATGCTCTCAATGAGAGTCCCAAAATGAAGGCAGCTGTGTTGATCCATATCCCAAAGAGCAGGAGTACATCACATAATACCCATTTTATTAGTATCAATTAGCAGTCATGGAACAGTGGTCAGGCAATGGAGCGTGCAAGGGTCAGACTTTGAGTGGGTACACTTGAATCCACACCCCTGAGATTTAGCCATAAAGCTCACCTTGGGCCCATCACTGTCCACCATACATAACAAAGGGATAATGAGGCCACATCTGTCCTCTAAACTTCCAAACTTAAAACCCTGGAAAATGCTGCCCCAGCAAATGACAGCATCCCTCAAGTTCCAGAAAAAAGACCAGAAGTGGTGCTCTCCCTGTGTTTCTGCTCCATGACACCACCAGCTATATGCATTATTTTGAGATCACTTACAAGGTACATTTCTCACAGTGATAGAATGAAACATCAAAGCACCCGGTTGGTAATGATAATAGGGGGAAAGACTGCATAATAAATGAGAATGCAAGCAATAGCTCTAGAAGCATTCTTAGGTAATTCCTTGCAAATGAGAGATCTGTTAGGACTTAACCTGTTCTTTGTCACCACTGTTGTTTCAAGGGCTTTAAAAGTGAGGAATGTCCATGGTGCTGCTATGGCATTAATCATATTAAAGAAGTCACGTGAGTCAAAACCAGTGGGATTCAGTTGCAGCAATCAGAGGAAAGGTAGGCTTGGACCGTGTGAAGCAAAAGGGTTGACTGGGAGCTTGAGGATGGTCCATGCAAGGTAAAAGACAGGGCAGTTAATGCATTTTACACAACGTATCTGAATCATGAGCAGACACACAGATTGTTCACTCAATTATTGCAACGAGCATGAACATCCCTAATATTTGTAGTTTGCAAGTCAAGAAGAAAACCCAACACTTTGTGATAACAGTTCACGGGCAAAAACTACTAAATAGCATCATATTAAAAAAGAAAAGTGTTTGTATTGTGTTCTGAAAAGTCTGTGTTCCGTAAGCTTCCCAAAGGAATCTACAGACCAAACAGGAAATGGATAGCAAAGAACTTGATGGCTCATTTTGCTAGACATTCTTGGACTATACAGGAATCATTTCAAGTTGCAATGGTTTAACTTTATTTTCCATTATAAAAACAACTGCTTGAAGTATAATGGCCTAGGTCCAGCCTTCTTTGGGCGGAGTGGGAAGGAATGAAGAGTCTTGAGGAAACTTAAAGACCAACAAATTTACTATGGCATAAGATTTGTGGACCACTTTATTATTTACATAATGAGGAATCTTTAGGAAGCAACTCTGCCCACTCAAGTCGCCAGAGTTCAGTCTGAAAACGACTTCACTGAACCTCTCCTCTAAGTGAGGTGTCATCTAATGGGGTTAGAAGAGAAGTTCAAGTCGTCTGTGCTATACTTAGTTCTCACAATTGTGCTATTGTGTTAATTAAATCGGCATCTTTTGAAATGGGCTGAGCATCTACCAGCAAGGCCCAAGCCATTGCTTTGGGACTCAGTGGCTTGGAATGCATTTGCAATTATGCTTAAAAGCTAAAAAACATAGCTTGGCAGGAACCTTTGGTTCTGCATATAATTTGTACTGAAGAAACTGGTTTTGTTTTGCCTTGTCTTCTTTTTATTATTTTTTAAATGATCAGATGTTTCAGCTAGAGAGGGAATTGAGTTATGAAGTTCAGAACAGGAGTGGATGAAGATATATTTCCTGTCCTGGAGAAAATTCTGACAGAAGGGGAATGAAAAGTTGCAGTTTGGGGATTTCAATGGCCGGCTTCACATGTGATGCTATGCCGAACCATGGCCATGAGCTCCTGGACAGGAGATTGCACCCATTTTGCTCCTTGCTATTTTGCTGCTATGCTGAACTGAGCCATTGTTTGCCTTACCATGTCATCCAAACCTGGGCTCATGATTTAACCCTCTCTAGGTAGGGCACGAGCTATAACCAAGGTTTGTCCTGTGGTTCATTGTGTGTCTGCGAAAGCTAAACCACCAGATCAGGTTCAAATAAAATGTTAAACCAAATGTTAGCTCAGTGCACCAGCAAAATGACTTGTGAGGGGGGAAAGTGACTTCCTTTTGAGAAGCCCACACATTTGCACCAATCCATAGTTTGGCTTAGGTTCATGTGATAATGTCACTGTGAAATCAGTGTGCCCTGGAAAAGGCAAGTGCCCTACCCTAGCAACAGTGGTGTAGCAGTGGAGGATCAAGGTGGGGAGTTGAAGGTCCATTACTATTTCCTCCGTGGAGGGAGGCACCACAAGTCAGAGAAAACCTTTTTGCGTTTCTCAAGCTTCATGGGCATCGCTCACCACCTTTCTTCTTTTAGATGAAACTGGCTTCTTACCGTAATACACACAAAATCTCATTTACATGGTTGAAAGTTTAAATATATGTTTTTAAAAAGCTGGCCTTCTAATATGTTGCACTTGATGGTGCAAAATAATTCAGAATGGCACATCTTCTCCCCTCCCCCCCTTGCATGTATGTTGTTGTGTACCACATTTCATCTGAAAATGAGGAAGGAAGCTGCCATTTGGCAAAACATGGAGCCTAGAGCTTGTTCTCTACAGTGTGATAGGAATTTTGAGGTCTTAGATATATGTTAAATGTTCATAAGTGTATCAACCAAGCACGTACATAGTTCAGAGTACAGCAAGACCGACCTGAAACCATTTTTGATTCCCAAACTGACCAAATGTTTTCTCTGCAAGGTCAAAGGAAAATGGAAAAGCCTCCCCATTGTCTTTTCCTTCACAAATCCTGTCTTAAGGGCACATTTAAGATATGAATAGGGGCCAGCCTGTGCCCTGGCTCAGGAACTAAATATTTATCAATACAAAAGACTGGCCAGGCTCCCCAGGGTATCCGATCAAGTGAGCATTAACAGGTAAACCTGTCAGACGAGATATACAATGCACTCAAATTTCTGCTGTAGACCACCTTTTCTGTGATGTAGGTATGATGTATCGGGGGGGGGGTCTTGAGCTTCAGGGCAGGCAATTTAAAATGTCTATATAAGGACAGGCACACCTTGGTTCTGGATTCCGCCTCCCTCCTGTGTGTGGTGGGTGAGTACCCTGTTGCAACAAATCAATAAAGATCAGGCTTACTAGCTGCTTTGCTTCTCAATATTCTCTGGTTGGCCTCTGTTATTTTCTTCTACCAATAGGGAACCTATGTAAGGACTCTATATGGGCTCTTGGATACCCCATAAGGGAAAAAGGGCAGATTTTGTTTATAACAACAGCAGGGGTAGAAAACCTATGGCCTTCCAGATTTGGCTGGACTCCAAATCCCATCCGCCCTGACTATTGACCATGCTGGCTGTAGTTGATGGGAGGTGCAGTCCAGCAACACTGAGAGGCCCACAGGTTAACTACCCCAGCTCTACATCAACATGATGGAGTTATCTTTTACTTTTATTTACCTTAAGTCTCTTTTAAGCAATAACCTGACATTGCACTAGCCCTGTACAAAGAATCATAGAACTGTAGAGTCGGAAGGGACCGTGAGGACCATCTAGTCCAGCCCCCCTGCAATGCAGCTAAACATGACATGTCTGGACCAGGGGTAGCCAATGGTAGTGGGTCTGAACCAGAGGTAGCCAGATGTTGCTGGACTACAGTTCCCACCATCTCTGATAATTGGCTGTGCTAGCTGAGCCTGATGGGAGTTGTAGTAGAACACAATCTAGAAAACACCGCATTGACTTCCCCTTCACTAAACAAATGACTGCACAATAGACAGGTGTAGAATTTCCTTTTCTGATGAATAGCTCAACCTGTCCATTGTGCGTTTCTTGTAGTGCAATAACAATATACACATCATATGCACAGCATGAAACCAACCCTTGATGGTTTAACCTCCACTTGAAGTCTGAAATGCTACATGCCATTTAAAGTTGTATCATGAGCAGTCTGGTCCTTTGCTTCTTATCCAGCACATCAATTCTTGACCAGCTCTGCAAAGACAACAGAAGAAAAAAAATTAATATGCCCATTGCTAAGCATTTGATCAAAGAGTTACAGATGTATGGGGGTGGGAGGGAACTCATCAGGCTATCAATTCACTCGTTCCCCCTGAGACTTGCCTCCATCTCTTCTAGGGGTTAGCGCATGAGCAATAACCTCAGGAGACAACCCTAGCAGTTTTTAGTGTAACCACTCTGCACCAGTTCTGAGACTTTTGGAAGGGGTTTGAGCTCAGGGGATCTTTGTGATCAATAGAAATTCTAGACTTGTCAGGATAAAGCTGCCATCTTCCCCCCCACCATGCCCCTAACCTCCAAGGCTGGAATTGAATCATTTAGCACAAGCCACAAACAAAGGAACAATTAACGTCTTGAGAACAGGAGGAGGGAAGCAGCTCTGAGCTATGCACTTTTGTATGCAACAAAATATGAGGTTCTGGTCGAAAGCTGACTTCCGCACCAAGCGTCAAAACACTTTCCAAACAAAACTCTATGGCAGCAAATGACATTGTTCAAACACTGGAAATGTGAGTGGAGCACAAAGCAAACTCATAAAAGAGCAAATTCGTTTTCAGTGCCTACAAAAACATATGGAAATTGGTTTATGTTAGCCGTGCTTTACTGGACAGTTCAAATCTGTGTCTGAGAGAAAGACATTGAACAGATGAAGATGTAAAATCACAGCTTTGCAACTCGTCATTTCTACACCTGGGGCAGACTGCCAGTTCTCTCCTTATGCCCCCAGCCCAGGGCAACATGCCACAGAAATTCAGAACATCTATCCTGTCTTCTGTAAGATTTGATGTAATCAGGAGCTGCCCCAGAACTGGCTGCCGTAAGGAGTAACTGGTAAGATCTGGCTAAGAAATGGACTGATAATTTGGTTGGGGGGACTGAAGAATACAGAAGTATATATAGGATGGGGAGCAGAGTTACTCATTCCACTCGCTCATTATCTTGTGACAAATCCAGAATTCTCTTGACTCCATCTTTTTGAATTTTCAGTATGCTATTAGTTCAGTAGGTTAGCTCTGTGAATTTTTTTAATTATATATATATATATATATATATATATATATATATATATATATATATATATATATATATCTGTTCTAATTGTTTGGTGCTGCAATGTTTTAATTTCTTGATTCCATTTTTCTTTTCTTTTGCTGCTTTGAAATGATCCCAATTCAACACTCTTCACTCTCTAGCTTCCCCTTGAAAATGTTCCACGCACAGCAATTAGGCTTAAAAACAGGAAGGCCATTTTCAAGGCTGTTTTCAAGCCTAATTGGGGCACCGGGTCGGGGTTGCACCAAAAGACTATTTTTGGCAAATGTTCATGCCACATGGAGGTGATGGTTGAGCCCTCCCTGAAAATGCCCTCCTAACGGGATGCTGTTTTCAAGCCTAATTGCTGGGGTGGTGGGAAGCTGATGAGGAGGACACCCAGGTTGCATATGGCCATGATCCCCAACTCCCACCCCTGTACTATTATAATTGTGGTTGTTGTGTTGTGTTGTGTTGTGGTGATGTGATGTGATGTGATGTGATGTAATGTGATGTTATTTTGCACACCACCTTGTTGTTACTTGCTGCCTGATTGATTGATTGATTGATTGATTGATTGATTGAATAAACTTCTCCCGTTTTCTCCTCCCCCGTGAGAAGTATTTAATTTGTCTTTGCAAGTAGCTTGTTAGGCTACAGTTACTTTTTTCTTTCTTTTAAGAGCTGTTTGATAGAAATAAATTCAAAAACAGCACAGCTTCTCCCAAAATGCAGAGGCAGTGATGGGAATTGGAAAAAGTCATTCATTTGTTGGTTTGAAAGGGAAATGCTTCACCTGTCCGGTCCTAGCCGATCACAGAAACAAAAGGTACACTGTTCAGGAGATCTGTTGTAACTGAGGACAATAACGTTTCTTGGGATAGGCTGTAGTTCAGTGGTTGAATGCATACTTTGCATGCAAAGATCCCAGGTTCAGCTTCCACCATCTCCAGGTAAAGCTCAGCCTGAAATCTTGAAGAGCTAGTGCCCACTTAGCATTGGCCATGTTGAGCTAGATGGAACAATGCTTTCACTTTGCACATGGTATTCCTAAGAGAATACAAATTGTCTCTGGATGTTTGAGAGTCACAACAATCTTTCAATCCTGTTATAAATAGTTTCTGCTTAAAGCAGAGGAAAAAAAGCAACTTTTAATGAAGTTCATAGCACCCTCTACTGGGAAAAGTAAGAAGCAAGTAATCTCAGATAAAGCTGAGATTACTTTCTGTTAATCGACAGAACAGAAATAAACATATTTTCATAAAGCTGGTGCTCATTCAGGGTTCTAAATGCAGCTGCTGTTCAGTTTTTCCATGTAATTCTGGTTAATTGCATTGCTAAACAACTTGATTTTATTCATTTATAGGAACCATTTTCTTTGCATTGAAACACTGCCCCATTGTAACTGTACCAATGAAACAGCAAAACGTAACTGCCACAATTAAGGGAGGGAGATCACCCCGTGGAAGAAGGTTTCCATGCACACAGCCTATATAGACATGAATCTGGGTGCAAATCTTCATCTGCATTGCAATACTTCTCCAGGATGCACCTTCTGGAAGCACCAGCAGGTGAGCTGAAGTCAAAATATGGCTCTTTTATTATTGAAGTGGCAGGAGAATAACATTGCTTTAATTGTGTATCTACTGATTGAAAATTACTTTTATTCTAGTTATATGCCTGCCTTCACTAATTAATACACCAGGCACCTGAGCAGACCATGCAACAGAATGTTGTTGTCCCATAATAGCAAACTCTATAAAATATGTACAATGGAATATAATTCAGGTGTTTTCCAGATCAACAATACCTTGTCCAGTTTCTGGCTGAATCAAATAATTGTACATTAAATGAAAGCATGCTCTCTCTATACAGTGGCCTTTCTTCCGGAGAGCATGGACTCATGCCATGGTAAGGCAATTCTGTTTATTCTACACCAGAATATGTTCATTTATCTTCACAATTAGCAGGGACTCTGTCAGCTGCAACCCTAGTACTCTGTCCATGACCAGAACCTGTTTTGTCAATGTTTTCTACAATGCTTTGTGCTATACTAAGATTAGGAAATTTAACAAAATATAAAAGTCAATTTAAGGTTTTTGAGGGGAACATGTAGAATTACTAATATTACTAGGGATGAAGAAGAAATTCATTTTTGTTTGCATTTTAATGCAAACCAACTTAATTTGCAGTTCTCAAAACAACGTGTGAACCGAAACACATCTAACCTCTGAATTTTTTAACAAGAATAGGAGTCAGTTCACATTCCAACTTCCTTTACTGCCTCCCTCTTAAAATGTTAGAATCTAAATGATTTTCAAGCAGAACATCAGATCACAAATGCATCTATCCATGGGACATAAACCATTTAGCCAGAAGCAAGTGCTTCTCCTGGAATTAAGATTAGGTAATGCATTGCTAGCACTCCAGTTTGGTGTCCTGTGGTATATAAGTACTGGCTAATTGTAAATGCTTTGGGAAATAACTGCAAATGTGTGCAATATGTACATGTCATCATAAAGCAACATGCAGTTATATTACACATGCTTTTCGTGCATGCTTTTCATGCATTAACACTCTTATCAAAATAAACACCAGCGCGTAGAGACGTAAAAGTATAATAACGGATGATGAAAAAAGAGGAACATTTCCTTTGTTTTGTAAATATATTTGCAATCCTTGAAAAGAGCTGATGACTTTAAAATGGTCTAAATAATTTATTCCCCCCACTGAAGAAACTACTAGTTAGCCAATATCATTCTTTAACATCTCTATTGCTCTTCATTTATCTCTGTGTGTGAGAGCAAGATGAAAAGATTCTGATACTGTACAAATAAGTAGATTTTTTACTTTTGGTTTCATCCCTTATCTTCTCAGTGCGCTTGTAATAATCTGCCTCCTTGCCAGAACCATCTTGTAAATGAGATTCATATCTCCAGGGTTTAACACAGTTAAATAAACTGAAATCAATAAAAGACATCTTCAGATATTCCACATGTAAGAATGATTACTACGTTAACATGCTACTGTTGCTACTGTTACCTCGCCTTATAGCTGCATTAGCTCCTCGATTTTTCCACAAGTTATGCTGCACTGTATATCTAAGATAAGAGAATGGGGCGTCTGGAATCTGTTCAGTGTTATCATAGAACATAAAAGTGACTTTTTTATTGAAGAGCTCCACAAGTCCTTTTGCAGTCTTGCAGTTTTTATTGAAATTAATTCAGAGACCAAGAAAAAGAAAAAGAAACCTGATAGAGATAAACGTTGAACTGAAAACAAAATATGTCACGAGGTTATTCTCCCACAGCCTGCTGCTAATCCCCAAAATCATTTGTCATACAGGCCTGTGTAACATTTCATTACAATTGAAACTCAGAGGTTATAGGGCTCTTTGAAACTTGTGCCGAAAAAGAAACTGGCGCAGGCTTTTTATCACGTCGCACTGGAGTGTCCGTCAACGTTACGATGATCTCATTCCTTTCTCACTGCAAGTCCCGGAGTACCACAGATGAGCAAAATATGAGGCTGAGGGGATTTCTTGGATTTTCTGTCTAAAGCTGTCGGCTTTTAAAAACAGTATTTCCAGGTCTGAAGCTCAAGGTTGCTGATACTGCTGCACAATACAATTAAGTTTTTAGGGATAGATAATTTAGTCTTACTTCCCGCCATCTCCATTCCCTGCCCACAACTTTCTTGTACACACCAGACTTGTGAACACGCCCTCATGAAAAAATTGTCAGCGTTTTTGTACAAATTTCTCCCAATATACACATTTTATATGCAGTTTTGACTAATATACACATTTTGGCAAGGAATTTTCCCTGCTATAATGCATTTTGTATGTTATTCTCACTAATATTTGTTGCTTTTATGCACAGTTGCCCCTACTATATGCATTTTTCTATATATTATTAGGCTGAGGAATGGCACCACAAAATTCAGAGAAATGTGAATTTTGGAGGACATCTGCTTTTCAGTCTGCATATTGGTTTGACAAGTGTAATTTGTCATTAAAAAGCAAGCAAAATCACATTTCTCCTACATTCCTAGCTGCAATCTGCAGTCCACTTGTCTGAATCAATTCCAAAAAATTCACAAAGACTTTAGTGAAATGGCTAGGAAACACAAGTAAGCAGCTGATGGATTGCATTTTACAATATGGTTGATAGCTGAGAAAGCAAAGAAAGAACAATGCTTGATAACATACGGTTTAATAATACGAGCCGAGGAGGCAGACATTTAGACATTGTCTAAAGATGTTCTTTTGAGCTCTTACTCAAAGGGAAGAGTCATCCAAGAAGAACATTAAAGCTGAGTTAAGAAGCAATGGACTGCAGACTGCATACAGCTGGTAATGAATTACAGGTATTAATGCCTCCCTTCAAAAGCTATTTTACATGCCACAACTGTGCTTTAACACCTGGCATTTCTGGTGGGCGTTTAGACTAAGTGTATTCTTCCAGTAAATTCACACCCATTTGACCAAAAGATAAAGAAATGAGAACATGGACTTTCTTTCATACCCACCAGATGGTAAAGTAGAAATCCATTTGTGGACTCCAAGCATTATTATTAATAATAAAAGCTGCATATTAACGAGCCTTGGGTCCCACTTACAAGGGTGGTGTAGGGGACTTTGTGCCTGTCCTGCAGGAGGCAGAGGGACCAGCCTGAATCTTCTCCTTCTGTGTTTGGCCAGTGGCTAGTAGCCACCCAACATAATATAGGTCACAACCAGCTGTGAGGCTGTGCCAGCTGATTTCTGGAGATGGAACCTTGGGGTGGACCTGGGAGGAAATCTTCCTCACTAGTCCATTCCTAGGTCATGAATCAGAGGTCCATCTCCAGCTTTGACCACTGCCATCCTGGACTTCCCCACCCTAATGTTAGTGCCTTGTTATGGACAGAGGTTGGATGCTGGTTGATGAGACTGAGGAAGAACTATACCCACATTCATGATTGGTCCCCACAATGGGAGGAAGGAGAGGGAGTTGACTTCTTTGTAGCAACATTTTTGGTCTATCATTTAACTGTTGTCATAGGATGGACCCACATTATCGGGTTGCAGTGTAGTGGGCCCAAATGTTATCTTAATAAGTGGGGCAGGACAGTGGGAGTAGGCTGTGGTCGAGTTGCCTGGTGACTGGATCTAAACCCTATGGGTACACCAAACTCCATGACTAATGGAAGTTGTGGGCATTTATAACACACTTCAGCCTGCATGTACCTCAGTTATTGTTCCCTCTCCCTACCACTCTCCAAGCTGCCGGCACAAGCTTGATTATAAGTTTTTTTTTTAATTCAAAGGAATTTACAAAAAGGAATAAAATAACAATAAAACAATAAAATATCAATAAAAATTGATTTAAAAACTATTTCAAACATTCAAAAATAATAAAAATCAACAATAAGCTAAAAGCCAGATTAAAACACATGACAACATCATATAGCCTTATTCATTCTCAGTAGGTCAACATCATTCCCATTTAACAGACAGAGAAATGATAGGAAGGGAGTATGAATGATAGACTGCTCATTGCATCCTCAGATAAATTCAAATTGATGAACCTGGTCATCAAAATCCAATCGGACTGTGAAAAGCATCAGTCTCCAGAAGGCCTATTGTCTGAATTCTCTTGTACATTTTTGGGGTGGGGAGTGGGGGTAAAGTTTATTTCTTGTCTTTCATTCTCAGCTGCCGCATTCCCCCTTTCTTGTCTATCACCCACTGTCTTCTGTTCCATCGCCACACATACAGCTGCTGAGCCTTAAATCTCCACAGCTGACTTCGCATAATGGCCTTCCATGCCTACTTTGCAAGTCCTTGGCTCCTTTAAAATGCCACTGGGAGTGAATGGTGGATGTCCAGCCCTGTCAGGTTTTGTTTTCCCCAGCCCCTGCTCTCCAAGTAATTTTTAACACCAAAACGGTTTCTACGGTTATAACTCACCACTTGTCAATGACTTTTAACATTATACTCTTAGTATCCTTGGATACCACATGGCCAGATGAACATTCTAACATAAATATTGCTAGTCTGCCCTGCATTACAAGTCAGGATTTGATCAACAACAACAACAAAAGGAAAGGGGGAGGGACATTCATCATGTATAGGCTGAAAGAATGGAAGCTGGCAATCAGCAGCGTGTCACAGCTAACAGCTAACATTGCAAGAGCCTGAAGTTTCAAATAGCTTTGGAAAGCTATTTGAATAGCTTTGGAAAGGGCCTTCCTAGGCTCCTCCAGATCCACATGTTTATTGCACTTGCATCCTGAGTCACTTGCAAAATGCTTACACTGGGGTTATACACTGACCACTCTTTACTGAATGGTCATTCTGATTTGCTTGTGGGGAGGTTATACAACAACGAGCGTTCAGTTCATCAAACTTGATTGTCTCGCTGTCGGACAATAACTTATCCCACACTTTTTCGTGTGTTTCCCACCACTTTCCTAATTGCAATTAAATCCCTCTGACAAAACATTGGATCCTTTCCAGAAACTAGCCTCAACATCTCTACCCTCGCCTTGCAGACTACAAGCCAGATTACATAAGATTAATTGCATACACAGAAAACAGCGATAAATGTAATTATCTTACAGGAAAGATGCTAGAATTATTGCATCCAAAGTGCATGTTCACAAAGCAAATCACCTTTATACTGTATGCTCATGCCATTTGGCAGTGCACACTTTATTTAAATTTCATTGTATACTTGTTGTTTTTGTTTTGTTTATGTCAGCATAAATTTTGTTATATTTTTTGCAACTGTTAAAGTGAATTATGTAAGAATTTTTGATGTTGTGCGTATGCCATCTCCAGCATGGCTTAACTATGGAAATGCATCTTACAAATAAATGATGACGAAATCTTAAACTAATTTGTGTACTTTGCTTAAGCAAATATTAACAGACAATAGAGATGATATAACAATGCAATTAAACTTGCTGAATTCACCCCAAAAAAATCCTGAATGTGCTTTTTGGTGAGGGCGAGGGAGAGTGTTAAATAGTCACACATTTCCTTTGTAGGATGACAGCCCATGTATGGAGGTGTTGCTGCTTCATCACATGTCTAGCCTGTTGAGAAATTGGCCTTCATGTATGTACAAGCTCTGTGTGCTAGTACCCAGGAAAAGATAGAATGAATTACTATACATGAAACAGGAACAGAGTGTGCGAACAAGTGGGAAGATGTGCCTCTACTTACCGTATTTGCAAAACAAGGACTGTTGCAATTTTTGCTGTTTACTCTGACACACAGCTCCCTGCCAATCAGGGAGGCAGGGGGAATGCCTTTATTATTTACAGTCTGCTGTTAAGGCTGTCATGAAGCTTGATTGCAGGGGTATTGTTGCTGGCCAGCCTCCCTGCTCTAGCTGGTACCAGGCACCCTAAGCTACTCCCATCAAACACTGACTCACTGATACTGTGAGCAACTCAGGGCACCTTTTGGGAGGCTACTCTTACATACAATAAAGGTTTATGGTCAGCTGGAAGTAGACACACATGGGTGGGGCCATGCAAGCACTCTGCAATGTTTAACTCAACAAATACCGAAATCTCAGAAGTGAGGAAGCTTAAAGACCATCCTTAACAGACACAGAATCAGGAGTAAAGGACATCTTGTGGGAGAACATATGGACTGCCACTGATAATAGGATCCCCAGAGCTGCTGCTGCTGCTCCTCCTCTCTCCCCTAAAAAGGTAAAGGGACCCCTGACCATTAGGTCCAGTTGTGACCGACTCTGGGGTTGCGGCGCTCATCTCGCTTTATTGGCCGAGGGAGCCGGCGTACAGCTTCCGGGTCATGTGACCAGCATGACTAAGCCACTTCTGGTGAACCAGAGCAGCGCACAGAAACGCCGTTTACCTTCCCCCCGGAGCAGTACCTATTTATCTACTTGCACTTTGACGTGCTTTCGAACTACTTGGTTGGCAGGAGCAGGGACCGAGCAATGGGAGCTCACCCTGTCACGGGGATTTGAACCGCCAGCCTTCTGATTGGCCAGTCCTAGGCTCTGTGGTTTAACCCACAGCGCCACCCGCATCCCGTTCCTCTCTCCCCTAGTAATATATAATAAAAGAAAATCTAGGAGACACTTTCAGACCTTTCCAACCATGTTGACTAAGTACAGGGAGGCAGGTGAGAGATTGTACTGGCTGGCCCCACCTCTGTATGTTCACCTGAAGGACTGAAGGGGCCTAGACGGTGAAGGTAGAATGAGTTGGTATGGTCCTGTTCCCACCCCAACCTCACTCCCCATGCATTCAGTCAGCCAATATTTTCTCAGCACCTAAACAAACTACAGCTCCCAAAATTATTGGGGGGGGGGGACCATGACTGTTTAAGGTGGTTGTTGGCATCCATCTGTCTCAGGAGACAATGGAGGAGTGTGTCTAGGCGTTTCTTCTCTCTGCGTTCCTCCCAGCAGTCATTCCTCCTCTGGTCACTGCTATGGATACATGACTTGACTGTCTCCAAGCACTGCAGTCGTTTGCAAGGGATTCCCACCTGGCAGCGTCGATGATGTCTCATTTACAGACATTTTTGTAATACAGAGTTGGTCTGCCAATGGGCTTGGTGCCTGAAGCCGACTCCCCTTGGGGATCCTGCCATCTGCCATTCTGTAGACATGACCAAGCCAGTATAGACATTGCTGAGTGCAAACATGCTGGGAATGTGAGCTTGGGAGAGCTTATCTTTGTTTGAGACTTTGTCCTGCCATGTGGTGTCCAAAATCTTCCTGATGCAGCGCATGTGGAAGGCATTGAGTTGT
The DNA here is from genome assembly GCF_964188315.1 of Podarcis muralis. Lineage (NCBI taxonomy): Eukaryota > Metazoa > Chordata > Lepidosauria > Squamata > Lacertidae > Podarcis > Podarcis muralis. The sequence goes on along the minus strand of NC_135662.1, from coordinate 45,506,454 downwards.
CACTCCTGGTAGTTGTAAGTTGCCCATGACTCTCTTCCATAAAGTAGTGTGCTCAACACCCAAGCCTGGTAGACCTTCATCTTGGTATTGGACATTAGCATCCCATTTCCCATATATTTTTGGAGAGGCAAGTGGCATAGTCCTTTAAATGTATGGTGTGAATGTGGTCCCTTCCCCCCCCCCCCACACACACACCCTAACACAACTTCAATCCTCACATCTCTTGCTCCTAGGGTGGAGGCAGGGGAAGTTGTGTTGCATGAGTGAATCTCTACTCACCCAGCATTGAACTTCATCTTAAGCATTTTACTTCAAACCAAATTCCATTGAACATGGCGGAGTTTCCTCCTAAGCAAACGTATTTATGATTGTACTGCAATACCTCTGGGATGCATTCAAAAAGTTAGCTTTTTCGTAGGGAGGGGACAAGCTGGTACTGGGGCTCCCTTCAGCCTGAAAACAAGAGCTAGCATCATTATAAATGCTCCCATTTGCTACCATTGCCAGATTTAAAGAAAGAGTCATTTTCTTTAACTACACATTGGCTGTCTAGCTAACTCCAGCAATGAGTTCACTGAAAATAACAGAGGTTGGGGGGGGGGAGTGAGCGATTCTGGTTCTGATGGCTGCTGTATCCTTGGAAAAAGCACATCACACAAATGGGAATCAAGCATAAGTTTTAGAAATGTCTTCTGTACCTTTGCCTGTGCTCATTCTGAACTGGATTTATTATGCATAGCCTTCAAAATTCTGTGCTAAGCCCTCTGGCACCAGAGAACCTAGGCTGTCGCCCTACAAAGCATCCCAGCTCCTAAATTTGTGAGGGACATAATCCATTAAGTTAAGTCTTGAGTTTAAAAATTCCACAATTATGTGGATCTAGGAAGAATTTTACTATCCTTTCAACAGACCTTTGGGAGAGGCTATAACATTGTCTACTATCAAGAGAATAGAGGCTGAGACAATTCCAACATCACAAGACTATTCATATAAATCCAATTGCACTTCACATAATTGCTTGAGACCACTTACTTTCTCCTCAGTTAAAATGGAAGCGTCATAATATGCACATTAGGGCTTCTTTTATATATCCATGGACAATTGGGGTAGATTATTTCTGACCCAATCAACCTACTGTTCCAATGGAAGAGCATTCATGGGTTACACTGTTTTCTAACAACTGACAAAGTGCAAGGTATCCCCAACTAATTGCTGAAAGGATGTGGAAAACATAGCAAGCTTTTATAGGAGTCAAGGTATATCACCTGGTATACTCTGTCATACAAAGAGAACTTCCTTTTCTAGTGTCACTGAACTCCATATTGTTACCTGATGTCCCTCTGGTCCTCACTTGAATACCTGAGGTATAAAATCACTATGGTACTGAGATAGATTACAATGGACTCTTGGTAAAGCCAGATTTGTATGGCATCCAGGCTGTGGAAGCTACTCCCTAGAGAGGTTTGGCAGGCTCCTTCTCTTGCAGTTTTTGGAGAAATGGTAGATATGTCGGTTGTTATTCCACCAGTTATTTGGTTTGGTTTTGAATCTTTCTCTGCTGTTTTGAATGGCCGTGTTATATTTAATTGTCTGTTTGTATGATTTTCTGGATGTAAGCCATTTTAGGGTCCCACCTGAGATAGAAATAATTCATGTGTATTTCTTACAGATTTCTTATAGCACATATTTTGAGCAGCAGCTTCTGTATGTTCAGAAACGGAGGGTCAATGTAGGCTTTAAATGGCAGAAAGCCTAAAAACCAAAACTGCCCCTACTTCCCTGTTCATAAAAATAGCCTTCAGATTTTCCTCACTCAGTTTAGATGTGGCTTGTCTGCAACTCAGGGGATGAAAAAACACAGGTGACAACAATTGTAGCATGGGGGTATTGTATTTTAACATGTTAGGCTGGCCCAGTTGTTAACACTGAAGGAAGTTCTATACAAACAGAGGAAGCACAATTCTTTCAGAGAAGAAATTAGTAGCCGAATTGCCGCTCTCTGGGCACCGATGCCTGCTTAGATAAAACCTGGGAAAAGGCTAGGGGTTCTTACTCTTTATTGTTGCAGCCTGGGATTTAACTTGTATGTCTGAACTATGTACATATTTCATTGACTTAGGTGGGGCTCCACTCGTGCCTTCCCACTCAGGGCTGCTGATGTTTATAGTAACAGGTTAGACTTAATTTATGCCAAAACATTCTTGTTTCTTAAAATGCTTGGAGCAACCTGACCTCCTTCTCCCTCTCCATTGTTATTTTGTCTACTGGATTTGAGGAAGAAGGAAGTGGTAAATTACTAAAGAAAATACCACTTGCCTTGACAGGACGTGTTACTTTGAACTTGGGTGATATTAACCAATCAATCAGATTTACTGATATGCTGAGCGTTGTGACTGTTTTATGGTCTGCTGAGAAGTTGAACTCAAGGATTCCAACATGTGGAACTGTAGCCAAAGGTATAATACAGTACATTTGCTCCAACTGAAGCCCATATACAATGACTTCTATAATATTTAATTTAAGGTTAGTTCTATTCAAATACCAGACAGCGCAAGATTTTTCATTTGAGCAATGGTCTTCTTTGGTAGGCTCAAGAATACAACTTTGTGCTATGGATCTTCAGTTGCCAAGTCAGGATGGACTGAATAGTGGATGTCAAATTTAAGAGGAATTTGAATGTACGCCCAAATATATTGCAAAATTTGTAACATCCATGGGAATATACTACTTTATCTATGGCAAATAATGCCTGTTACAAATAAGCATGAAAACATTTTTTTTAATGACTCGGTGAGAGCCACTGTGGTGTAGTAGTTAGAGTGTTGGCCTAGGGCCCTAGAGACCAGAGTTCAAATCACTGCTCAGCCGTGAAGCTCACTGGGTGACACTGGGCCAGCCACCATCTTTCAGCCTAACTTATTTCACAGAATAAAATGGGGAGGGGGGAGAACCATGAATGCCATCTTGAGCTCCTTGGAGGAAATGTTAGATATTGTAGTAGTAGTAGCGGTAGTAATGGAGATTTATTGTGATCAAATTGTTATACAAACCCATAACTTGCTGCATCAGCAAATGTTATACCAGTATAAAAAGGTAAAGGTACCCCTGCCCGTACGGGCCAGTCTTGCCAGACTCTAGGGTTGTGCGCTCATCTCACTCTATAGGCCGGGAGCCAGCGCTGTCCGCAGACACTTCCGGGTCACGTGGCCAGCGTGACAAGCTGCATCTGGCGAGCCAGCGCAGCACACGGAAACGCCGTTTACCTTCCCGCTGGTAAGCGGTCCCTATTTATCTACTTGCACCCAGGGGTGCTTTCGAACTGCTAGGTTGGCAGGCGCTGGGACCGAACGACGGGAGCGCACCCCGCCGCGGGGATTCGAACCGCCGACCATGCGATCGGCAAGTCCTAGGCGCTGAGGTTTTACCCACAGCGCCACCCGCGTCCCGTTATACCAGTATACTATTTACCAAAAATTACAATGTATGCCTAAGATTCGCACTAGTTAATTGTACTGACACACTTTTGTATTCAAAGTCTTAGTGAAAGTAGAACATGTTTTAGCTTTGCAATATGATTTGTGTTGCAGTATATTTATGACTTAAGTGTTTGCCACAGATTGTCACCTAGGCACTTTTCCCCCTGAAAAACAAAAAGCAAAAACCATTGGGTATAGTGAGCACATTAGCTCACTAGAAGGAAAGACCTACTATGACTGACTAGTGCGAGGCAACATTTATTAGTTTTGCCATGTTTCTTGAAGTCCATTGTAGCACTACTATTAAGATTGTCTTAACAAAACCAGCAACATGTCACTAGAGGGTGCTAGAAGCATTCATTTGAATTGCATTCTACATACAGAGAGAGGTTGGGAAAGATGTCGTGTCTAAAGAGCTTTAAGAGGTACCGGTAGTTATTTAAGGGCTTTCATTTTAAAGGCAATTTCTATGCTGATAAGTAGGAACACTTTTTTTACTAGGTATAAAGAGCATTGCGAGGAGCCTAAACTTTGTTTCAAATTGCTCCAGGACATAGTAGGGTGGCTAGCTCATTCTATAAAGATAAACTCTAGAAGAGTAGCAATGTTGGGTTGTTTGAAAACTGAAGAGATTGTCCTCTGACACCTTAGAGATGCTTCTTTATTGCAACATGGTATTCTGGATTGCCAGAAGCTTTGTAAGAGGAAGTGACTTGCCAGAATTGATATGAGACATGTTTAGTAAAATCCATTTTTCCCTGGCTATGGCATCATCTCCAGGGCCTTTATCTTTGACCTGGCTGGCAGGAGCAGTCTGTTTCCTATGAAAATATGAAAATGTAAATGATACTAGCTGTCTGGTTCAAATGTCACAGAGATGTGGATTTAAATATTATTTCCCCAACCCTGAAGGGGCAAACAATAGCTTGTGGAGGGGGTATGATTTAAAGCACAGTGAGAAACCCTTAAGAATTATCCTTCAGCGCTATGGTCCCAATCCACTTTGGGAAGGGAGCAAGGTTCCTTTTAAAATAATGCAGAGGGAGGAAGAGAGAAACAGACAAGGGAAATCTGATCAGATGTCTCCAACATCCCATCTAGTTTGGCCTTTAGCACAACAGGCAGTGGAATTCTCAGAAGTAAAGACCTTCCAGTTCAATGAAAGTTTCTCCCCATAAAGTATCATAGGATTGCATCTTTATCTGGAATGTGGATCAGGCATTCAGATCTTAGGACAATCAGGAAATCAAGAATGCCCCCAAGTTATGTTTAGTTTGGTCAGCAAAAAGACATGCTGTATAGGTACTCCTAAGTGCTATGTTTTGTTTCTGCTGATGTTAATTCCATACCTTCCAATGAAAATAGGGACATCCTATTCCATCCCCTTTCAAAATTTCTCTGATGAAAAGCAGGATGTCCTAAGGAAAAGCAGCACATTCCAGGATCAAATCAGAAACTGGAATGGCTTCTGTAAATCCAGGACTGTCCCTGGAAAATAAGGACAGTTGGGGGATCTGGTGTTTCCAATTCTTTTATTCCTGGATTTACACAGTGGCCACAAGTAACCCAGCAAGTAAGTACAGTGAGTGCAGGCATGTTTTCTTGTACATGTGCCTTTCCATGCTTCACTTCTTCCTACTCAGCATGAAGAAGTTTGAACCTGTTTGAATGAGTACAATGGTCACATGTCTTCTAAAGTGGCACAACCACAAGGAAACACTGAATTCAACCTCACACTTCTTACCCAAGTACAAAATATGCACAAAGCGGATTTGATCAGGTCCTATCTGGGAATAACCACCATTCATCATACAGATCTGTCTGAATTGATGCTAAAATATACTTTTTACTAATATTGATAATTAAAAATCACATTTAATTACGAAGTTGTACTTTGATTTACTTTAATTGTGCATCACAGTCCACATCATGTTCACTCTCATAAGACTGTTCCCTAATTCTCATTTTACAGATGGAACTGAGGCTTCAAGTTAGTAGCTCAAATTTGCCAGCACAAACCCACATATATCTACAGGCTCAAATCACATTTTCTCCTCTCAAAGAATTTTGGGCATTGTAGTTTTCTCCTTTCAGAACTGCAGTTCCCAGAAACCCTTAGCAAACCATAGTGCCCAGAATTCTTTGAGGGAGGAAAAGTACTTTGAAGGTATAATGATGCATAGACAATCTTACTCTAAGCACTGGCAGAGGAAGAGGGGTGCGGGGGGAGCACATTGCCCCTGGCAGCGCAATCCCGGTGGGGTGCCATCGCGGCTGCCCCTCTGCCCGCGCTGGTCGCCATGCCCCTGCAGGTGGCGTGCCCCGCCCCCAGGACACGCGTCACGCCCCTGCGGGTGGTGCCCCTGGGACGCACGCCAGCCCTACCCCCTGGTGCCGGAGCATGAAGCTGCGCCACTGACTCTAAGTGACTCTGCATCATATCAATAGTGTTCCAGAATCATCTTACCACCAGAGTTGTCTTCATTTACTCTTCTCATGGCCAGGTCCTTCCTCAGCAGTGTTTTCCTTAATTTTCACTCTGCTCATATGCAGGTTTTTGGAGTCTAGGACAGGTGGTTTTCAGCAGGAAAGTATTGTGGAGGTACCACTTTGTTCAGGCCAGGTCTGCTTGATATCTCTTGTGTACCTTTGCCCTCCATTACCCTTCCCTTTGGAGTCTTGCACATTTCACTTGTAAGTCAGTCGATTTTCATTTTTGACTGACATGTCTTTTTGTGAGATTTAAAAATATGGGATACACACACACACACATATATATATATTCAGAGCTGGAAAAGCGATACACAGTTTAATGTCTTTATTTGAGGATGATTTATTTGAGCATGATTTCATGCCATGAACCTATCAGTTGTTCAAACTTTCTGTATGGTATGGAAATACCTGAAACATTGCTATCTTTGAGGAGAATGACACAACAGCTGAGAATCCTGCAAGGGAAGTAGAGAGACCCAACCTTTTACACAATTTGGTGGAACTTTATTGTTTAGGCTCATAGGAGTAACATACAACAACAGTTACCAGCAGCGTCTTTAGAGGTATGGAAGGCATAATAGTAATATGATTTTCATCTGCATTACAGTGGTACCTCGGGTTAAGTACTTAATTCATTCTGGAAGTCCGTTCTTAACCTGAAACTGTTCTTAACCTGAAGCACCACTTTAGCTAATGGGCCTCCTGCTGCCACCGTGCCACCGGAGCACGATTTCTGTTCTCATCCTGAAGCAAAGTTCTTAACCTGAGGTACTATTTCTGGGTTAGCGGAGTCTGTAATCTGAAGCGTATGTAACCTGAAGCGTATGTAACCTGAGGTACCACTGTATTTCTTTTGCATTGAGTATGAATCACTGCGATCTGCTTCGACTGGGGGAGGTTCTGGCTAGTGATTTTTTTGTTTATGTTCCTAAATTTTGTTAAGTGTTGTTGGCTTTGTTGTTTACATTGATCCTCTTAAGTGTTGTTGTTGTTTAGTCATTTAGTCGTGTCCGACTCTTCGTGACCCCATGGACCAGAGCACGCCAGGCACTTTTGTCTTCCACTGCCTCCCGCAGTTTAGTCAAATTCATGCTGGTAGCTACTTAATAATACTTTTCCCCGCCCCCCAAGGCAGCAGTAAATATTGGACTGATCCCAGCAAAAATCATCACCTCTCCCGCCTCCTGACAAATTATCACCCTATTACAGATAAAGCACCTCCTGGAAATTAGCACTGAGGGCATAATTCAGCATCTTTGAGATCGAAGCTCTGATTTTTTCAAAAGCATACGAAACAAAAACACCATCTGAAAATGGACAGTCATGGTTAAGTCTCAAGTGCTGGGGAGGGGGCTAAGCAAGTGTTCTAGTGCACAGAAGTAGGGTTCTCTCGGTTGCATAACTCCTTGCCCCTCCCCTGACTCTCACCTTGGCAACCAGAAGAAAACTTATGCAAATTAATTTTCAATCTCTTATACATATAAATGAATTTAACACTCCTTTACTACCACACAGCTGCGAGTGAATTTAATAATTCTCAAATGCAAGCCTAGAGTCCCTAGTGTTAAGGAATGCACTATGAGTTTCTGCCAGCACAGACATGTTGCTGATGCTGCTAAAACAAAAATTGAGCTAAGATTCGTTTCAAGTCTTTACATGCTTCCAGTGGAAAGTTTGCTGGCAGCTGTTGTCATCATTAGCCCCGCGGCTATATTTTTCCCCTTGATGTATCTTGCGTCTCATTGAAGCTTAACGCTTGTTAAATTGGGAGGAGACGTTGGGTGATCTGCCAACCTCAAGACAATAAAGTGCTCTTTGCTCCTGCAGTAAGTTTTGCTTTATGAATTATGGTAAGCATAAATGGAAGGTTGCCTACCCCACCCTTGCCAAGACGGTAGAGCAAGACTATACAGAGCAGTAGTCTTCAACTTCTTCAGAACCAGAACCCATCTTTGATCATCATCATCAACCTTTTATTCGACCGTCAGTCAGAAAAAAGTACATTTGTCAATACACAGTTAAAACATCCAGGAAGATTTTAGAACTTAGCCAACACTAAAATGGGCTAAACAGATAGCCCCATATCAATACAGTCAATTATAGTCTTGCGATGCTTAAAAGCTAAAAAAAAGAAATTTGGCCACCAAGGAAGGTATAGCTCTAGTGACATTATTCAGCAAGTGTAAAGCCTGGTTTTCTCCGGGTAGGAAGCTAAATTGACATAGGAGTGGGTCTATAAAATTTTGTCTAAGCTCTGCATAAGAAGGGCAAGTCAAGAGAATGTGTTCGGTGGACTCAACCACACCCATGGCACAATGACAGGTTCTCTGGGCGTATGGTACTCCCCTGTACCTTCCCCACAATATCGCAGAGTCAAGGACATTTAATCTAGCCGCTGTAAGAAGTCTGCGGTATTCCACATAGTGGATTTCTGCAAGGTAGGGGGCTGGTATGGTCCGATAAATCTGATCCCCTAGGAACATCCCTGGTTTTACCTGGGCTATGTCCTCTTGTCTGGCAATGCATCTTTGATCAAAACATGCATTTGGGGATGCCTTATTTAATTTTCTACCATACATTTGTATGGTGGTAGGGCTGCTGTTGCAACCCACCTTACATCAGGTCACAACCCAGTGATGGGTTGTCCCAACCCACCAGCTGAAAATCAGAGATATAGAGAAACAATAATGAAACTTAATAATAATGTTTTAAAATACTAAGCCTTGAGTGTTTTTTATTTCTTTTCTCTCTCTTTTTTCTTTCTTTCCTTTTTCATTTTTTGAGAGGGGGAATCTTCCTTGGGAAAAAATAAAAGTTTATTTTACACCTACAGTGGTACCTCGGGTTAAGTACTTAATTCGTTCCGGAGGTCCGTTCTTAACCTGAAACTGTTCTTAACCTGAAGCACCACTTTAGCTAATGGGGCCTCCTGCTGCCGGCGCGCTGCCGGAGCACGATTTCTGTTCTCATCCTGAAGCAAAGTTCTTAACCTGAAGCACTATTTCTCGGTTAGCGGAGTCTGTAACCTGAAGCGTATCAAACCTGAAGCGTATGTAACCCAAGGTACCACTGTACTTTTTTGGGCTGGGTTCAGCAATACGGTACATTATTATTAATTTGATTTCTTACCCACCTTTCAGCAGGATGGGAAGCAGCAAATTTAAAATACAACATTAAAACAGTTTAAAACCGATTACTGTCACAAGAATAGGGTGAGTCCAGATACACATTACTTTTAAACATTATTGTCAATCTGCAATTTAATTCCGCATTAATTAATATGAAATCAGCAGCCCTGCTTCTTCTTTATAGTCACGTAGCCTCCAAGTGTCCCGATTTTCCAGCGACAGTCCCAGAATTATGAATGCCATCCTGGCTTTTGATTTGATCCTGGGATGCTCCTATTTCCCTTGCCACTGCTGCCACCGCCAAGCTCAGGGAGGAAGATGAGTCGGCAGTTGTCCCAAGTGACGGCAGCAGCAAGGGAGCATCCTGTTGCCTCTCCAGGGCCGCTGCTGCCCACTTCCTCCCTTGGACAGCTCCTCGTGACTGTTGAAGAGTGGGTGAGGAGGCTACCACCACCAAGGCCCAGCCCCACATGATGCGCTGACTCTGAAGGGCAGGCACAGGACAGGGCTGCCCTGGGTGGGAAGGAATGTGGAGAAGAGCAGAGCGCAAAGGGTCTCAATTTTTTTAAAAAAATACTTTGTGTGTCCATGGCTAATCTTGCCCCTTTGGTGTGTGTTTTTCTTTTTTGTAAAACTACTAAAGAATAAAATAAAATTGGGATTAAGAGGTTCTCTCGGGACAGTCAGTCGTGGGCAAGTGAGAAAAGTCCCTATTTCCCTCTGAATGTTGGAGGGTATGTGATCACCAGCACAATCACAGCCTTCACCAAGTGCGCCACCTTGCCTCCAATGATTGAGCATGGCCACATTGCAACTGAAGGCTGCCCTCTGTAAAATAAGACCACCCTGGTCGAAGAATGTTCTGGGGAATGCCACCTTTCTGACAAGCATGCCTCAAAGCAGGGGTGTGGCGGAGGTAGATCTCTGGATGATTTGCAGTAGATCAGTGAGGAGTCTGACTCCCAATAACAGCAACAAAATGATCCCTGTCCCACATTCTAAATTACACTGCTCAAGTGAAGAAAACGTAGGGTGTCCAGGAGCTGATCTTTGCGTGGAAGGATTGTGTGTTCAGTTCAAAGTACATAATCCTGTCGCTCTAATATTAAATGGATGGCTTTTGCACTAGACTCCGGGTTGTGTAGTAAAAACAACAACCCAGGACAGATTATCCCACAAGCTATCAGAAACACCTGCCAGGGCAGGGTACTGTTGTGCACCTGGTCTCCTGTTAGAGGGGAGAGCACCAAAGCTGTTCAGGTGTACTGGTGGAGACAATCTAGCACTTCCACATAGGCCCACATCGGTCCAATCTCTCCACACATCCTCCCCTCCCTGCTGATGCGCAGCAGTGACGCTGTTGTTGTTATGTACTGAAGTTCTCACCCTGGGCCAGCAGGGGGATACTATAGATAGTTTTCACTCAGGTCCACATATGCAAATAAGGGATTGAAAGTGACATTCAGTGATTGGATAGTTACAGAAAATGGTTACTGTTGCGTTTTAGTGGAGCTCTATATAAGCAGGCTGGCTGAACCCTTCAATTCAGTTCTGTTCTGGCCTGTGAATAAACAAGAGCTGTTTGAAGAATCGCTGTGTCGTCTGATATGCTCACCCACAACTTAACAGTTGCCAGGATGCCTGCTGCGCAGTGGCACCTCTCCCTCCCTGACAGTGGCTCCTGTTGTCCACCTCATCATAAGGTGTCTTCTGCTAACACCAAGAATGGCAAACAAAGACAATGGTGTAAAACAAAAACCCTCACAGGCAGGCATTGTTCTGATCCCCTACTCATCTCACACTTGAAATATGCCGCCAACCAAGAGCATTCTCTTTATGTTTCTCACACGGGATAGGCTGCCATTATGACAAAACCATCACAACCGAGAATGTCCCCATTGTTCTCCTATCATGTGAAAGACACTAGCCAGCGTATCCTGAACTCCATTACACTTTAAAGGAGCTCAGAGACACAAGTAGGAAAAATTCTCCCATACAAATTACAGAGGAGGTCCCAGTTAATTGCATTACAAGAAGAACTTAGCTGGGGCCGCACAGTGCAGCATACTTAGCGTGCTAGGTAATCCAGCATCGCTGATACAACATCGGAACTATTTATGCATTTCAAAACCTCACAGTCACAGTTGCAAAACAATGAACAAAGGACCATGAGAAAGAGCACAGAACTCCGAGCCAAGCCCTTTCAGGTCACACACCAGATGGAATGACAATAGTACTGAGTATTCGCTTGTCCAAGTCAAACCTTCCTCACGTCTGCCCACACATTTCCTTTTTCCAGTGCTGATGCCACAGCAAGCCCTTTTCTCTTTCAGCTAACAATGGACCACCTGAACTGGTGTATGTGTTTCATTTTGGCTAATTGGCTGCCTATTGGATTCTCTAACCTCATAGAGAGTACACTGTTTGCCAGGTTGTGATTATCTACAATATCATGTGTCCAAGACTCAGACACAGTTGAGTATGGAAAAAAAAGAATAAGATATTAACTACTGAGCACTGTGACTGATATCGGGGGAGCTCAGTGGGCCATGGATAAAATGTGATTCACAAGTTTGACTGAAATGGTATTAAATCAGCTAATTCAATGATGTTCTCTGCAATTTACCATAAGACAAACTGTAATTGCTCTTTTTTTAAAAAAGAAAAAGGAAAACAATGGTTATCAGTTTTTCAGATTTATCATTTGTCTGGGTTCTCTGAATAATTTCATGATGTTTGCACTAGGAGCTGATTAACAAGAAACTAGACATTGTTTTTCCGCTGCTGTTACTTTTTATTTTAAAATTGTGGTTGTTGGTTTTAAAATGTTTTTAATGCTGATTCTAAGCTGCCTTAAGGAAAAGTTGGTTTTCTAAAGTAACATATAAATCCTTTTAAAAATGCACACACAGGAAGAGTTGATGATTTAAAGTGTTAGGGGAATAGTTTATCCAAAGGTGGGGAAAACATTATGGTAAACTCTTAAAACCTAACTCAGGAGTAGACAACTTGCTCGGCTGTACCACAGTGAAAGGGAGATATATAGTTTAAAAGTCATTAAATAATAGCTTTATCAGAACCAACTGACTGGAGCTTAACTGTTGGATTTTATTTATATTTGCCATAAATGTAAATGTCATTCTGTCATTGAGTCACACCCAAAACATATCTCTGCATGTGCTTGGACTTCTTCACCCCAGTGTGCAGCATCTGTTCTGTTTCTTACTATAACTACAAGGTCCACTAACTAGATAGTGGTTCAGGAAAGAGGAGGTGTAATTAAAAGAACAAGGGGGTCTGTGAGTTTATGCTTAGCTGATGAATCAGGTTTCGGTACCAGAGCCAAACTCACAGTCCTTAAAAAGAATTCTTGGTCCCTCCTCCAAAACGTTCTTTCAGTAGTCTAACTGAAGGGGGGAGCCTTTTAAGTTGTTGCTGTTGTTAAACAGTCACCAGCCTAGTCTACTAGCCACAGCAGCAAACTAGATGTGGTGATGCTAAAGAGTTCTCCAGGTAACCTATCCTTCAATGGGAGGAAGGCTTTGTCAGAGCAAGGCACTGTGGGGAAAGTGGCCTTGGAGGCTGCCTGTTTTCACTTTCAGTTTTCTGCTGTGGCAGCAATGCAAGCGCTTTCCAGGGTCACCTTTGCCCATAGCACCTCACCATGAAGAAGGACCCTAGGGTTTGATTCTAGGATTCCTCAGAGCAAGATATGGACAAGATGGCCTCAGAGTACTGTGAACAAAAAAACCTAAGCAGGTGGAGAAGTTCAGTGCATTAAGAGGAAGCAGTCAGTTGGTTGACCTCACCTCAGATGCTTCAGTGTCTTATACAAGCCCTCTTCAAAACTGCCCATAAATCTGCTAATGAATTCTGATCTAACTTCTGTCTGCCATGTTGAATAGTCCTCAGCAGGAGATCCCCATGTGGATTGCTGCCATAAAAAGGCAAGAAGAAGACTTGCTTTAAAATCCTCCCCACCACTACTACGAGAAAAGATAACCACTCATATTTCATATAAATTGTTTTCCTTATTTCTCACATTGTGGCCTCACAAATGTCTGCTTAGTAATGGCTGACCTGCCCCAAGTGACACTGTTGCTTTGTGAGTTGTCCTTGGAATAACTCCCTGGAAGGATAGAGCTTCTTTATTCCACTAGTCCGACCAACTAGTGCACAATTATCTATACCTGGCAGGAGGTCCCTGGGGTTCTGAAACAGGAGTTTTAGAAACTAGGACCTTTTGCATGCAAAACGTATGCTCCACTAGGTTCACATTGAGTCACTCATTTTATTCCTGTCATTTCTCCGTTGTTGTTCCTTTTTACTGGAAAAACCTACAACATCCTGAATACCTGGAAATCCCCAGTGTAACTCAGACCCTGACACGTGGCACAAGACGTTAACGTACCTTCACTGCCTTTTAAAAATGTTCTAAATGGACTGCCTATTCAGAGCTTGATGAGACGGGAAGTGTCATGATGATTTAGTGCGATCAGTATTACTCCTGTACCCTTCTCCATCTTTGTAATCTCAGTGAAGGAGATTGTTATGAGGGGAAATTATCAATGATTTCCACAGGCATTAGTGCATACGATAACTATCTTCTGCAGCTTCATAATGTTGTAAAATAGTTCTTTTTTCCTACTAAGGAAAAGGCAGAGAACACTCCTTCTTCATTTAAGTAAGTAAATGGATGATGAAGAACAAAAATCCCAAGTCAAGCCAATCTCTAGACTAAATGGCAAATGAGTTAAGCTGAGCAGACCTGTCCACAGCACACTGCTGAAATCAGAACTCATGCTCATCTGTCCACAGGTTGCTATATTTCTTCCTTCAAAACAGCAAATTATCCTGGGTGGGGTAACATCTCTTATGATTATATGACAGAATTAAAATATTACTAGGCTATGTTAACCTCCTCTTCTGCCCTGGGGGTTTTGTTTAAGTGCTTGATGCCTTCTCCAAGCAAGAGATTATTAACAGACACCTTTCTCTTACATTTCATTTCTGGTGTCTTAAGTTGTGCATTAGGAAGTTCCTCTGAAGGCTTCATTAATCAGCTACAGGGTGTTCTCCACAGGTTTAGTCCATTAGGATACCTAACGGAGTTACAGAAATAAATTACAGGATGACCAAGCAGATTCACAGCCCTTCATTTATGAAGTAACGTTCTGTGCCATTCCCTTTCCCTGGGGAGACTACACAGTGGAACAGGAAAGGAAAAGAAGGAAATGGTGTTCCCTCTATGCCCCATTCTGTTCCAAACAACAATGGCAGAGCATCAGCTGAGTACCTCAGTGGAAGGAAAACACATGTCTTCCATGCAGAACGTCCGAGGTTCTAACATCTTCACGGACAGCTGGTGGAAACCACTGCTGGTGACTGTAGAGAGGAGCCTCCTGTGTTCCTATGAGTGCAAGAATTTCACCTCCAGTGTGACCAAGAGATTGGCGGGGTTGCAGGTGGCATGGATTAGGCAGGGGCTTTTCCTGACTTCACTCAGCTAGCAGTAATTGTGGCAGAGCCTTGGATGAAAGGCAAACGGCAAGCAACTTGGACACAGGACTTTTTACCTCAGGAGTCCTTCATCCAAGCTGCTGCTGCTACCAACGCTGGAAGGTGAGCAATGGACAAGAACATAGGAAACACCCTTCTTCCTCCCTCAGATCACAGCAATGGTGTCAGCGTCTTGGATAACAACAGCCCAAATCCAAGTCACCAACACCAGCCTCACGAGAGTCCGGAAAGGGTGCAGTTATCCCTTACGGTAACTAAACCAGTGTTTTGGTGCCTTTTATTTATTTGTTCTGCAAAGTCATTTTTCATACAGCTGTCCTGAATCATGACTAATCTCCTTTGTCATTTATCAAGGACTAGATTCTTAATCCAAGTATCTGACACTTAACACATTTGCATCTGGAGATATTTGGAGTCCACATCCAATATAAAATGCTTTGGAATTTGTTATTGTGCCTAATTGTTTTAAATGTGCCTTCATGCTTATGAGTCAGAGGTAATTATGTAGAATTCTTCAGTCATTAAATGTTCAAATCTACAGAGAGGAGAAAACATTGGCTTTTATTACCTACATCTGTAAAAGTGGCTTAGGAGGCCTCATGGTTTTTATCATGACACAATCACCGGCATGTTTTAGACTCTCACTGGCCCTTCTTTGGGAAAGACATGCTATCGAGACTTTGGTTATGAGTCAGCCCAGCTATGAAAACTGAAAAGGTTTTTTTTTGTTTTGTTTTTTGGCCAGTTAAGAAGAGTGATAGTTATCAAATAAGTTTTGCCTAAGGACAATAATTTTCTTATTGTAAAGCAAAATTAATTGTTTAACTATTGGGTGGTCTGTTCTTTGCGTATGAAGGCCAACTATGGGTTTCAATATTTAAACAATTGTTCTTATTCCCAGACAGTTACATAAGAGTCAAACTGAGGGGCAGGTTTGAAATTGAAACTAAAGCATTTTGTTTCTGCTCAGAAGTGTTGCATACTTCATTTCTCTAATGTACCCTTTCCTGACCTGATGTCTCCCAGATATTATTGGACTGCAACCAGTGCTATTTTTCTAGAAAATAGGTGCCAGAACTCACCATGAATGCCTCTCTCATTCTCTTAGAATGGCAATGGTACCCACCTGAGAGGTGCTGGAACCGAGTTCTCCCTGGATAAAAAAACCCTGACTGCAACTGCCATCAGCCTCAAACTACCATGGCCAAGGGTCAGGGATGATGGGAGTTGTAGTCCAACAACATCTGAAGGGCACCATGTTGGGGAATTCTGAGAATTGCATCTCTGTGTGGCAAATGGGGTTTCCTAACAACTCTTAGCACTCTTAAGAAATTACAGTTTCCAAGTTTCTTGGGGGGAAGCCATCCCTGTTTAAAGCAATATGATACTGCTTTAAATGTATAGTGCAAATGGGGCCTTTGTATGCCTGTTCTGCCCCTGCAAGTCTGTTTTTGCAAATAATGAAAATAATGTGGCTGGCCCAGTAATTCGAGCACCGTCACTCCGGAGAAAAAACCCCCCAAATGGTCATTTGTAAGTTCATGAACTTACATACAACAAAGCTAAACTGCTGATCCAACACTAAGTGTCAATCTTTTGCTTTTCATGAAAATCAGTGTTCCACATCCTGTGCACAGATTAGAAACACCCAGATGCACATTTTCTCTCTAGTTTTATTTAATTACACTGCAGGTAAGGGAATCTAATTTCCTATGAAGCTTTATTGCCATGTTTTCCAGCTCGATAGCATTGCAGGTGGTTAATTGGTATGTGAACTTGGCTATGGGAGAAAAATAATAGGAGATCACCAAGTGAAGATGAGAGCCAAGACTTAGATTATGTTGTGGAACACGGAAAGGATAAAGAAGCTTTACTATAGATCAGAGATGGAGAAACTGAGGCCCTCCAGATGTTGAACTACAGCTCCCACCATCACTGCCCATTGGTAATGCTGGCTGCGACTGATGGGAGTCCAAAACATCTGGAAGGCCACAAGTTCTCCCTGTTAATCATTCCTTCACCCCACATTTTTTAATGTATTTCCTTGTCACTTTACAAATTGCCCCCCCCCTAAAAAAAAGTGGATTTATTGTGCCAGAACAACATTTGTGCAGATATAAAGTTATGGTGTGCACCTGAATCCCTCCCACAAAATAGTGACAGTCTGAAGCAGGCATAGGCAAACTCGGCCCTCCAGATGTTTTGGGACTACAACTCCCATCATCCCTGACCACTGGTCCTGTTAGCTAGGGATGATGGGAGTTGTAGTCCCAAAACATCTGGAGGGCTGAGTTTGCCTATGCCTGGTCTGGAGGCACCCCTTGTAATATAAAAAATTAAAGGATTTTAGCAGGAAGCTACAGGATAGGAAATGAAGCATTTTCGTCTGCTCTGAAACTTTTGCAGCGGCAGAAAGTATTGAAAGCAGGATCGTGCATAACTGTCCCAATACCATCATGAGCACAAATCATAAGGAATGCACAAGGAAAAGGATGATGCTTTATCCTTTGCATCCACATGCTCACCAATAGGATGCGGGGGCCATTATCTATACCAGCCATAACCATCTGTGACATTCTAATTCATCCTAATCCAGTTGGATTACAGTTTTGGTCAAACAACTCAAACCGAAACCGAGGGCTCATTCACACTTCCACATGCGATTTCTTCCATTTGTCCCATGACTTCTAGGCACGAGCCTGAGAGATTTTTCTTTTTTCCTGCCTCTTTCCCCAGGAAAACCCACTGTTTACCGACGAATTTATCTGCAGAAAACCTGATTGATCTTTGTTCCGATTCAGCAATAAACAGCGGGATTTCCCAGAGAAAGGGGTGGGGCAAAAGAAAAACTTCTCAGACCTATGCCAAGAAATCATGGAACAAACAGAAGCATGTATGAGCCCTGAGTTAATATTGACGTCTTTGGTGTTTAGGTTAGAAGCGGAGTGGTAGAACTTAGGGTGGCACACCATTTTTGTTATTTAACAGGTTGGATAACAATTAATGCGCGGCACTGAAATTTCAGGTATCAACCCTTCAAAGAACTATTGAAAGACACAAGAAACAAAACAAAAAAAGGTGGTATTAGTTGGATGAAGTGATACGGTAGATTACATTCTCATCACTGGTGTATGGAAAATGTAGGTGGTTTTCTCAAACTACAAGAGCATCATCGTGTGCGGAATAGGTGAAAGACCCCTATACATTATATGGGATTTTTGCTTTCCTGTGATGCTTCTCATTCATGGAACCAGAATATTTAGAGAAGGGTCTCACATGTACTTCATGGAGAAAAAACACTCCCTGGGTTAGATGGGCCCTTCAAAACAGCAGCTTGAATTGTAGCCACAACCTAACAGGCAACTGTTGCTATATATATCTATATACTGTATTTATTTATTATCTTTACACTACACTTTTACTGGCAATTTAATGGCTTATGGTGCGAAATTGCAGCCTGCCATGGCATGGTGAGATGGGACGCGGGTGGCGCTGTGGGTTAAACCACAGAGTCTAGGACTTGCTGATCAGAAGGTCGGCGGTTCAAATCCCCGTGACAGGGTGAGCTCCCATTGCTCGGTCCCTGCTCCTGCCAACCTAGCAGTTCGAAAGCACGTCAAAGTGCAAGTAGATAAATAGGTACCGCTCCAGCGGGAAGGTATACGGCGTTTCCGTGCGCTGCTCTGGTTCGCCAGAAGCAGCTTAGTCATGCTGGCCACATGACCTGGAAGCTGTACGCCGGCTCCCTTGGCCAATAAAGCGAGATGAGCGCCGCAACCCCAGAGTCGGTCACGACTGGACCTAATGGTCAGGGGTCCCTTTACCTTTACCTATGACATGGTGAGAGGCAGCTTGTATTTGCACTGAAATTGCACATCAAAACAGCTGGAAAGAAAGAGGGGGGTTAAGCTGGATGCCTTATCTTGCTACACACCTGAACCATAAATTTTGGGGAGGGACACATCAGATTAGATTATCAATGGCCAGTTCCAAATTAGGGGCACCTTACCCTTTAACTATACTGCAAAGGAAATATATATTAGATAGTTTTCCTAGATGTGGATGCTATGCTTTTCAAATTCGTCATAAGAGTATCAGGCATTTTTTTGATGGCTACAGGGAAGTATGTCGTAAACGTTCCATAATGAGTCCTTGTAGATATGAATGTTTGTGCATACCTTTATTATGGGAGCAAGTCTGCACCTGTACCATTAACTTATTTTTCCTTAAGAAAGATTGTGAAACTAAACCCTTTCACCTTAAAACAAGTTGCTGTGTTGTGATAACTTCAGAAGCACAGAACTGTATCCATGGATTTAATGTGCAGAGAAAGAAATACCTTTACAACTAAGAAAATCTGTTTAAAATTATGCTGTCTGCATTTCTGAAAAGCAGAAATGAAGACTTTATTTTAAATAGATTTCCCTCCCTAACTGCTATCACTATAGTAACTTCAAAATGTTGCTTATATGAAGATACCACAATATTTGCATTAACAGATGGACTAATAAAATAGACAAGACAGTTATTTGAGTAAAATCTCAAGCAAATTAATTATCCCTGTTATTTTGATAGTATCACCATCTAGACTGAAATGAATGTATTCTATAACTATTTTATAACATAGCCAGTCATCTGATGAATATATTTCTTCCTCAGTGACATATTAAATCTGTATAGTTGAAAATATCAGTACTCTGCATCTGCAGTGTAATTAATACAAATAAACTGAAACAGAGAACCTCTTAATTAAACTTCTTAGCCCATTATTATTATTATTATTATTATTATTATTATTATTATTATTCCCCATCCATCTGACTGGTTTGCCCCAGCCACTCTGAGCAGCTTACAACATATATAAAATCATAATAAAACATTACACATTTAAAAACTTTCCTATACAGGACTGCCGTCAGAGGTCTTCTAAAGGTTGTATAGTTGCTTATCTCCTTGACATGATGGGAAGGCGTTCCACAGGGTGCCACTACCGAGAAGGCGCTCTGCCTGCTTTCCTGTAGCTTTGCTTCTCGCAATGAGGGAACTGCCAGAAGGCCCTCAGCGCTGGACCTCAGTGTCTGGGCAGAACGATGGGGGTGGAGATGCTCCTTCAGGTATACTGGGCCGAGGCCATTTACGGCTTTCAAGGGCAGCACCAACACTTTGAATTGTGCTCAGAAACATACAGGGAGCCAATGTAGGTCTTTCAGGACAAGTGTTAAATACACAAAAGCATTTAATTTAGAAAATTAAAATTTGTTATCTTATCCCACATGTGATCACTTGACTGTTTCAATCAGTAGAACTGGCACCACTACAGGTTCAACATAATACCCATTCCACATTTATTTAGCACCTGCACTTTGGAACTCCCTGCCTATTAAGGTCAATCAGGCTCCTTCACTGCACTGTTTTTAGTGCCTGCTAGAAACAGTCTTGTTTAGACAAACCTACCCGGATGCTTAGAAAGTTGGGGTAATTTCAATCTGCTTTAGTATTTTAAGTTTTGTATGTTTTATGTAGGGTGGTGATTTTCTCTCAAATTTCTTTTTTTTTAAAAAAAAAAAACACTTTGCAGCTTTTTATAATCGAGTGGTGTATAAAGAAATATGTTTCATTTGTTCATATATGCAGTTCTCCTTTCATTCATGAAGCGCACATTTGTGGGAGTTTCATTAGAAATGCTTTTAAATATAAGCTTAGATATAAATCTGGGACGCGGGTGGCGCTGTGGGTTAAAGCCTCAGCGCCTAGGACTTGCCGATCGAAAGGTCGGCGGTTCGAATCCCCGCGGCGGGGTGCGCTCCCGCTGCTCGGTCCCAGCGCCTGCCAACCTAGCAGTTCGAAAGCACCCCCGGGTGCAAGTAGATAAATAGGGACCGCTTACTGGCGGGAAGGTAAACGGCGTTTCCGTGTGCTGCGCTGGCTCGCCAGATGCAGCTTTGTCACGCTGGCCACGTGACCCGGAAGTGTCTCCGGACAGCGCTGGCCCCCGGCCTCTTGAGTGAGATGGGCGCACAACCCCAGAGTCTGTCAAGACTGGCCACCTTTACCTTAGATATAAATCTAAACATGATATGATAGACTCCTTAAACAAAAGAAATTGTACTTATGCATTATATTTAATTTTGCTTAACAGTCTTTTTAGATTGAAAGTTCTAGCAAGATTTGGTGTTCTAGAAATAGTAGCTTTATTGTTTTTCCACACCAAATTTCCATTCTCTCCCCCCACCCCCACCCCCACTTTCAAATTGTCCAGACACAGATCTGCAGTAATAATCTGTCATCTGGAAACCAGAGGGATGACAGTCTAAGCAGAAAAGCAATGGTGGGGAAAGGGTTAAACACATACATTTTCCTCTCCCTTGATATACACATGCTGTTTCCTTCTTCTAAATCACCTCCTCCACAAAACTGCTTTTTAATAAACTGAGCAGGATTTTATATATATATATATATATATATATATATATATATATATATATATTTGCATGTTATGTCTAGCTTAGCTCTCTAAATCTTCTCTCTCATCAGAATTACAGCACCTCCGGCAATTAGTGTTCCTCCTTATGACATAAGGTGTGACATTAATCCTACTCATTCTAATCCACTACATCATCAGAACCATTTCCTGCTGCACATTTAACTGAAAGTCTTCTATTCAGTTACACTGACCAAGCCCAACCCTGCTTAGCTGTAAGAAACAATAGCCTGGGGTGGTGTGGTTGCAGTGTAAATACTGCACATCTGTCCTCCCATTTGAGCTTTATTAGTTTCTGTGGTTTCTTCAAAGTTTGCTCCTTTTTTGAAATCATTAGCAAAGCATAGTTTTTGCATACTATTTTTATACATGCATTTGAATACCATTTAATAACCCTTTTCAAACTCTTATTTCTATTACACATGGGGGGGGAGGTATATGTTGCTAGGGCCAATTAAAGTAATAATGGCTAAATGATACAAGGTAAGCGAAGCATGTACATAATTTATCATGTTCCAACTGCTAATCATTTGGCAACTGTTATTGTCTATACGTACAGCTTGAGATATGAACCAGTAGAAGAACTTAATTCACCTATTTATTTTTTCTTCAGGTGTTTTTGGAGCAAGGATTTGTAATCATTAATGCCTGGCACTTAGCTACTTTTGAAGATCTTGCATATTGATTAAACAAGCTAATTTAGGTCTGGGACTGGTATACCGATAATTATTGATCACCTCCTGCTGCTAGTGTGAGTGTTATTGGCACTACACTTAGAGTAGTACCAGTGCGGTAATATCCTGGCCACGTATAGTAAGTAGTCTCAAGCACATGGAAGATATAAACTCCAGTTCTAGAAATGGGGAATGGCATGTCATTCACAGAAAAATGTCAACTCGGGTAAGATTTAAAAGTGTTACACAAAGGGAGCACGTTGGTAGTTTTTTGTCACTTTTCCTTTGCTCAGCAGCGTAGGAAAGGAGGTGTGGTGGGTGTGGGACGCCCCGGGTGTCATCATTGAGGGGGGTGATGGAAAAATATGTGTTTTTAAATTAAAATTTTTAAAAATTAGGCTCATGACACTTAAAAAAACACACAAAAAACTCCCGCACCCACCACACACCCCTTCCTACGCAACTGGTAGCTAGGTGAGGTGGGGGGCACCGGACGTCACACCGTTGGGCCTGCAGCGTGCCTGAGCCACGCGTCTCTCGTGAGGGGGAGGCGGTGGGCGGACCACCTGCAAGCTCCAAGCTGCTTTTTCGAGCAATGTGGGGCTTGCATCAGCCCACCACCAAAGCCACTCTACAGCTGTGGGGAAGGCTGCAGAGAGGCTCCACGCAGCGCACCCTGCCTTGGATAGCCCCACCCCCATGGGCAGCTTGCACCACCCCCATGGGCGGCTTGCTCAACCCACGCTTGCAGGATACTTGCGCCACACCAGGCACGAGTGGCTACCTATGCCGCTGTCTTTGCTCTGAACAGGGGTAGCTAACATTGTGCCCTCCAGATGTTGTTGAATTCCAACTCCTATAATCCCTGACCATTGTCTATTTTGGCTGTGGCTCATGGGAGTTGGAATGTCATGTTCCCAGGGATGTCATTAAGGGCTAGAGTTGCTGGAAACCAGAGGTATGTGGGGAGAGTGCTCTTGTGGTTGGGTCCTGCCTTTGAGTTTCCTATAGGCATCTGATTGGCCATTGTGAGAACAGGATCCTGGACTGGATGGGCTATTGGTCTTCTAATGCTCAGGTCGCAGTTACAGAAGATAGAACTTTCACCAAAATACTCACCAATGGAGCAGGGTTGGAGATGTAGCCCAGTCCCAATTGTCAATTGTCAATTGTCCAACATCAACATCACAAACTTCAGGCAAGATAAAGCACAGCAAGGGTAGATACCTGTGTTGCTTCCCACAAATGGAAGGCACAAGACTCTAACTTATAGTTATAGACTCTAACTTCCTAAACCACATCCTAACCACAGCTGTTGGTCATGAACTGGGGTGCCAACTTGAATAAAATATTGGGGTGGGGGGCAGGTAAACCCCACCCTGCATAATTAATCACATGATGCCCATTTCAATGGCAATGCCTATCAACTTGGGGGGGGCATCACCCTCAAATATTTTATGGGAAGGGGGAAAGGACCTTGGCCCCTAGGAGCTGGCTCCTATGGCCATGAAGGAGTATCAGGGATTGGTTACTTATGAGTAGACTGGTTGCTCAGGGTCCTTAGATGCATATTGTGTCTGGACATGAAACAAAACCGGACGCCTTTATCAGCTGCAACAAAACATATCTTTACAGGTGCAGCAGACACTGCAACCTTCCAATAGTTTGACTTCACCCCCAAAGGTGCACTCCTCCATTGCCTCCCAAGACAGATGCCAACAACAACATATGGGCTTTACTTAGCCCCCTTTTGTCCTAAGTGCCTATTGTGGCATCAGTCCTTTAAATAATGCACTATGTTGAAGAAGTATCAACTACTTCATCTTAAGTGACAAATTGAAGCTTAAACTAGAGGCTACTCTTGGGAAGGTTAAACCATTTCTACCTCTGGCCAATTTGCATAGAAGAAAAAATATTCTTCCCAGCCCTTTCAAACGTCTACCAGCATATGCCTGGGGTATAATTGTTATTATTTAATTTCTTTAATAATTATACCGTAATTAAATTTATATTCCGCCCTGCTTTGAACGACCACAGGGCATAAAAATACAAAGTGAAAGCACAAAATATATAACATTGCGCCCCCACCAAAGCAAAACACAAATACCCCTAAACATATTTTAAAAGCCTAGTTGAATGCCTGGTGCCGAAAGGTAACATTAGAGGGAGGCTAGCATGAAGTAACAGCTCACTCAACCAAAATGGCTGCTGTTTTTTTGTTCCCTTCGTCTTTCCTCTCATGGCCATTTTCATTTTTCTGTTTTTGTTCCCTCCAGCTCTTCACTCATGGCTACCAGGTGTTTCTTTGCTTTTGCCTCCCATCTCTCCCTTCATGGGTGCTCCATCTCCCTCCCCATCTTTCCCTTCATGGTTACTCTGGTTGGTTGGTTTTTGAAGGGGTGGATCCCTCCCAATCTTTATGGCTTCTCTGTTTTTTGCTCCACCTTCCTCCTTACCTTTCTTCCTTCCTCTTCCTTTCTTGGTGTCTGCTGGTGTCCAGTTAGAACACAGTAGGAGGGTCTCAGCAGAAAACATGTCCGCATGTTCACAGTCAGTCCAGCACAGTGGGGAATGGAGAGCCTGGCGCATGCCTTGGTATAATTTTCTGAGCACCACAGTGCCCCCAAACACTGCATTGGGGATGCCAACCCTCAGGTAGCCTGCTCCCCTCACTAAGATGGGGTTACCATCTTGTCCTTTTACCTCAGGCAGCAAAATGTCTTGGACCAGCTTTGGTATGCTAGGAAAGATTTTGCCCATGCAAGCAGGTCTGGTTTCTTCAGGGAATACATCTTCAGGGAATAACAATCAACTACAGTGCATTACTGTAGTTGCTCAGTGAATTAATAGTCTGAAAAGGCCTTATGTAAGAATAAAACATTATAGGAATCACTGGAAATCATGCTGCCACTGTGAAAAATGCTGATTATACAGATCAATAAGAACATAGGATTTGGTTAGAGTCCATTTCTTTACTAACCATGAGTTAAAGGGGATCTCTACAAGGCCATAAACCATATAAAGTGTAACTGTATTATAATGCTATGCACATTCTAATTGTCACACACCTGTTTATTTTTATCTGAAATATAAAAATGAATAACAAATAAGAAAATACTGTAATGAAAATATTTTCTTATTTGTTATTCATTTTTTCATTTCAGAAAAAATAAACAAAAATGTAAAAGCATAACTGCTTTTAAAACCTTCAGTAGGCTGTAGCAGGATAGGAATTAGGAATATCTCACTGTCAGCAAATGATGTTTCAACAGATTTCGCTACTGCGTTTTACTTGTTTAAACACATATCTCTTCTGACCTGCCTCTCCTGCACACACCTTCTGTACCAAAGCAGATCATACGAAACACAGCTCCAGAAAGTACCCTGGTGTTGTGCTACCTACACTTTAATCACATGTGCAACAGAATAACTCTTCCACTACTTAATGGAGTATTCTCTATCCAGAACTAAAAAAAAAACCAAAACAGTTTTGTATTGGGTCCCAGATTTTGTTTTGACCATTTGTAATGTTTAAATCTCATTTAATTGGGGTGGAAACAATTTTTATGGTTTGTTTCGAAGTGTTTACTTGCCTATCTTCCCGTTCATAAATGAAATGCATCTATCAACCACTTCATCTAGATATGTAATAATGAAGACTTTGCAACAATAGGATATTGCTGTATTTGATACGGATACAGCACTCCCCAACCCTCTGGTAAATTGTTTTGCTGGAGGCTACAACATTCTAAGTTGGGAGTTGGTGGAGGCGTGAATAATTCACCACTTACGAAGCTTCAGAGTTAAGTTGAGCCGCAGCATGTTGAGCTGCCCTTTGATGCATACTGGCTGAACAGGTTCCTGCTCTACCAAGGAACTGGTTTGACAGGCCTGTTATGCCAACAAATTCTGGTATGATTCCATGTCCCAGAGAATGCAGAAACCTGCCCAGCCAGTTAAATGAAAGACATATTAGGTTATCCATTGCACATTGTATATATCTTAGGTGCAGCAGAACTTCTCTCAGCATTCTGCACTGTGGTCCACAGTGGCTCCCTCATCCTACATGTGCTTGATGTTTATAAGCTCAGGGAAAAGCTAACAATAAATAATCACCACTCCTGATCAAAAGCAAAGTCACATTAACCTTTCACAATCACCACCAAAAGGTAAGTTTTTAAAATCTCCCTTTATTGTGCATTTTGTGTAGTCCTATCACATAATTTTTATTTTCTTATGCAGTGTAGATGTATATTTTATTTCTGTGGGTTTTTTTTAAGTATTACTGTTTTGCTGTATCATATATGGCTACTGGTGACATCATTTTGCAGTTCCTTTTAGTGATTTTTTATTAAGTAGGCATAGTTAGAACTGTAGGTTAGTGCACGAAACAGAAGTGGGGGAAAGGCCTAAATAATAGAGTTGCCAGTGACTTGCTACATAAATTATGGCAAATCTCTTACTTTCGTGTCTTAGCTTCTGTGTATAGAATATGTGGTAAGCACAATAATCTCACAATGGAAATATGATACGGTAAATGCTATGCATATGCTAAAATTGTATTTTACTTTCCACTGC
This sequence comes from Podarcis muralis, assembly GCF_964188315.1. Lineage (NCBI taxonomy): Eukaryota > Metazoa > Chordata > Lepidosauria > Squamata > Lacertidae > Podarcis > Podarcis muralis. The sequence goes on along the minus strand of NC_135662.1, from coordinate 45,480,104 downwards.
CAACCCCCTAAATAATTTAATATTTTTAGCACATAAAATGATCTTTCCAAAGTTTGATACGGCATAGCCATAATTTATATGCTGCATATTAAAAGGTCAAGTCCTTATTTGCTTTAAATAACAAATAGAAGAGGCTATCCAAAATTAGGATTACCAAAACTGTAGTCCTACCTGTATGATCTGTTTAAAACCAAGGGATATAGATCTCAGTATATTCCCAGGTACAATGTCAAATAAGAATTAGACTTTGAAAACAAAGGCTATAGAATCTGGTAACTGATTAACTTACTGAACCTAAGTACTGTACTGGCTGAGCTGAATAGAAAGGAATGAAGACAGGTTTTGTCATGCCTGTTGGGACAAAATAACTTTTGTTTAAAGTAAATGTGACTCTTCCTATCCCCCTTTTAGCTGGATTTTAAAAGGAGAATAGAAAATCCTCTAGTTGTTTCTCTTCTCAAGAGAGCTTGGTTTAAATAGGAATTTTTTCTAATGACGAGGCAAGTAAAAAGTAAAATATTGGTACCTGGTGGGCTATGTTTTAAAGTACTTTAACAGCTCAGTGCATTATGTGAGATCTAGCATAATCTCACAGAGGAAGTATCAGCTTGGTGTGTGCATATCCAAGTTGATGAACAGTTATCTTTGTTATTTCTTGGAAGAATGCCAGGTGTCTATAACAACTGATATAAAACTGAATGGCAGACTTAACAGGTCTTTTAAGTGTACAAAGCACAGCTAGATAGTATCATTGTAATGTTTGGGAAACTATGTTCTCATCAGTATAAAACTAATGATTTGTATCCAACTTAAACTCAGAGTGGACCCCCTGAAATTTATTGACTTCCGTCCTTTCTTAGAATTTAAGTGAATGGTTTCAGTGGGTCTTCCTGAATATGACTTTAATTGGCTATAACAAGTAATTTTTCTACTAGTTTCAATTTGTCTTATTCATAATTAATTTTAGCTGGATTGGAGCCTAAGAATTGTAAAAGGAAACTTGCAGATTTGGGCAGTTTACTTGTTTCACACATTCAGATTTTGAGAGATTTCATTTTTTAAAAAAAATCTCTTTATGAGTTTTTAAAATTAATGTATATTTTGGAAAGTAGAACATGTTTGTATGTATTCCAAATGGTTGCAATCCACAGTTCTTAGTACCCAGGTTTCCTACTGCATAGGAAAGGTTTGCAACAGAGGGAAGGATCCTGAGCCAAGATTACCCTGCTCTTATATTGGTCCACTGTGCTGGCTTGAGTCAAGTCCTTCAGCATGTGGGGTTAAGACTCACAGTGCTCAGGGCTACATGCTTTCTGTTTGGCCCTGAATCTATTTAACATGCAATAAAGCCTTGTCTATTATCTACACTTAATAGTTCTTCATATAAAAGTACTGTATGACAAAGTAATGGGACTTTGTAGGCAAAGCACATTTGGGGTACCACCAGCAAACGGCAGCAAATTACCAGTTACCTAATTTATTGTGTGTTTTATAGCTATGATTTAAAAATGAGCTTGTGTGTGTGTTATTATTTGCTGTTTTGCAAAACTTAGATATTTTTTTAAAAAGAAAACTGATTTTGTGTATGTAAAAGCTGTACACATAACAAACAGTTTGGATTTTCTGCCTCAAAACCCAGATTTCAGCTGAAAGTTGTTTTCAGTACAGTATTTTGGCTGTCATGCAAAAATCCATGCTATCAGCTTTGTGTAATTAACATGCCTTTTATATAATGGGGACAGGAGCTGCTCCTCAGACTGCATGGCAGATCAGTTTTTCATTTCAGTAGGTTATGGATTGTTGTTTCTATGGCATGAGGGAAAGGGCTGTTGTGCTGTTCAAAGAAAGTTAGAAGTCCATCTGGGAATATAAACAATCATGGTTTCACCTGAAGGATGTTTTTCAATATTGACTTTTAACTGTATCTTCCTCATAGAAACAAGTGAAATACTTTGGCATGCAGCTCTGCTGTAATGCAGCAACATGTCCACATTTATTATAAAATATGCTTTCTGCATGAATGGATAAAAAAATAATTTAAACCAAAAACCAAGAACCACAACATCAAACTTTTTAAAAGCCTTCTGCTAAAATAATATTCACTTAGGGAAGAGTAAATGATGGTAACAAAACCAACAAATTAATGTTTATTTAATATCACTGATCATTATAAAATGTATTGAGATAACTAACGCTTGATAATTATCCATAGGTATCGTCACACAGTAGTTTCATGTTCTATTTGAGTAGTCATCCACATATTCTCACCCGCCACCATTCTGTTTCCATGAATTCCACAATAATCTTGGGGATTACTGTTACTACTAAAGCAGTAGAAAATTACATTCTGGGGGGGAATGAAGATTCATTTGAAGTTTGTTACGGTTCCTTAATGGGGATACCTGTCAGAGCAAACAGTTTCCTGAAAATCAGCTTCTGTCTTACTACCATCAAATGTGCTTTTCACCCAGAGTGAATAACACACTGGGGAAGGGGGGAGCCATCATTGCCTTATGATATCAACAGTTCAAAATGAACCTGTTGCATCATTTGAAATGATTAACTGTGTGCTACATAAACTGTGGTCCACAGACCAGCCGTGGTCTGCAAACTTCAGATAATCCAGTGTGTCTGCAAAAATGCTATTAAAAACCCTACAGCATCTAGCACAGCACATTACAGTTGCTACAGCATGCAGAAAAACTATTAAGTGGCCTGCCAAGACCCTCAGCAATTTTCAAAGGGTTTGGGGGGGGGGACTTTAGGAACCACTGCACTACATGATGCCTTAGTATTCATACTCACTTTTACTACAGATGTATCTCCTACATTCTCCTCCGATAATAAATCAGAACATAAAAAGCTGTTTTACATCAGGTTCTATTATTTGTTCATCTGGCCCACTATTGTCTATTTTGAATGGCAGTATCTTGCCAGGGTCTCTAGTAGAGGTATTCCACAATGACCTAGTTTGCGCATCATAGTAAAACATGGTGAATATGAAGATGTTTAGGAGGATTCTCATAAGAGCCCTATTGGATCATACCAAAGGCCTATCCAATGCATCTTTCTTTTCTTACAATGGCGAACCAGATGTCCCTGAATAGCAGGACTTGAGCACAATAAATTGTGTCCTGCACATGATCCCCAGCAACTGGTTTCAAAGGCATACTGCCTCTGATACTAAAGGTAGTGTGTAGCCATGACTAGTAACCGTTAATATGTTTTATATGTATTTTATTACATTTTATATGTTGTGTTACATTTTACAAAATATTATTTATAAATAATAATCTTCATTGTGCCTTTCTGGTCTGCTATGCACCTCCCTGAAGATGTGTGGAGGAGAGAAAACATGATCCATGACTTAACTACATGGGCAAAGCAGAATTAATGGTTTCTCTCTCTCATAATTAGCAAGCCATGAACAAATCTTGGACGATTATGATATTTTGAGAGTGAAACATACCACAAGGCCTGGTTTGGATATAATGCTAAATCAGGGATCATTGTTTGTTTCCTCTGCACACTAATGGGGCTGGTACAAAACAAAGTGTAATTAACTATGGTTTGTGATGCTGTGCAAGTGATGCCATGACCACCTCCTTTTATCTGGAAATGTCAGGGATTGAACCAGGGACTTCAGCAGGCAAAGCACGAGCTGTGGCCTCTTCACTAATTGCTAGGGGCTAAATGTTAGATACTTTGGAAGTATCTTAAACCTAACAAATCACACAAACAAAATTTTTAAAAAATGCCCTATATCCCTCAGTGGCTGTACCTTACAGTTCTTTACCTCGGACAAGTACCAAAAATTACTGCCCCTTTTAAATTGAAATTTACACAAACTTTCTTTGAAATGTGACATTGTAGGAAAGAGTGGTATTTAAAAAGTTTGGCACTGGCCTAAATTTCTTCTATTACTAGCCAATTTGGCTTCTGATTTTATAAGTCTAAGCAGAAGCTAGCTTAAGGAGCATTCCTAGGGAGTACAGCTAGGTTCAAGGGACAATTGCATAATTCCACTTGTAGTTATCTGTTAATATTGCAAGCAGATCAGGGTTAACAACTGTGCAGTGCGGAGTTCAGGGTTCATGAAAACAAGCAGAGCAGATTCCAGGAAAGTAGCAAGTTGCATAGTTCATAAGAATGATACTTTATTGAGGAGGGAGAAATGAAGTATCTAGATCCCAACCAACATTTATATTCTGACACAGCACCTTTGCTCTATGCAGCACCTGTCAATGTCTGTGTGTCTTTCTGCTTAAATAGATAAAGTGCATATCTTTGCAGGAAAGTAGTCTTTTACTAGGAATCATCTGTATAACAGAGTTGTATGCACATCTCACAAAACTTAAATGAATGCATTGAAAACATTCTTTTCAGTAGTTTTTATCACCTCCAAAGGTGATCACTTTCCACACTCCCTTATTTATTGTTTATCCAATGAGGAAGAGGGACGTGGGTGGCCCTGTGGGTTAAACCACAGAGCCTAGGACTTGCCGATCAGAAGGTCGGCGGTTCGAATCCCCACAGCGGAGTGAGCTCCCATTGCTCGGTCCCTGCTCCTGCCCACCTAGCAGTTCGAAAGCACGTCAAAGTGCAAGTAGATAAATAGGTACCGCTCCGTCGGGAAAGTAAACAGTGTTTCCGTGCACTGCTCTGGTTCGCCAGAAGCGGCTTAGTCATGCTGGCCACATGACCCGGAATCTGTACGCCGGCTCCCTCAGCCAATAAAGCGAGATGAACACTGCAACCCCATAGTCGGTCATGACTGGACCTAATGGTCAGGGGTCCCTTTAACTTTACCTAATGAGGAAGAAGGAATAATGCCCTCTCTCAGGCCTCTCCTTTTCCCTTCCTCCACTTTGTTGACCCAAATTGAAGAGCCCAACATGAAGGGGTGAAGAACCTTAAACTAGTGTTTCTAATAAACAGTAATGAATAAATTATGGCATTTGTTCTATTTGAAGCACCCCGTTTGCAAAATACTGGCAGTATTTTGATTTGGCAAAAAATGTTCAATAAAAAGAAGTGCAGATGCTTTAAGTTGTTTTGTGACTCTACCAGGGCAAACAGTACTCTCAGCATGGTGAGGAAAAAGTGGACCTGCTGCCTTAAGTAGGGAAGGGCGGGAATTCTTGTGGCAAAGCACCCGCCGGGAGTGCAGAAGCCCCCGGGCTTCAAACCGCGAGACATACCGCCTGCCTGAAACCCTGAGAGCCGCTGCTGCCAGTCAGTGCAGGCCACGCTGAGCTAGATGGACCTGCGCGGGGGGTAGGTTGGTCCAGAGCTTCCTGCGCTACTTCAGATGGTCCGCCAGCAAATATCCCGCCAGGAAGAAAGCGGGAAGAGGGGCGTCTTTTCTGGCAAGGAGGGAAGGAAATCCCCCTCAGAGGCGGAGAGCGGGAGAGTCGCCGGCGCAGCCTCCGGCCACCAGGGGCAGCTCCGTCCCGCCAAAAGCACCTCGGCCGAGCCGGTCGCAGACGCCGGGGGAGAACAAACAGAAAACGAAGCGCTTTCCTCGTCTGTCGGAAGGCGGGCGCGGCGGCCCAGTATGACCCCTCCGACTTTCCGTTTCTCTTTCCCGCCGCTTGCCTCCAGCCACCGAGCAGCTGCCTCAGGTAACAAGAGCGCGCCCGGCTGAGGCGGAGCTCCCTGCCGGCCGCTTGACTTTCCCCCGGCGCCTCTTTCTTCCCGACTCCTGTAAGCCTCCTCTTCCTCCACGGCCCGAAACCGGCCGGCCGCATTCATCCGCCGCCCTGTGTCCCTCCGCAGCCACAGCGAGCCAACCAAAGACGCTGCCGCTTCTGCGGTTAAACTTGCCCGACCTCAGCGCGGAAGCAGGAACAAGGAACCCCACCCCATAAACTGGTCCGACTCCGGTTTTGAGGCTGGACCAACAGCCTTGTGAGCGGGGGGGGGGGGGAGGCCACCTTGCGCGTGAGCTGGAAATAAAGAGGACCCTCCTCTTCCCCTTCCTATCACCCTTTTGAAAAAGCCGCTCCTTTCAAACTCCGAAGGAGCGCGCGCTGTGCTTTCCGGGGGCGGGTCCGTGTTGTCACGTGGAGGCTTTGTTTTCGTTCCCCACTCCTCTCTTTCCCCCTCCAGCCGGGTAGCCGGCTAAGAGCTTCAGGTCAGGCCACGTGCTGAATGAAGAACGTTCCTTCCTTTATCGCTTTGCCCTGCATCTTGTTCGATGTTTGCCTCTTGCAATGCTACTGAAGCTGCAAAACAAACCCAAAGCTTTCTGGGGTGTGTTGAAGGCACACATCTACTCTGTGAGGTAGATATAGGGCGGGGGCGAAGGGAGTTTATTTATCTGTTTTACTCTTTTAACTGCCAGATGTGGAGAATACAGGAAGATTTTTAAAGCTCAGCTGTGATCTGTTTAACTTCAAATCGTGTGCTTTGAAATGGAGGTGGAGGGGGAATCTTGCACTGAAATGAGTGTCTGTAAAAGCAGGAGTATGTGGCCTTTCAGGCATTGTTGGAAACTCCAATTATTCGAGGCAGTGCTTTTTTCTGGGGGTACGCAGAGGGACGCATACCCCTAAATATTCTGTGAATCTTAAGTTTGGCCTCATTGAGGGGCAGTATTTCAATATGAGTAGGAAAATGAGAGTACCCCTAAACATTTTTAAAGAGAAAAAGCACTAGTTCCAGACGCATTTTTGCAACTGGGAATTTCATAAGCGCGAGCAGTTTCTGAGCTCTGGGTGCAGTAGTGCACCTGCTGGTGAACTTCTGGACTATCCCTAAAATATCAGTAAAATGTACTCTTAGAACTTTAAAATAAATGGTCTTAGTCTTGGTTTTTACTTCCACAGAAAAATGGCACAAGTGAGGCATGTTCACCAGTGAGGGCGCAGCAACTCAAGTCTCTGAACAGTGTGAATTGGTACTTATAGAAGGAAATTGCATGTCATGTACTGGAAACAGTCTTTCAATTACCTTGAAATACCTTGTACCTATTAACAGATGGATGACTGCTATTCTGTTGCAGCAAAAACAACAAGGACCCTTGTGGCACCTTAAAGATGAACACATTTATTATTGCATAAGCTTTTATAGACTAGTGTGCATTCCATGCATCTGTTGAAGTCTTATGCCTCAGTGATTGTATTAGTTTTTAAAAGTGCCACAAGACTGTTGTTGTTACTTGTACCTGATGCCCTGGGCACTAGGCTACAGGTTCCAGAGGGAACAAGTTAATTCAAGGCCACTTAGCCTGAGCTAATTACTATTCAGGCTATACAAGGGTATCATCATCATCACCATTCATTTCATTTATGTACTGCTTTTCAGCCCAAAGGCCCCCACATTATATTAAAGCAAGCTATGCAGTAGAATACAGTAACATGCCATAAAGGAAACTATGCAGTAGAATACAGTAAAGGTAAAGGTACCCCTGCCCATACGGGCCAGTCTTGACAGACTGTGCACCCATCTCACTCTATAGGCCAGGGGCCAGCGCTGTCCGGAGACACTTCCGGGTCACGTGGCCAGCGTGACAAGCTGCATCTGGCGAGCCAGCGCAGCACACGGAACGCCATTTACCTTCCCGCTAGTAAGCGGTCCCTATTTATCTACTTGCACCCGGGGGTGCTTTCGAACTGCTAGGTTGGCAGGCGCTGGGACCGAGCGACGGGAGCTCACCCCACCGCGGGGATTCGAACCGCTGACCTTTCGATCGGCAAGCCCTAGGCGCTGAGGCTTTTACCCACAGCGCCACTCGCGTCCCTACAGTAGCATGCCATAAATCAATCAGCAAGTAAAACAATCAGCAAGTAAAACAATACAAGGCAATAAAATTGTAGCATACAGACAAAAGAAAGACTTCCTGAACTAGAAGATTAAAGGATGCTGTTACCAAACGTGCATACCTGTATGTAAGAATAATACATCCCCGTATTGCTTCCCCTGCTGGAAGAAAAGGAGCTTAAGGGAACAAGCTGTGTTTTCCCAACTGTTGCAAGTCATACACTGTAAATGTTTTCAACCTGTCATTGCAGGTATCCAATTTTCTTTTTAAAATAAATCAGCGGTGTGATGTAAAACTAAAAGAGTGGCAAACAGCAAGAACTGCATAAAGACAAGTGAAACACTCAAAACAGAAAACACAAGATGAGCACCTCTGGAGGAACTTGTGGAAGTCCAAACTCCACAGAACCTGCTCCTGATTACTTCAAGGAATTGTGGTCCAAATTGAAGGAATGCCACGATAAAGAAGTAAAAGGTAATATTATGGTTGCTGATCTATAACAGGCCAGTGTGTTTACCAAATAAATACATCATAATTAGCTCTTGATCAGCTGGTATTTGTGCCTTGTTCAGAAAACATTTGGTGAAAACATAGCAAGATGTTAATCATATTGTGGGGTGTGTATGATAATTACAGATGAATGTGGGTTGATGTTGAGTTGATATTGTTTGACTAGACCTGATCTTTTCAATGTTCAGTTGCTTAAGCAGAATGTTTTGTATCTAGACATACTGAAGTTTTGAACACTCTGGGAACTGAATAATCTTAAAATAAGATTTTCTGGTTTATCAGTCTTTCTCCTGCTGGATTTTTTACAATGAGCTGTGAAACAGAGTTAATATTTTGCAGAATGCTGATGTAGTTTCCAGTCTAAATCCTCACCAGAGTATCTATGATGTAGAAATTGAGCAAGGTGTATGGTGTACATGATAAGTATTTTCTAGCTGTTGTTCTTGGAATGTAGAAGTGACAATGAAACCACAAGAGATTCTTATGGAGACCCTGATGGAGCTAAGATTGCAGCCCCCGTCTCATAACAGGAGATATATCTTACACACATGCACACATGCCAGAAGCAGCAGCTGTGAGTCTTCATGCATTTGCATTCTCTATGCAGACAGAATCATGCAACTCATTCCCAGGAATGCCAGCAATATTAACAGGCAACATCAGAGTTGTTGTTATTATTATTATTATTACAATGAATTAATTTATTAATTGCCTTCCAAACTGCCGTCTCAAGGCAGTTTACACATAAGATAATCAAAATGGGTAAAAACAACAAATATATTTAAAGGGCAGGAAGAAAACCAACAGCTGATTTCACATAGCAAACTAGCCTATACAGTACAATGGTACCTCGGTCTACAAACAGTCCTGTTAACGAACACTTCAGGCAACGAACTCCGCAAAACTGGAAGTAGGTGTTCCGGTTAGTGAACTTTGCCTCGGAAGACAAATGGTGGAAGGGCACCGGTGGCGGGAGGGCTCAGTAGGGAAAGTGTGCCTCGGTTTAAGAATGCTTTGGTTTAAGAACGGACTTCTGGAATGAATTAAGTTCATACCACTGTATTGGGGAACAGATACATCCAAATAACAGACTGTGTTTTGCCTGTTGCAGAAAACACTGTCCAAACTACTAGGGATACCAAGGATTGTAGCAGGCCAGATTAAAATCCAAGAGAGAAAGTGATATCTGGGAATGTTGCACATAGAATAATTAAAACAGCCCAGGTTAATGCATTCAACAATACACTTCCTTGCTGATAAAAGATGGGGTGTGCGAGGCATAGTAATTTCCTCAATATATTTTACCTTCTATAGGCAACAAATCATTTACTGAACTTACTAGGTTTATTAGCTTTAATCCTTTTGGCTCAGTTCATTCTTCAGCTGAGTTTTTACAGTGGGTGGAATGTCATCAGTGAGGCACATGCTGAGACATCATCAACTCAGGATTTTGCAATCTAAGGAGTGCCTTTATGTCATGAAGCAGAATAACAGAAAACTTAAGTTTTTAAAAAATGTGTCTAATCTAATGTTCTTTTGCAGTTTGGAATAATAAAAACTTGGGCATGACCTTTCAAAAATACATAGGCCTGTATATTCTTGGAAATAGGTCCCCCTGAAATAAATGACACTGAATAAATCTAGTTAGATTGACTATGGGTGTGTCAGTGCAGCCTTGCCATAAGGCAGATTTTTTCATGCCTAAACCTTTGTTTCTATGTTCTACACAATGATTAGTAAAGTTAGATGCTGCATGAGTACATCAAAGACATGCCTGAAGGATAGTTAATTTTTGCAAAAGGTGGGGTCCCTCCTATAGAACTGGGTACAGTGATATTTAAGACACATCAAACACAGACTTGCCTGGACATTACTTGCTCCTGAGGTCTATAAATATGAATTAAAGCTGACTCATGAATTTTGAATTCTAAATGTCAGCAAAATTGACAGTAGCCAGAGAAATAAGTGCCTGGTGCTTACACTGGTTGTACTGTGTCATTTTGTTGTTTTTCCATGTGCAAACTTCATCCTTGTGCTACCAAGAAAGCAATCAAATGATAATGTTATGTTTCTTCTAATTTTTAACAACATGCTTTGGAGGAAAATACAGTCTAATAAGTTGCATACTACACTTAGTGCTGAATGCTTAGGCTTCAGACACAACCTTCATTGCATGTCACAACTTTTCTCTCTGCTTTGGTTCATGGCTTCAATTAGACAAATCCATTGTTGTGTGATGATGAACTCACAAGACTGATTATCAGAATAAAAGCACAGGATATTAACATGGTTATGAAAAACCTTCCCAGAAGTTATGCTAAGGATGGAACTACAGTGGTACCTCGGTTTTCAAACATAATCTGTTCTAGAAGACCATTCGAGTTCTGAAATGTTTGAAAACTGAAACTCAATAGCTGACAGCTAGGCTTCAGGGTCTTGCACTCAGCGGAAGCCACGTTTCCTGTTCGACTTCCGAGGTGCGTTTGAAAATTGAAGCATTTACTTCTGGGTTTACGGCGTTCAAGTTCTGAAACGTTCGTCAACGGAGATGTTCGAAAACTGAGGTACCACTGTATATATTATGTTAGTGTAAGGGAGGAATTTTTAGGGGAGATTTTATGGGAAGAGGTGGCAAACCTTTCCCTTGTAATCCATCCCAATGGCTTCCCCTCCCCCCCCAACATTCCACACACGCATCCAACTCTGAAACCTGAAATAAATCAAATTGGGTGACGTGGGTATGTGTGTGAAGTACTGGGAAGAGGCTTGTGGAGGAGAATCAGTGGATGGGCATGGATAAGACACCTCACCACTCACCCTCCATTTTCCCTCACAAATATCCAAACATTACTGTTGAACAGTAAACACTCATTTGGGAAATGTGTGTAATGTGTAGTTCCACCCTTTGCAGAATTTCATAGGTTATAATTCAGTTTAATCTAACCTAAATGAAAATTGTGTGCGCAGCAAGCTGGCAGATATAAGTAAGTGGTAAATCTTACTCTTGCCATGCATTTAATGGGTATTGGTCTGTGTTCTCTGTCTCTCATACATTTTTTGGGAAGACACAAGGGTAACACTGTTAAGGCAAGTTTACTTTTTAAAACTCTCATTAGGACTAATATGATTTAAGCACAAATGCTACATCTTTGATGGGTTATGAGGCAGTCTGTTTTATTGAAAGAGAATAGTGGAGAGAAAAAATAAAAGTTATAGTGATCTGCAAAGCAAACATAATTTTTCAGAATTTATACAACAGACTTCATACCCGAATTCTAATTTATTGATTTAGGATTGCTCCAGAAAGATTTCTGGAATATTCTGATAATTCCTGAATTCATGCGAAGTAGTATTACTATAGTTTTGCCTTCGTAGTACAGCTTATTCAGTAGCAACTGAGGCTGCTAGTGTTAAAATACCAAAAACTGTGCCAAACAGACTACCTGTTCTTACAGGAGCCTCATTGTTGTGCAGTCTCATTCCTTCTGATGGGTGTGGAGAAGGATTAAAGCAGAGCACTTTATTAGGGGTCTTAATTCCAGATATCTAATTGTCTTGCCAAACTGAAGCCACATTTTAAGAAAAACTATTTCCTAACTGATCTACATGATCAAGCATATTTGAGTGCTTAAAGAGATAAGAGCCCTCCTTTCCTGTCTTCCCTTAATTTTTCTTTTGAAGTCATTTTCATGCATTTTCTATTTTGCCTTTCTTCTGTAATAGGACATGGCATTAATGTGTTGTATGACTGTTGCTTTCAAAACAGAAGCATGAGCTCTGATGAATTTGGTTTTTTTAAAGCAATCAGTAGTCACCATTCTTCCAGCTATGGTTCAGGAATGTAACAGCCTTGATTACCGGGGTCAATAAATTTCGGCCAGCCTTAGTAACTAGCCAAAAAAAATGCCCAGAACCCTGACCAAGGGGAGCTGGCGAAACAGAAGAGTGAAATAGTTCTTGCACTCTTGTTGCACCAATTCTCTTTTCCATCTTGAGTGCTAGCAACTTCTTAGCTAGATTTCTATAATGTGCTTTTTTTCAGGGCTATCCTTGGAGACAGCATCCTAGGAACCATTGGTTCATTACCTTCTTTTAAGAACTGAAGTAACTGAAAAACAAACTATAAATTTCTGAAATAACTTGTTCAGAACAATAACATCATAATTTAGCCCCAAATGTATGCATTTGCTGGTAGTTTCTACATATACATATAAAGACATTATTCTTCATTAATTTGTATATGGAAGTTCAAAATATAAATTCTTGCTTTTCTGTTTCTCTTTCATTAGGATTACTGGCAAAGATCACCAAGCTGAAAACAGAAAGGTGTTTGTAAGTATCTCCTCATATGCTATAATTCTTCATTTAATGGAAATAGTTGCATTTACTAACTGGTCCTCAGAGGCTGGTTTTTCAGACAGAGCCTACTATCTCCTTTTCTAGGAATGATAAAGCAAAAGGTAGGTTAAGGACAATATTGCAGGGATTGTAATAGAGGCAACATTTCTTATGTTTAGCAGTTACATTAAAACTGCAGTACTATGCACACTTTCTTTGAAACAAGTCTCATGGAACTTGGTTGAATTTACTTCTAAATTCATCAAGTGTTGCTGAAGCAGAATCAGCATGATTTCTGCAAGGGTAAGTCCTGTCTCACTAACCTTGTAGAATATCAGCAAGGATGTAGATATAGGTGTACTTTTAAAACGCCTTTGATAAAGTCACTTGTCAAAGCCTTGAATAAGCTTTGGAGTTAAAAATAATAGGAGAGGTCCGCTTATGGCTCTGTAACTGGTTAAGCAGCAGAAAGCAGAGAATAGGAATAAATAGTTCTCCAATAGTTCTCCAACTGAAAGATGTAGAAAGTAACCTCTTAATGGATTATTATTGAGACTAGTGTTTAACTTTTTTAAAACTTTTTTATTAATGATCCAGAGTTAGGGGTGAGCAGTAAGGTAGCCATGTTTGCTGATGATACCAAATTGTCAAGATTGGTGAAATAAAAAGGGATTGTGAATGTGAGGGCTATCCAGTCTGGGTGAATAGGCAGTAATATGGCAAGTTCAGTTTTATGTAAAGTGATGCACATGGGGCCAAACAATTCTAATTTCACAGATACACTAATGGGACCTGAACTGGCAGTGACTGAGTAGAAATGATACCCAAGGTCGTAGTAGATAGCTTGATGAAGGTGTTGACCCACTGTGTGGCTGCTGTGAAAAAGACTATTATTAGGAAGGAATTGAAAACCTGCCAGTATCAGAATCCCATTAATACAAATTTATGGCGGTACCACACTTGGAATATTGCAAACGGCTCTGGTTGCTTCCCCTTGAAAATGTTATTGTTGAGCTGAAAAGGATTCGGGAAAGGGCAATCAAAATGATCAAGGGGCTGGAACAATTTCCCTATGAGCAAAGGAGCTCTTTAGTGTAGGGGAAAAGTGTGTAAGGAGAAACAAGATAGAAGTGGGCAAGAATTAGGCAGGTGTGGAGAAAGTGGATAGGGAGGATTTTTTCTCTCCACCTCTCATAATACTAAATCCCTGGAAGATTCAGGACAGACAAAAGGAAACACTTATTCACACAGCACATAGTTGTGGAGGCTGTGTTTAGCCTTCACTGTTGGGCTGCAGTGTGCCCTTGAATGCCAGTGGCTAAGAATCACAAGTGCAGAGAGTATCATTGTACTCAAGCCCTGCATTCAAGCTTCCCTGTGACAACAGAATGCTGGTTTAGATGGTCCTTTGACCTAATCCCACAGGGCTCTTATGTTTCTAAGTACCGTATTTTTCGCTCTATAAGACGCACCAGACCATAAGACGCACCTAGTTTTTGGAGGAGGAAAACAAGAAAAAAAATATTCTGAATCTCAGAAGCCAGAACAGCAAGAGGGATCGCTGCGCAGCGAAAGCAGCGATCCTTCTTGCTGTTCTGGCTTCTGGGATAGCTGCGCAGCCTGCATTCGCTCCATAAGACACACACACATCTCCCATTACTTTTTAGGAGGGAAAAAGTGAGTCTTATAGAGCAAAAAATACGGTAACTTGTATAGGATAAAGTTGCTAATGTTTCGGGGGGGGGGGGATACATCTGCTAAATTCATTTCAGCCTGTACACAAATTTCCAAAAACATTTCTGTACTCCAACTTCAATTTAAACTTTGTTGTAGAGTGATTGTGTTTGGAATAATATTGTCATGTATATCTCCTTGTTAAAAAGTTTCCATCCTCAGCTCAGAGCTGGTGGAAGATGGGTATTATTGATGACTTTCTCTTGAGATTTAATACATACCAAGCTAAATGGCTTAATTATTACTTGCTGGAATCATCCTACAAGTAGTGCATTGTAGATATAACAGTCTTCTATAGGAGTTCTTGTTCTCCCCAACTCTTTCTGAATACCTGAGGTTTAATATTTCAGCACTGATAACCAGCCAGACAATGAGCTCCTTATGCTGCACCCTGGTTCAGCGGTGAGGCTAATGGTCTTGGAAATGCAGGGTCAGGGACCACTCATTAGGGAGGCTATTTTCATAGCCGAAGAGCTTGTCAGTTTTGTCAAGCAGCATCATGACCATCATGCACTATTTTCTCTCTCTTTTTACACTTTTTGCTCCGTTCTTAGAATGTGAGTGTACTTACAACCAAGTAATCCTGCCCATGCTTCATTCATAGTAAATATTCTGTGTTCAGTGACATATATTTCCTAGCAAGTGACTTCGTTACAACAAAGTAGCCTGAACATGTTTACTCAGAAGTAGGTCTGAGTGAGTTTAATGCAATTTGCTCTCAGGTAAGTTTGCTTAGAAATTCTGCTTTAATATATATAAGTGCTGCTTAGCTTTAGAATAAATTCTAGCTTTAGACTAAAATTGGAAGCTTTTTGAGCCACAGGTGGGACTTTATGCATGATTAGAGGATTGCATTCAGTTGCCTAGGCCACCATGTTGTGCATTTCTTATGCTGTTTTAGGTGGCTACTTTCTTTACTGGCACAATCACTATGCCTATAACAGGCATTCAGGTTTGTGTGTGAGGAACTCAACCTGGAAATCCTATTTAGTGTTTGTTTGATCTGCAGGCTATGCATACTTAACTGGAAGCAACCCCCTTTTGGATATAGTGAGAATTTCTTCTTAGTGAACACACATAGGATAGCAGGATAGCACTGTTGTTTAAAGTACTGTCAGTACAGTATCGCTGTAAGGTTCCCTTTGTTTCATGTGAGTAAGAAATACTGGTTTGCCTAATGCCACCCAGTAGCTGTTCATAGCTGAGCTGCAAGCTTAAGTCCCTAAGATATAGCAGCTTCTAAAGCAAGTCTGGAAAACTACTACACACTCCAGCCAGTTTTGAATAGAAGTGTTTATATTTGGTGTCTGTTGTTCTCAAAGCTTGACTGCCAGCATTTAAAAAGAGGTGCCAGATCAGTTGTTGCTACTGTTAATATGGATTCCATGTTATCCTCACATAATTGCAGTTATTGTTAGTAAAAATCCTTCTTGCATTAGTTAATTGTGTTTGTTTTCTTGCCACTGACTAAATCTAACAAAAACCAGCCCTGAACTGCTTGAGTTGCAGAGAGCTAAATGGTGTGCACAAGAGGATTGTACATTTCCCACCTGCACACCCGTTTGTTATTAGATGTGGACCCTCCCTCTCCCCTTTTATAAGATCAGACCAATACCATGTGTAAATGTGCAGTGCTGCCACCACTGCATTTAATTTAGGCTCCTTCAGAAAGACAACATATAAATTGAATAAATTAAGCAAATAATAGTTTGGCCAGACTATTACAGTCGTACCTTGGAAGTCGAACAGAATCCGTTCCGGAAGTCGGTTCGACTTCCAAAGCGTGGCTTCTGGTTGGCTGCAGGAAGCTCTTGCAGCCAATCTGAAGCTACAGAAGCCCCGTCGGACATTTGGCTTCCAAAATTAGTTCACAAACCAGAACAGTCACTTCTGGGTTTGCAACATTTGGGAGCCAAAACATTCGGGAACCAAGCTGTTTGACTTTCAAGGTATGACTGTATTTGTTTATCTGATTCCACCATGTTCTCCCTGCTCTATAAACCAATCTGGGACATAACTACCACACATTATATTAAATGTGTAGTGTGTAGCATCAATCTTTCTTCTTTATTTTTAATGCTGAGCATAAGGGACTCTGATTTTCACTGAGACCATGGGAGTGTCTTTTCTAAGGGTCATTTCCATGTTGCAGGGGGTTCATGGGGATCACAGCTAAGGGGAAGAAATTGTTAAACCTCCCTACATACTGCTTCTTTTTTAAAAAATTGTGAGCATCCTATCCATGCATGTAGGACAACTTCACCATTCTGATTCATTAAGGTTTCACAACTGCATGCTCCTACCTGAGAGTAAACTCCACTGAACACACTGGGACTTGTGAGAAAACCTGCATAGGCTTGCACTGTAATTTGGTTATCTGTTCTCATTTTAATAATTCCCTGCAGCCCATTCTAATGCAAAGTTTTCCTTGACAGAAAACACATGCGCAGAATAGCTATAATTTTGTTGTACTATGCTACCACTTCCCTCTTCCATCAAGCACCATCCTTCTCCTCTGTCAAATTCATGTTACTTATAGTGGAAGCCAATGGAACTGTGACCATGTGAGTAATGTGCTTTGTACTGCAGATGAGTCGTTTTATTAGTCTGGTTAGCACAGTTTTCTTACTTTGTTAACTGTAATATGATTTCTGCTTAATGAAAATGCATATATCACATATACAATTGCTGTAAATTAATTTTCATATATGTTTAGGGATGCAGAAAGACTCGAAGAGTTTTACACCAAAAACCAGCAGCTTAGAGAGCAACAAAAATCATTGCATGAAACGATTACAGTTTTAGAAGATCGGTAAGTAGAAATTACCCCATTTTGATGGTAAGGTTTAGCCATAATTTTTCTTATTTTGAAAGCCCTGCCGATTAGATTATTGTTTGCTGCTTCTATATCAAACTGAGTAGTAAACAGCTTACTAAATGGAAGTGGTGATAATGGATGCTCTCCCTGACTATTTTAAGTTTTGAATTCAAAGCCTTTTGATTTGTATTGGACAATTTTTTCAAGGACTTGGAAGTTCATTCAGTGCTATGAAGCATGTAACCTTGTATGATGTGTGTGTCAAGAAACAAGTTCAAATAGATGTATGCTAACTTGATCATCCAGAACAATTTTGTTGTTCTGCAGATAGGAAAGATTTAGAAGTTGAAGGAAAGTCTTTGATAGTAAAATCAGAATTGTGCTTCTGATTGCCATGTATCAAAAAAGGTGTTTCACAATAATAATAAGAATGGTTGATAGCCAAGATTTTAAAATTCTAGATCATCTATGCCACTTCAGGTTGTAATCCTAAGCACACTTACTAAGGAGTAATTTCCATTGGACATTTATGGCCTCTTGTGCAGTGGTTTCCAATTAAGTAAATACTTTGGGCCCCCTGTTTTTCAAAAGCTAAGCCAGGCACCTCCTACTTTTGAAATTTTGATAGATCAGTGGTATGCCCTGAG
Organism: Podarcis muralis; assembly: GCF_964188315.1. Taxonomy (NCBI): domain Eukaryota; kingdom Metazoa; phylum Chordata; class Lepidosauria; order Squamata; family Lacertidae; genus Podarcis; species Podarcis muralis. The sequence continues at coordinate 45,462,292 of NC_135662.1, read as the reverse complement.
TTATCTAGTACTTAAAGATATGTTAGAGTTAGATAAGCATATTATTTTTTTTATCTTCTAATTTCTATAGGTTAAGAGCAGGATTATGTGATCGTTGTGCAGTAACCGAAGAGCATATGAAGAAAAAACAGCAGGAATTTGAAAATATTCGGCAACAGAACCTCAAGCTGATTACAGAACTGAGTGAGTTTTATCTTACTTGAGTCATTTCATAATAATGGGACCTCTTTGCATGTGCTCTGTTATCACACACTCTTGAGCCAGTAATAGTTAGTTTTTCTATATTTAAATACTACGTTGTACACAGAAAATGCTCATTATGTCTGATTGACCATTCATTCCCCAAACAGGCTTATACTTATAGGCTCCATTGTACCTAATGTGTGGGATTGTACTGTTAGCCTCTTAAATTTTGGAATGTCTAATAAAACACTTCTCGCTTTCAAAATAGTTAATATAATAAGATAAAATATAGAGAAGTGCTTTTTTCCTATGCTCTTTGGATAAGATTTGCTCACACACAAAGGTATATCCTACCAAGCTATGGTTTGTTTTTACATCCAAACCTATGAAAGTTTACAAGCCATGGTTAGGGAAGGTACTACCAAATCAAGGTATCAAATCACAGTTTGAAGATAATTTGCAAAACACAGCTTGTACGAATTGTCTGCCATGGCATCCGAATTCAGAAACCAGTGACAAACCATCATCTCAACAGAAGCAGAGCAGCATCACAGAGTTAGGAATTGCTCTGCCTCAAGAAGCTGCTGCACTATAGAAACCAGAGCAAATCATAGTTCTGAACAGATAGAAAACAATAGGAGACAAATAGTTCTAAATTAGTATTTACCGTATGTTTGACAGCTCAAAACAGCGTTGTGGCTAAGCACAAGCTGTGGTTTGCTATGGTGTATGAATTGAGCCAGAGTCTGTTTATTGCAATAGATGCCTAAAGATTCCATCCCAAACCCAGATTATATTTGGTTTATGACTAGCTTGCAGGGTAGAGGGGAAGGAGCCGAACCTTTTCTGTGTTTGACTTGACTTGCTTTGGTCTCCTGGAGGTGTTTGCTCTGTTAGCACCATTATACAGTGTTTCTGCTATACACCTGTTATGTTGATTGTTTGAGGAGTGGAGGATGTTGATGTACCGTATTTTTCGGCCCATAGGGTGCACCTAGTTTTTTGGGGGGGAAATAAAGAAAAAAAATTATTTCCCCCCCCAGGCGCGGGGCTGGGGCAGGGGAAGCCCGAGCTTCTCCTGACCCCAGCCCCCAGAACAGGCAGCTCTCCGCAAGCCATGGGAGAGCTGTGCGACTTCGCGCAGCTCTCCCACGGTTTGCGGAGAACTTCCTGAAGCTTGGAGAGCGAGAGGGGTTGGTGCGCACCGACCCCTCTCTCTCTCCAGGCTTCAGCGAAAGCCTGCATTCGCCCCATAGGACGCACACACATTTCCCCTTCATTTTTGGAGGGGGAAAAGTGTGTCCTATAGGGCGAAAAATACGGTATTTTCCTCCCATTAATCAGGTACTGTTGGATTCAATGAAATTTTGTAATGTTGCCACTTTCCCTTTAAAGTTATTGTGCTGCTTTGCTTATAGACAAATGGATAACTCTTTTACATCTTAGGTTCAGGGGCCTTCTAAAGGGAATCAAAGTTCCTGGATATAAACTATTACTTGACTTTCTTGTGAAGGGAGTATAGCTCACAAATGCCCACTAATTTGGATAGCATCATGACTTTGGTCAAGGATAGGATAAAAGGCACATCTTTCCAAACATCACACAAGACAGTAGGACCAGTACTTTTTTAAAATGTCATTTCCTTTACATCACCAGTCTTATTTCTTTCTATTGAGCAATATTCTCATGTGATGAAAAAGTCAATTAGTAAGTAATTTGTTGCTGGATTTCACAGTTAATCAGTGTGATGTAATTAAGTTACAAATTGCATTTATAACATTCTGTTAGTGACTTGGCTGGAACTCTTTATTTAGAATGAAAACAAAATGTATTGGAGTACAAGTACATGCAAGTGAGTTTTTTAGTCATCTAATGGATTTCCCAAGAAGACTGATGAAGAAATAAAACACAACTGGAAATTGCCATGTTATTTCATTTTTTTGCATATTTCAGTGAATGAAAGAAACAATTTACAGGATGAAAATAAGAAGATTTCTGAACAGCTTCAGAAGATGCAAGAGAAGATAGAGTAAGTATAATTCCTGTTTGTACCTATGCAAATAGATGTAGGGAAAGGTTTGTCCAGGAAGTGATGGATAATGACGATAACCAAACCACAATAAATCAGATAAACCCTGTCCCATCTCAGTGTAACACCCTCCCTTTCCTGAGAGGGAAGGAGTTGCTCATGGAGTGCTGAAAAGTTGGATACCAGAGTAGCTCCACATCCCACCACTTTACAAAAAAATGTATCCTACTGTCTTCTAGTTGAGGGAGGTGAGGAGGCAGTGTATCTCATACCATGCTGTTAAGTTTTGGAGCAGATGGAAACAGTGAAAGAGAGACTTGGTGTTTCTGCTACTCCAGGACAATATGAGAGTCTCTTCTACCTCTGTTCTCCAGCGCCTGTAGGTGACTGGTGGGAAGGATCATAGCAAAAGGAGTGATCTCTGGCAACTACGAAATATGCTTGGCTGGTAAGCCAAACCAGAACTTGTGAAAGGTTTGGTAAATGAGCCTGTTGTCATTTCCAGCTATTCCTTTATAGTCCCACTGATTCCCTGATCTTTTGTTTATAATTTATGTTTTCACTGCCAATGTCTCAGCCACTTATTTTAGCTTCAACCTGCCAAGACATTCTTTGTTCTGTCCACCACTTGCCTTTTTATTAGCACCTTCTGCCAGGTTCCCTCCTTTTAATCCAGGCATAGGCAAACTCCAGCCCTCCAGATGTTTGGGACTACAATTCCCATCCTCCCTGACCACTAGTCCTGTTAGCTAGGGATGATGGGAATTGTAGTCCCAAACATCTGGAGGGCCGGAATTTGCCTATGCCTGTTCTAAGTGGCAGTGCCACTCTTTTTCTAGAATTTAAAAGGACTATTTCTGCCTTCTCTAAGGCTGCATTCCCCGATTCAGTTAGGTAACCGTGTTGGTCTGATGAAGTCGAAAAAAATTGTCCAGTAGCACCTTAGAGACCAATTAAGTTTGTTCTGGGTATAAGCTTTTGTGTGCATGCACACTTCTTCAGATACCAATTCCCAGTGATCCTTAATACACTCTTGACAGATCAACACTTTATGTTTTTTGTAGTATTTAGGTTTCACATTAATTTTGTCTGTTTTTCTTAGGGAGCAAGAGCAATACATGGAAGAGTTCGTTCCAGATTCACCTGTTCAGTCACTTTCAATGGTTAATCAACTGCGCCGAAAACGGGAGAATAGACATGTCCAGTACACAGAACAAAAGGGTCCAGATTTGGAACAGACAGGAAGACCTCGGAGTATGCTTTTTCAAAATCTGTTTCCCTGCTAAAAATATTAAGAATAATTACAGTTTGAAGGGGGTCCCCTTTATACAATATAAAAATATACAGTTCCAAATCCTTCCTTCCTTCTAGGAAATGGTTCTGAATTTTTGGTAGCAGTGCTTCTTTACTAACTTGTCTCAGACTACCACCTAATGGACAATAAAAGTATTTCCATCCTCTCATACCCACAAACAGAGAGCCAGTTATTTTAGAGTTTCCATAACAAGGAATAGTCTTAACTCCCATCAGGTCAGTTGTCAGAGGGGAAAACTGTGTGAGAGGAGCTGCTCCTGAGCTGGGCATTGTTGCTCGCTCTGTTTCTGGATCTGAATATGGGGGAGAATACCTCTAGGCAAGGGGCAGCTCTTCATCAAGCACAAGGCAGAGAACCACCATTGATATTAAGGAGGAATTGCTGTAGGATGCCATAAATAAACTTCATTTTATAAAGATGCTGTATCTGATTATGACCTTTATTTTTCTCTTTCTAGAGCTTGGGAAGATCCCTCTTTCATCCACCCAAAGGGATGTCTGTCCTGAAGAAGAAGTATTGGTGGCTGATACCTGCGACCCACAGCTCTCCCCAGTATCACGTAAATTTAGCAAGTTTTGCCATTATATATTTAAATTAGTGATAGTGGAAAAGAGTACAGTCAGTTTTCCTTGGTAATCACTCTGTATAATTGAAGATTTTTCTTGTTTTACTGCTTAAGAGGTTTTTTTTAATTAAGCAGTTTATAAATATTTTAAATAAATGAAGCTTTTAGTGGAGATCTTTATCCAAATTCATATCTGTATTTGATCTGAATTTTGTTCTGTTTTGTTTTTGCATATGGAATTGTTTAATTGTTGATGTTTGATGCTTTGAGGTATTTTATGGGGAGCGATTCATGAATGGAATTGAATAAATAAGAAAAACCCTCAGTGTGAAAAGTGCTCTGTACGGTCCTTTGGTCTGTTTATTCTTCATTAGAGGAGACATGTGACCCAGGACTAGCAGCCCTTTCAGGAATCCTGGAGATTGCCCATTTGCCCAGGCATTTTGCCGACTCTTATGAGGAAACCATTCCCCCTCCAAAGCTATAGGGAAGAGTTGAATAGAAACCAGGAACCTCAAGAGACGGCTACTGCAAACTTGCATATTATTAATACTATTATGTTCATCTAAATTGTTTCTTAACTTGAGCATTCAAGAAATAGGTTTCAAATTAAAAAAATCAAGGATTCAGAAATGTTCTGTTGAATTAATTGCCTTGGAAGAAATCATACTTCTATTATTACACAATGCTCAATTTATGGACCTCTTTTTTAAACCTAATCCTATCTGTACTAGTGGAATATGTTTTATCATGCATGTTTTGAGTTACTGATTTCTTCTCTCCATTTGTACAGATGAAAAAATAGCAGGAGAGCACACGGCTACAAGATCACCATTTGCCTTGGCAGCAGTTGTTGCAGAAACACTTGGACTTGATGAGCCTGTGAGTACTGTTTTCATGTTCTGCCACAAAAAATCTAGTTGGGAAATAAACTCTCATAGGGAAAGCCAATTTTTCTTTTGCTTATTTTGTCTCAAGATTTGGCAAAAAGTAGCACCAACCAACTGCTAATGACAGCAGATGAGACAATCGACTGTGTATAAATCGCTGTGTATTCACTGTTATCCATTTATTGTGTCAAAAACTAAATGAAAATGTAAATGAAAATTACAGTTCATTTTGAAATTTTTCATTACTGGGAATTACGGTAATGTTGGTTTTCAGAAATGTATGCCGCACTTGTATACTTATTATGTCTTTGGAGGCTGAACATTTTTTTATTATTTTTTGCATGGTAAATTGGAAATAAATTGCACGAAGGTGGTATAGAACCATATCTTTTAGAATTGCAACTCATATTTCTTGGTTGGTGAAATATAACTCATTCATTGCAGTGATTTGATTTAATGTGATCCCTTTGCTATAGCTTCAGCACATAATTGGTTAAATAAAATTATATCAGATAAGCTGAATGCAATCACACTAATCCAGCTCAAGGAACTATACTCAAAGAAGCAGGCTTTTCTGAGCATATCCAGAATTTGACAGACAACTACATGCACAACCAGGTGCTTCATTCTCAATTTCCTCTTCCATTCAGCAAATCTGAGGTTTGCATACAGACCTGCCTCTACTTTTTCTTCAAGCTGAAGAAAGCTATGTTCTGTCAACATCAAGCTATGTTCTGTCAACATAGGCCTGGCTAATCCATGGCCACGGAATTAAATATGAATATGTGCATTTTGAGCTTCTTAAAAAATGTGCCATACCAGAAGTTGCAAAACGTAAAGTGGTGTTATTATTTCATCATAGGAACCTCGGAATAAAGCACAGGGAGATTTCAGAAAACAGTTGGTTCATGTGTTTCCTAAAAGTAATGGTGACAACTTGGAGTAAGTCTTAGAATTTTCTTTTTTAAAAAATATATGAAGATTTTACATATGAAGCTAAATGGACTTTCATAGAATAAATTTTGGTAGAAATGTTTATTATAGTAATGTATTATAACATATTTAATATAATCATGAAGAAAACTTACCACATTTTAGTTCAAAAGAGTATAATCCGTTAGAAAATAGCATACTTAGATTTTCTTACAATATCTGAATTTTTAATATATGTCATGTAATAAGAAAAATTAATATGGTTTCCCTGCCAATATTTTGTACTCTGAATAGAAGTACTTGGTAATATGCCAGATAATAATAATAATAATAATAAATAATAATTTATTATTTATACCCCGCCCATCTGGCTGGGCTTCCCCAGCCACTCTGGGCGGCTTCCAAAAAAATACTAAAATACTGTAATGCATCAAACATTAAAAGCTTCCCTAAACAGGGCTGCCTTCAGATGTCTTCTAAAAGTCTGGTGGTGGTTCTCTTTGACATCTGGTGGGAGGGCGTTCCACAGGGAGGGCGCCACTACCGCGAAGGCTCTCTGCCTAGTTCCCTGTAACTTGGCTTCTCGCAGTGAGGGAACCGCCAGAAGGCCCTCGGAGCTGGAGCTCAGTGTACGGGCATAACGATGGGGGTGGAGACGCTCCTTCAGGTATGCTGGACCGAGGCCATTTAGGGCTTTAAAGGTCAGCACCAACACTTTGAATTGTGCTCGGAAACATACTGGGAGCCAATGTAGGTCTTTCAAGACCGGTGTTATATGGTCTCGGCGGCCACTCCCAGTTACCAGTCTAGCTGCCACGTTCTGGATTAGTTGTAGTTTCTGGGTCACCTTCAAAGGTAGCCCCACGTAGAGCGCATTGCAGTAGTCCCAGCGGAAGATAACCAGAGCATGCACCACTCTGGCGAGGCAGTCCGCAGGCAGATAGGGTCTCAGCCTGCATACCAGATGGAGCTGGTAAACAGCTGCCCTGGACACAGATTTGACCTGTGCCTCCATGGACAGCTGTGAGTCCAAAATGACTCCCAGGCTGCGCACCTGGTCCTTCAGGGGCACAGTTGCCCCATTCAGGACCAGGGAATCCTCCACACCTGCCCACCTCCTGTCCCCCAAAAACAGTACTTCTGTCTTGTCAGGATTCAACCTCAACCCCAATCCTGGTCTTATGGTGTCTTTTTTTATGCACACACCCTATAATGTTTTTATTTGCAGTTTCTAAAATAATAAACCATTTACCTCTTTAAAAGTTCAGAGGTCCTATTTGATGTATTACAAAAAGGCATAATAAATATGGACAGAAGGTTAAAACCTCATGGCAGCATCTGCTAAAGCATGGATGGGGAATCTGTGGACCTCCGTTTGTTATTGGACTATATCTCACATCATCTGTTGCCATGCTACCTGGAGCTGATGGGCCTTCCAGCATCTGGAGGGCCAAAGGTTCTTTACCCTTGTGCTAAAGACTCAGAAACCCAAGGATCTTTGAGCAGGATATTGAACAAACATACTTACCTTTCATCCTTACCTCTATTGACCCTACACTGCAGCCTTTGTTCAAAATCAGGGTTTTCTTAGTGTGGAGTGTGTCCAGCTCTGCTTATGTTGATGTTTCTGACAATAAATCCAGTCTTTCAGAAGATAATTTAATTCCTCTCATAAATAACAGTTGCAGTTTTATGCTGGATGTTACTTTTTTTCAATGGACAGGTTTGTTTTTTGTACTAGTTCACATTAGCGGGGGGGAAATATTTTCAACTTTTAACTATTCAGATTTTCAGATCCACCTGAGGACGCTTCTCCACTTACAGACTGGGATTCTAAGGTACCTTCTCCTGTTTTTGGAGCCTCTACAAATGTGAAGAAGAGCAGCTTGGGCCTCAGTACAAGTCTTTCCTCTTCTGTGTTAGCAACAGGACGTAAGTCAAATCTGAAAAACAACTCCATCAACAATTCTTCCTATTCTAGATCTGGGAAAGTGAAATCAGTATCTGAAGATGTTGCTTTTGTTGTACCGCTTAACCCTGGGACTGAAATAACCTCTGTTATCAGCCAGGCTCCAACCGGTAAGCAAGTGGTTCTGAAACAGAATGCAGATGAGCCCATAACATGTGTGACCAACACACATTTAGATAAAGATGAGACAGGCAAGAGTGACTTCCTTCTTCCATCACAGAAACAATTAGGCAGCCGATGCCCTAAAAGGAAGAAACCTGATGAAAGGAGTGGGCATGTGATCAGCTCTGAAAAAGAAAATGCCTTCCCTTCCCATGCAGACAATCCTCCTATCAATAGAGATAATATAACTGATAAGCCTTTAGATTTATCTGATCGCTTTTCGGGTTTTCGCTGTCAAGGAAAAAGCCATGTAAGTGCTGAGACCTCCAAAACTAGGCTGAGGCAGGCAACTCTTTGTGATGTTTTTCAACCACCAGTGAAAGATTATTCATCTAAAACCATCGTTGGTTATCTAATGAGCCAAGATTCACCGGAGGATCCCTGTGTACAGGAAGCATCCCTGGAGAGAGAACCTCAAGTACAGATAAAAGAAGAGATCACTTCCTTTTGTAATCCACCAAACGACGTCCTGGAATCAGAGCTCTCTGAAGATATGGAGGTAAGTTTGGGAGCAACACTGTTACCTAGCATAAATAATCACCTGAACTTTTTCGGGGAACGGTAGCATTTCTTTTGCTTCTTTGCCGAAGAGAGAGTTCACGTGACAGTTATGCAACATTTGCCGGGGGAACTTTCTTGCTACTTATTTGTAGTTCTAGGGTGGGGGATCAGGAGACTGATACAGCTGGCTAATGTGAATTACAAACAGCATAGACAGAATATTTGGGCAAAGGTTTTTAACATTGTAATTGTGTCGGTAGGCTGCTGGTGTCCATAAACCAACAAATAAGAGGATACGGTTACAAACTGCAGTAGGTGAGCCAGCATCTGTGCTTCAACCAAATCCTTGCAGAGTGAAAAAAGCCGCAAATCTGCACAAGGAACAAGGTACCTTGTAACTCATCATATTATTGAAATATCAGAACATTGGCGTTCTTTGTCTTGCCCCTTTTATTGGCATTACCATCATCTAACAGAGATCCTACATACCCATTAGGGACAGATCTGTAGCGAGTGTCTGCTACATCCATAATCCTGTCAACTTGCTTCAGCCAGGGCAAAAGGAGTGGATTTCCGCAAGGTTTTTGCCTCAGTCAGCCTTAAAACAAAAAGCCACCCTTCTATTGACAGTAATGAAAAGGAAAATACCGTATTTTTCGCTCTATAACACGCAGTTTTTTCCTCCTGGAAAGTAAGGGGAAATGTCTGTGCGTGTTATGGAGCGAATGCCTACAGATGGCAGGGGAATCCGCTGCAGTTGTGAGCAGTCCGTGGCTCTCTTTGAAACTGCAAAGCGGGTGTAAGCGGCTCCTGTCAGCGAGCCGAGCCGGGCAGGAGGGAGAGAAGCAGAGCGGGGTTGGTTGCTTTAAAACAACCCCGTGCTCTATGTCCCTCTCTCTTCTCCACTGAGCTGCTAAGTAGCAGCAAAGCTTTTCAGCCAGCCTAGCCGGGAGGAGGGAGAGAAGCAGATCGGGGCTGGTTGCTTTAAAACAACCCCGTGTCCCTGCCTGCAGTTTTTTGCTGTCCGATTTTGGATCAGCCACTGTAGGGGCTGTGTGTGTGTGTGTGTGTGTGCTTGAGCTATCGTTCTCCTCCTCCTCCTTCCTGTTCACTCTCACAGCGCCCCAGCGCTCTCCTGCGACTTTAGGAGTGATACTCTGTGTGTCTCTCTCTGTGTGAGGCATCGTTCTCCTTCTCTTGCTTCCCCTTCACTCTCCCAGCGCCCCTGCTACTTCCAGCGCCCCTGCGACTTTAGGATTGATACTCTGTGTGTGTGTGTGTGTGTGTGTGTGTGAGGCATCGTTCTCCTCTTGCTTCCCCTTCACTCTCCCAGCGCCCCTGCGCTCTCCTGCGACTTTAGGATTGATACTGTGTGTGTGTGTGTGTGTGTGTGTGTGTGTGTGTGGCATCGTTCTCCTCTTGCTTCCCCTTCACTCTCCCAGCGCCCCTGCGCTCTCCTGCGACTTTAGGATACTCTGTGTGTGAGAGAGGGGGGGGGGATCGTTCTCCTTCTCTTGCTTCCCACTCCCAGCGCCCCTGCGCTCTCCTGCGACTTTAGGATTGATACTCTGTGTGTGTGTGTGTGTGTGTGTGTGTGTGTGTCTGTGTGTGTGTGTGTGAGGCATCGTTCTCCTCTTGCTTCCCCTTCACTCTCCCAGCGCCCCTGCGCTCTCCTGCGACTTTAGGATTGATACTGTGTGTGTGAGAGAGAGAGGGGGGGGATCGCTCTCCTTCTCTTGCTTCCCACTCCCAGTGCCCCTGCGCTCTCCTGCGACTTTAGGATTGATACTCTGTGTGTGTGTGTGTGTGTGTGTGTGTGTGTGTGTGTGTGTGAGAGGGATTGTTCTCCTCCTCCTGCTTCCTGTTCACTCCCCCAGCGCCCCTGCGACTTTAGGGCGACTTTAGCATGGATCCACATGGATCCTCAGGATTTTTGCATTGGGCTACCCCAAACTCACCGTCAGATCACATGTCTGTGGCCACAGCATGAACCACAAAAATCATACATCCACTGTTTTGTTTAGAATATTTTTTTCTTGTTTTCCTCCCCTAAAAACTACGTGCGTGTTATGGTCTGGTGCGTGTTATAGAGCGAAAAATACGGTAGGTGTGCCAATTCCAGGGCTGTCACACTTTTTCATCGATCTTGAGGATACCTTTGAAAATTTGCCCTTTTATAGTAACTATTAGTGGAATAGTCACTATTTGTCTCGTTTTTTTGATGTGCATATCCTTAGAATTCTAAGACTTTTAGAACATTCATTTCTTTTATAAATTAATTCTCTCTTCTTTTGCAGATAATTCACCCTTGGAAAATGTGCAGTGGAGCATAGACCCAGGAGCAGACCTTTCCCAATACAAAATGGATGTTACTCTGATAGATGCAAAAGTAAGCAATCTTATAGTATGACTATTACTAAGCTCCCAGAACAAACCAAAATATTATTTATGGCTATTAACCTGTTATTGGGGACGCGGGTGGCGCTGTGGGTAAAAGCCTCAGCGCCTAGGGCTTGCCGATCGAAAGGTCGGCGGTTCGAATCCCCGCAGTGGGGTGTGCTCCCGTTGCTCGGTCCCAGCGCCTGCCAGCCTAGCAGTTCAAAAGCACCTCCGGGTGCAAGTAGATAAATAGGGACCGCTTACTGGCGGGAAGGTAAACGGCGTTTCCGTGTGCTGCGCTGGCTCGCCAGATGCGGCTTTGTTACGCTGGCCACGTGACCCGGAAGTGTCTCCGGACAGCGCTGGCCCCCGACCTATAGAGTGAGATGGGCGCACAACCCTAGAGTCTGTCAAGACTGGCCCGTACGGGCAGGGGTACCTTTACCTTTATTGACCTGTTATGCTTTACTCAAAATAAAGCAAGACTAGAATGGTTCCTATTTGAAGTAATGTTAGTTTCAGAAACGATAGAAAAATGTAAACTTAGTTCCTGGTCTTGCAAACGCTTAGAAAGCCAATTCAGATATGCAGTTTCTGAGTTTGTCTTGTATAATTCTACCAGCTTGGGAAGGCAAGTGGAAATTGTTTATCCATAGAAAGATAATTCATTAAGGAAAAGATATTCAGATTTTCTTGAGTCTTACTCAGGAAAGTTTGCCTGCATCTCACAGAAGGAGTATTATATATTTCATTGAAAGAGAGGCTCATTCAGTTTTGTTTTGGTTTTTTAAAAATACTAATGAGTTTGGTGGGTTGCTTCCTCAAATGTAATAGTTCATTTGCTAACATGAAACTGAGTTAGTACATTTGCTTGTGTCATTTATGTGATAAATCCTCAATGTTTGGAAGTTTATAGACTAGTTTTGGAGAATGATTTGAAGAATATTTTCAGGCCTGGTGAATCATGGGAGATGCTGAGGTTTAGATCAGAGATCTCTCAGCTTACATTTTACACAGCTTGCAAGTGATAACGCTACTAAATGAATATGTGTGATCTACCCCTCCAAAGGATTCTTTCAGAATCTTAAAATGTGATCCACAGTCTGAACACGTTTTTGTTCCTGGTATTTGCTCTGGTGTATGTATGTATTTGATTGCAATATCCTCAAAAAAATGTTACATAATTATTTTGTGACTCTGTTGCCTAAAAGGAAGGGATCCAAACAAGAACTGAAGCAGAGACTGTAGACATGGACTATACATATGTCAGTGATAGTATTCTAGTAAGAATGAAAAATCAAGAACATAAAGAAGTAAACAGTTCAAGTAAGTTATTTTTGTTTGATTGTTTTAATAACACAAGTGAAAAACTGAATATAACAATTACAAGCTCCTTTGCTTATAGGGATGTATGGCACACACATGGCTGCCCCATGTACCAAGGTGAATTCCCTGGTTAGCATTTAAGAAAGGATGATGGAAAATGCATGAACAGTCCATCAGTTCACTGGAAAGATAAAGAGAATAAGCCCCACTCCAACAATGCACAGCTTAGAAAATGAGGGCAATAGAACAATTGGTTGGGTCCAAAGGTTCAAAATGCTTATGTTTGACTTGCAAATAAGCCGTGTATTTTTTTCATGCTTTATAGCCTTATAACTCTCCCATAAGGAACCATAGTCATTATTATAGTCTTCTGGACCCAGCAATGTTGTAAGTTACGGCCTGGTGTATGTTTATTGAGCTTTGTCTAACTTGGTAGCTGTGTGTCTTTTATGGAGGTGAATTATATGACTAGAGTCCTGTACAGTCTGGTAGCTTCTCAAGTGTACTGCTGTAATGTACCATATGCTCAGCTATCCTGGAAGACATTTCAGAAACTACAACAGGCCTGGAACATGGTAGCTTGTCTACTTTTCAGAGGTAATAACCAGTACATATAACCTTGCTTCTTTTTTTATTTTCACTTGTGAATAGTTCATTTCAGGGTAGAATTCAACATGCTAGACTTGCCCTATCAAAGCCTTTAAATACTTGGATCTGGAATAACTAAGGTCCACTTAATTATTCAGGTGCCACCACTATCGATGATAACTAAAAACTGGGGCTTCTGTAAAAGTTTTTAGTGAGTTGGGGTTAAGAGAATTCTAAAAATTGTGGGTGCTCTTACCTTTGAAATTGAGATGCTTTAAGATATTTCTTATTTATTTAGTTTGCAAAAACAAGCAAACCCACACACAACAAAACACCTTTAGCCTGCTCTGTGCAGCCTTTTGGCATTCTTGAGATGGAATGCCCCAATCAGAATGTTGCAGTGAAGCCTGCCAGGCTGTTGAGGGCAGCAAAGTCACAGCCTAAACTGGCAGCAAGATTATAAAAAAAAGAAAGAAAAGCCCTCAGCCAGTTCATATTTAAAAGTAAGACACACACCCCCAATACCCTGCAGGTTCTTAAGAAACTTATTTGTTACAGCTATTTATACCCCACCTTTTAGGATACAAATTTGAACAATGCCAAGAAAGAAGATTTAAAATTGTCATTATTCTCTTCCTATATTCTAGTATCTACCAGAAATTCCCAAGAAGCTATTTAAGTAATGGGTTGGTTCATCTTTCTAATACAGATAATCAAGATGGCATGCCTTAAGTTAATAAATAACAAAGCTAGTTTTAGAACCTGATTGGTTTTATTCATCTGCTACTAAATATTCAAATAGATCATGCTGCTTTTTAGCTCAAGGTGTCAAGAATAATGCTAGTAATAATTGTTGCTCACATTTGTCGAAGGAGAGAAAAGAAACGACACCTTTGCAGAAATATTTGATCGGACATCATATGAAGATTATGAATCCTATCTAGAAGATGACAATGCCCTAGGATGTAACAATAGGGAGTCTTGTCAGGCGGAAGAGGAAGAAAAGAAGGAAATGTCAACAGTAAAGAAAAGCTTACAGAGTATGTATTTGTTTTAAGACTTGTAATTCACTGCCAACATTGGGTGAGGTTGAGTTACAGCTTTATTTTCAGTGCACATAGGATTTCAACCATGGATGGTCCTGCCAGCAGAACCTCAGTTAGGAGAGCTGTTTGTGAGTGGTCTTCCACTAATGGGATGTTCCTGCTGCTAGAAGTAGGTGACAGTTCTCCGCTTTCAATGGACATCTGCCCCAGATGTTTGAGGGACCCTCCCAAAGCAGCTTGAGGCAGCATAGGGGGTTGCAGAAGGAGGGGAAGCCTATCAAAAAAATCTGCACCACCCATGTACTCTAGCAGGAATGTCTACTAGATCCCAGTTCCCTCTAAGGAGAAGGAGCCCTACCATTCAAGGAGGGCTAATTCGAAACCAAGTCATTATCTTTTAAAAGATCTAGGTGTTCAAGGGAAATTATCATTGTTTTCAAGTACTGAGAAATCTATATTGTAGTTGGCTGGGACCAAGTTCGTTTCCTTAAATTGATGACGTGTTCTGTATTTTCAGGGCATGGAGACAAACAAGATAAAACCAAACAGAAGGCTTTTGTGGAATCATATTATAAAAGTGATGAAAGGTACATACAATATGCTTGTGAAAATCATCTTTAAGGCAACCAGACTTCTTCTGTATAAAATAAGATGATTCGCTTATTTTTCTTCAAGTGATTACATGGCAGAACTGGGATGTCGTAGTTTGAAAAAGATCAAGTAAACTTTGAGAAGAGTCATAAAGAATGTGAATTGAGTGTAAAAATGCACTGCTTTATTTTAGTTAATTGTAGATTAAACATATACCTGTTTCCAGTTTGTGGAGAATGAAGAAGATGAAAGACATAGGGATATATCTTCCATTACTGTCAGTTATATTAACATGGGATCCTTACCGTTCCTTCCAAGCCTCTCTGTCCATTGTTCAGCACCCTTCAAAGATGAACAGAGATTAACAGTAACAGTATTTAGTAGATTGCACTGATGTTTTTTTTAAAAAAAAAAATTATTACATTTTCAGTTACAAAGTCAGAAACATGTAAGACATATTAGAAAGAAAGAAAAACAAAAGAAAGAAGAAATAAAAAATCCAACTTTCAGAAACATTTTTACATTACCAACTGGACTTCCCCACATCCCCCTCACCCTGCGTTCCTTACAATACACGTATCAGCAAATTATTCCCTTATTTCATATCATATTGGTATCTTTCAAATGTCATACTTCGAAATTTAAAATACTTTTTGTCAATAACTTATACCCTAAAGTAGATATAATTTAGTTTAAATTTCAACCTTTTTTTTACTTATAACTTAGTTTCCTGATCACTGAGTCTAGTTGCTAAAGATAAAATTTCCAAATCATGCAAATTCTTAACATTCATACAACTTATAATGTTTTTGTAAATAGTCCTTAAATTTTTTCCAGTCCTCTTCCATTGTTTCTTCTCCCAAATCTCGGATTCTGCCAGTCATTTCAGCCAGTTCCATATAGTTCATCAATTGCATCTGCCATTCTTCCAGTGTGGGAAGATCTTGTAACTTCCAGTATTTTGCGATAAGTACTCTTGGTGCTGTAGTTGCATACATAAAAAAGGTTCTGTCCTTCTTTAACACCTTTTGGCCAACAATGCCCAGGAGGAAGGCCTCTGGTTTATTAGGAAAGGTGTACTTAAACACCTTTTTTAGCTCATTATAGATCATTTCCCAGAAGGCCTTCACTTTTGGACAAGTCCACCAAAGGTGAAAAAAAGTCCCTTCAGCCCCCTTACATTTCCAACATTTATTATCAGACAGATGATATATTTTTGCAAGCTTGACTGGGGTCATGTACCACCTAGATATCATTTTCATAATGTTTTCCTTCAAGGCATTACATGCCGTGAATTTCATTCCAGTGGTCCATAACCTTTCCCAGTCTTCAAACATAATGTTGTACCCAATATCCTGAGCCCATTTTATCATGGCTGATTTAACTGTCTCATCTTGAGTATTCCATTTAAGCAACAAGTTATACATTCTCGAAAGTACCTTAGTCTTAGGTTCTAACAGTTCCGTCTCCAATTTTGATTTTTCCACCTGGAATCCTAATTTTTTATCCGACTTAAAAACCTCTTGAACTTGAGCATAAAGAAACCAATCCTGCACCCTATTTTTTAATTTTTCGAAGCTCTGCAGCCTCCAGTTATCTCCAATTTTTTCTATTATTTCCCAGTATTTCGGCCGGCCGGCCTCCATATTGGGTCTTTTTCTCGCCTTGGCCTCCACTGGTGATAACCACCTGATTGCACCTGATTTATTACCTAAAATAATACTGTGATCAGGATTTGAATGACAGTTATGGTGGCCATCTGTTCTTAACTCTCATTGGTTATATAAACATGAAAAAAGCAGTAAACATAAAAAGTAGCAAAATATTGAGATGTACAATATTTAAGTTAGCTGCCACAACAGTTATAGATCCCATTTTAAGTATGTTTTATAATTAATCGTAAAGCAACAGCAAAACCGAAATTGCTAAAGCAACTTGATGAAACATTAAACCAACATAGTTGTCTTAAATAGTTTTAAGTTGTAAAATGGTTTATAACAATGTGCTTTAATGCTGTAATTCACCCTGGGACCTTAGGGTAAAAGGCAGGTAATAAATAAGTAAATTATAGTTTTCTTATGCAAAAAATAATATTTGCAACCTAGTTTAGATCTTGCAATTTCTGTTTACTTTCCAGAAGGAACACTGTATTAGATTTTCCTCACATTGAGGTGGTCCGTAAAAAAGAAGAAAGGAAAAAATTACCTGGACACACTTGTAAGGAATGTGAAATAGTAAGTTAATTATTTTTCCTTGATATCATGAACCTCATTCTGTTTATTCAATAGAATAATTTAGGTAACTCATGAATTTCATATACAGAGACATATATCTGTAGCATAGCTGATGAAATGGTGCAGTGTGCATTTAACCAAGGTATGCATGACCCTTATTTTTGAATATTTAGCTACCTGCTTGACTATAATATGTATTGGGAAGAAATAGAAATAACAGAGTGCAATAAAGACTCCTGATTTTGAACAGTGCAAAAATAAGAGTATAGATTAAAACTGGATTTTAAAATTTAAATCAGATTTTTTTAATCGGATTTTTAAAATAAAATGCTTTTGGAGGAAAAATCTTTCTAAAGATAGTTTTCTATTTAAGTTACATTATAGTCTATTCATCAGGAAATAAGGATTTGTTTAAAGTTTTTCATGTGTGCTAAAACTCAGTCTAAGGTGTTTTTTTATAAAAAAAACTAAAATTTTTTAAATCACATCGGTTAACAAACATGGATACATATGCTATAATGTTATTGTTTTAGTTAAATAAATTGTTTACACTGTTATTAAGTAAATGATTATTTTTCTCCTTC
Organism: Podarcis muralis; assembly: GCF_964188315.1. Lineage (NCBI taxonomy): Eukaryota > Metazoa > Chordata > Lepidosauria > Squamata > Lacertidae > Podarcis > Podarcis muralis. The sequence continues at coordinate 45,444,997 of NC_135662.1, read as the reverse complement.
CAATAAAGTACAGCAGAAAAGTTGTCCAGATATAAACAATAATTTCATAATTATCTGTCTATGTATTTCTGATAGTATAACCAAATCAGTAATTTTTGAGGTAACTAAAAACTATTCTGAAAATTTATTATTCCAAAAATGAAACCTTCCTCTGGTAGTAAATATTAAGAGGATGCCAGCAAGGTTGAACCTTTCTGTAAAAATGATTTAAATCAAGCCTTACTGACTAGTGATTTAAATCAATTTGATTTAAATCAAATCCACTCTGGCTGTAAGAGCACATGTAATTCATTCATTAATGTATTCTACAATTTGTTGGGGAGCATAGATGAGTCTTATACTATGTAAGAGATTCCATTTACTGTTTTTAACTTGTATTTCCATCTTTCGTATCTATTCTTCCCATTTTTAAAAAAACACACACTCAACTGTATGTTTCTGAAATTAAATATTTAAAAATAAGGAGCTTAATACAAACTTAATAAAAACTTTGCGATACCTTTCTGTATTGCACATAGCTTAATCTATAGCCTACTGTGAAGCTTAATTTTGTTCCAAAATATGTGAAATCCAGAAGCCTAGAATAATAAGAAAGGGACATAAAAGCAGCTCTGTGTCTTGTGCCAAGAGCTGTGTGTGAACAATTTTAATTTCCTGTCTCTGCACAGTGCAAGACTTCTCTTTAAGAACTTGTCTCTTGTTAGATTTTGGTGAGTTACTCATAGCAGTGAGATTGGAAACACATGGGGAATATTTTTTATAATGAAGAAATGTTCAGAATAAAGGCAGAATTTTAAAACGCTTACAGAAAGAGGCTTTTAATATAAGCAGCCCAAGCTAACTATTTTCACAAAGGCAGGTGGAATTTCAGCAGTAGCATTGCACCAAAATAATGGGATGTGAGGCAGAATCATAGAATTTGTAGAATTAGAAGGGACCACGAGGGTCATTTAGTCCAACCCCCTGCGCTGCAGGAATCTTTTGCCCAACATGGGGCTCAAACCTATGACCCTGAGATTAAGAGTCTCATGCTCTACCAACTGAGCTATCATATGGGTTGACTACATTCATTATTTTGTACAGCCAATATGATAGTGTTTCGTGTTGTTTGGTTAAAATAAAAACCCTGCCCAAAAGGCACCTTTTTTGGTACACTAAGCTTCATAAATGAAATAAAATCCTAAGAAAGAATGCAGCGCACTGTGGAACTCTGCCTAAACCCTTTCTTGAGATTATTTTTTTAAAAAAATAGATGTTAGGTTCCTCTGCTTTCCTCTTTTCTTTGTCGATGGAAGTAGGGAAAACTTAGGGACTGGCCTTAAGGCCCACCATTACCACAGCAGAAAATCTTAGGTCAGCTGAATGTGTGAACTGACTCCATGGATAAGCACTGCATGGGAGGTGATGTGAATGTGTTGTATGTGATGTTTGTTTTGCCCATGCTTTTCATCCCTTCAGTCACCAGAACTTGAATGTGTAAACCAGCCTTTAAAATCCCACACGTTTTCTAAAGCTCTTCAGAAACTGATATTTTCTACTCACTGCCTACATGATATGCCCCTTTTGGCATTATATATTAGACCGTTTTTATGATTCCTCAGTGTTTGGAATTTGCAAGCTGTTAGATTTCTAGTTCAACTGAAGCAAGAATTTAGCTTTAAGAAAGAGATTTCTGAATACATACAGACAATGTGGTACTGCACAATATCTGTATCATACAGTTCTGACGGGGACCATGGCTTGAAGCACAGCATATTATCTTAGTAAACGCAAAGGGGAGTAAATGTACTCCCTCTTGAAGTATTATGGAGCCTTCTTAGAGAGCCTTTATGTGTGAGTTTGTAGCTGTTATTCAGGTCAGTGGGAATATACTGTACATTGTTTTCAGAACCTTAGAACTGTCAAACTGCAAAGAAGCTAAAGGTCGCCTAGACTCATTACCCTGAAGCAGGAAACAGTGTACCAAACTTTTAAAGAGGAAAAAGATTGTAAAACACACCTGTTCTAAAATTCTAAAATAAATAAAAATCTGGCAACAGACATCCCATTCTAAAGGAACATTAATATATTATCCTGTTAGAATCAGTATAGACATGAGGTGAAATGGGGAGCAGGAAGGACAAGAGTAACACTGTACCACTGTCAGGCTGGAATTGGTGAAATATGCTGCTGAATTCTGCACCAGCTGAAATTTCCAAACACTCACCCAGCATCACCCTCTGGAAACTACCATCCAAGCAGGATCGGAACCACCACAAAGCAGTACCACCTATCCCTAACTCGGGCAGCCACTCCAGAAGGATACCATGGTTGGTGGTATCAAAAGCTGCTGAGAGGTCAAGGATAATTAACAGGGACACATATCCCTGTCTCTCTTCTGACAGAAGTCATGAACCAAAGCAGTTTCTGTGCCAAACCCTGGCCTAAACCTTGATTGAAATGGAGCTAGAAAACCTCTTTCTTTCAAGAGTGCCGGGGGGGGGGGGATAAGTAAGAGAACCTTTTTTGGGTATTCTGATTCAGGAGTTATTTCTTAATACTGAGTTTCTGCAATATCTCTTTAGTACTATGCAGATTTTCCAGAAGAGGAGAGGGAAAAGAAGTTAGCTGCCTGTTCAAGGCATCGGTCTCGCTACGTTCCTCCTGATACACCAGAAAATTTCTGGGAAGTCGGATTCCCATCCACCCAGATGTGTGTTGAAAGAGGCAAGTATGTGAAATAGTGGCTTAAAAGGTGGTACAGTCAACTAACAGACACAGATCTGTCTTCTTCATATTCAGACTTGATCGTTGAGATCTTCTGATGGGGCTGTTTTGGTGGTCGCCTAGACCCCTGAGGTTCAGCTGGCCTTTATCAGGAACCGAGTCTTTAGTGGGACAGGCACGGCCCTGTGGAACTCCTTGCCACAAATTTGCCAGGCATGATCCTTGCCAATACAGGTTTGGCAGGCATGATCATTTTTAGACATATTTTTAAAACTATATAATTGTGACAGGACTTTAAAACCTGAGATTCTTTGCCAACCAGCTCTTAACTGCTGCGTTTGATGTTTTCATTGTAATACTGTGTTTTTAGTCTGTATACTGCCTTGAGATAGTTTATATGAAAGTGCAGTTCACAAATATTAAAATTAATGTTTCATCAGCCAATCGGGTTGTATTGAACATTACAGGAATCTACAGTACCAGCCTACAGAACTACCACTGGGGGGAAACTGGGCCAGATTCAACTAAGTACTTTCACTAGTAGGAGCCCATACAAGGGCTCCTGTTAGCACAGAGGGGCTTTCCCCCCTCCCCTGCCCATGTATGTCAAAATTGGCTTTGAGAGGGTTGGGAGAAAAACCAGAACAGCACGTGGGACGGAGGAGAGAGGTCATTCCATTGGACAAGCAGAAATGCTTGCATTGGTGGAACATGTTTTAGTGTGACGTTGAATTCCTCCCACTATTTTTACATTTATTAAAGTATTTCAAATACTTAACAAAGTGTTCCCTTTACTTAGCTACCCACCTGCCTGATAACAGAACTTAGGATTGTTGATGTTTCAGAATGAGAAACAATGGCTGCATTGCACTTCATGGTAAACCAGTTACTAGTTTGCTATGAACACATAAGCAATACCTGCTTGGCTCCTTCCTGGCACTAAACAATGATGCCTGGCTTAGTGTTAAATCTGAACTGGAGATCATGGTTTGATTTGTTTCAGTCAAACCAGAGTGTGAAGGAAGGGTTTGTTCTTTACTTCCTGCTTTCTGTTTGGTTTGCATAAGCCAAATGGTTCAAATGTAATGCTAAGTCAGGGATTTTGTAGTTTTTTTGTTCACACTATGGGGGCAATGAAACAGGAGCCATCTGTGCATCTGTTGTAAACAATTAATTATGGTTTACCATGATGTGCAAATGTGACCAACTTGAAATAGTTTGGTGGGGAAAAGAAAAAGAAACCCAGCACATAAATATTCAAGAAAAAAATATGTTTTGTATAGTTTACCACTGTATATGTAATCAGAAGTAGTATTCATTGGTGGAATCCTCCTTAAATCAGTTTCTAGTTGCTGCAGTACACACATTCTTTATCTGAATGCAATCCAGGCATTAAATGATCTCCCAGTAGATTAGTGCTATACTGCTTTCATATGCAGGAAGCCATGAAAAAAACTATATCAATCCCATTTCCTTTTAAAGAGTATCTAGAGATCATCAGCTTCCTCATAAAATACCTCTTGTTTAGTTTAGAGTTTTCATGCTAGAAGCCTTTCAAGCACAAAGTTACTCTTAGTTACCGGTATTTAGAATGCCATTATTTAAGTGGGTGTACTTGAGAAAGGCGCCTAACTTTTTTCACTCTGCACTGCCAGTGGCACTTCACAACAAGGAACAACTTATTGAACTAACATTTTTATGCGAGGAGATGGAACAGCAGGGAGCCAATTTGTCCTGTCTCTGGAGCTCAGGTCACCTGTTTTACTAGCAGGAAGACTAGACAAGACTCAGGCATTACTCGTTTGGGACAGGTAGAGTCTTTCCTGTTCTGTACAAGGGATGCCATGTCCAACATAGGGACCTAGCAAAGCCCAGACCTCCCACAAACTTTCTGCAGAGAACTGCCAGTACCAGTTGGCTCACTTGGATTTTGCTAATAGGGGAAACTGAATCCATGTTCAATATACCCCATGTTCAAACCCTAAGCCAAGCAAGATTTCATCATCAGGTGCATAACCAGCATTGTGCCCAGTGTGTCAAACTATTGCTCAAAAGAAACATTTCTTATAAATAAAGCTAGGACAGCTTGTATGACATAGGTATGTACCAGATAATTGTCTTGGCTGGGGTGCTATGGAAACTTAAACTAGGACAGCTAAAATAAATGGGAGCGTGGTCATTTATTTCAGTGGATTGTACTGGTAGTCTTTGGGGTTTTTTGCAATATCATTCATGTCTCATGAGAGTTCATCGGTGTTTTAAATGTATTAGTTGTGCACCCTGTTAAATATTAATACATACATTCATTAATCTTTATAATAATAGCAAGTGATAATATTTTCAATTTATTTAGCACTTTTCCTAAGTGCTGGAAGTACATTACAAACATACTTTCAGAAACATTTACTTGGTAGACTCAATATTATTATCTCCCTATTGCAGACACAGGCCTGAGTCGAAGTGATAGTAACCTATGTCACCCAATCAGTCCATTACTGTGGTGAAAAATGAACCAGGGACACCTCCACTCTAAGCTTATTTTTGTAACCACTATAGTATGCTAGCAAATTGTTTCCCTGTTTCAACATAGAAAGTTACCCTTACATCTGGAACTAAAAGCTGTGCCACAATAGCAGTTAAGAAGCTTAAAACGCCAAATAACACTGTTTGGTATGCTGACCACAATAGTTTGGTTGCAGTAGTTCCACAGGCATACGCTTCCTAATCACTCCTGGCTGAAATCCAATATACTTCTTTGTAATCCTGGATCAGAAGCTTATTTCAAGTACAAACTTTTAAAAGAAATGTATTCTAACCAGATAAATTGTTAAGAGCGCAAATAATTTCACAAATTTGTGAGTCGAGGCCCTGCTCCCCGCTTAGTGATGAAATAAGACACATGGACACAAGCATTTTAGGTTAATGGGCTAAAAAAGGCCACAACTTTATTGGTTACAGAATGTAAGTGGTATTGGCTTAGGCACTGGATCTGAACAGACTATACTTGACTCCTGCCCGCTCTGCAGGGAGTCACACAAGGGTTAACAAGCTGTAGGGGGAGCTTGTTGATGCAAATCAACTGGAAGCTTTTCCCTAGAGTCACCTGAGGGTCATGCCATGGCCCTGGCCACCTGGGCATCAGACAGGAACCACGACCACCAAATTCCTTTAACGGAATACCCTTCAAGGGGAGGGGTAGGTGATGGCCACAACCTCCCCTCCAGTACACAACGCATTTTCCAATGCCTAACCACCAAACCTTACAAAGTTCTGACGATTTGCTACGAGGTAGGCGAAAAACCAAGTGGCTGGTGCCAATCTGCCAAGTAGAAAAAAATTCCTACCAGGCCCCTTGGACAACCAAGGTGACCAACCGAAGTCCATAGCAAGGTCAGGTGCAGAAGCAAAACCTAGAGGGAGGGCAGGCAGGTGATCCGAGGAAGCCAGAACAACAAGGCAGTGCTTGTGTGCCCATGGCCATTTTTAAACAGCTAAACCACGCCCCCCAGCCAGCCGGATTGACTGGCTGGGGTGCGTGGCGTGACACGGGCACAGGACTCCAGTGACGCAGGGGCCCAGCCATGCCCCCCCCTGCAAGCGCGGGAAGCGATTTCCGCTCACAACACCTCCCCTCGGGGAAGAGGAGAGGTTTTTTCATAGGCAATGGACAGATTCTTTCCATTTTATGTGTATGAATCCTGAAATGAGAAACTTCAGTAACATTGAACTTATTTTCAAAATAGTCCTTAAACTTTTAAGAAAAACTTTTCAACAGAATCATATAATTGTAGAATTGTAGAGTTGGAAGGGACCACAAGGGTCATCTAGTCCAGCCCCCTGCAGTGCGGGAATCTTTCACCCAAAATGTGGCTTGAACCCACAACCCTGAGATTAAGAGTCTTAGGCTGTACTACCCAAGCTAACATTTCTCCACTATTTTTTAGGAAATGGTAATGATTACAGTGGTACCTTGGGTTACATACGCTTCAGGTTACATACACTTCAGGTTACAGACTCCGCTAACCCAGAAATAGTACCTCAGGTTAAGAACTTTGCTTCAGGGTGAAAACAGAAATCGCACAACGGCAGCATGGCGGCAGCAGGAGGCCCCATTAGCTAAAGTGGTGCTTCAGGTTAAGAACAGTTTCAGGTTAAGAACAGACCTCCAGAACAAATTAAGTTCTTAGCCCGAGGTACCACTGTATATTGCTTCTAACATTAGACTTTTCGTATGGACACTTTTTTACAATTTTTAATATAAAAATTTTAAAAGCCACTTAACACTGAAATAAGCAGGACTTTCTCCCAGCTCTGTTTGATAGTGCTTTCTCTTGCCCAAATCATGTGTTGAAATTTCGTTGTGTCTTTTTTTTTTTTTTTTTAGGTTACATAAAAGAGGACCTTGCTCCCTGCCAGCGTCCTAAAAGAAGACAGCCTTATAATGTGATGTTTTCTCCAAAAGGCAAGGAACAAAAAACATAACTTGAGGAATAACCTTTTACAAATTGATAAATCCTTTCGTTTGTTTCCATAAATATTTAAAGTCAGTGAAAAAATAAATCCATCTGAAAATCATGGTACCTAAACACAACTATTTAATGTATATATATTTTGGGTTTTGTATATATGTTTGTGTCTTGTCCTGATTTTGCACCTTGTAGTTTGGAGGACCTGTTTTCTGTTCCTTTGGAGTCTGCAGTTCATCTCCCTACTGGCTACATTTACATAGTGTAAGTTGGTGTCACTTTCGGGGGCCAAGCACATTGCAGCTGCTAACTTCAGGTCTAGGAGATTCCTGTGAACTTTAGTTGGAACTTTAGAGGGTGCTTCCATGTTGCACTGGATAACTTAAATAATTTGTAACCACTTTCCTTTTGTAATAATTTTTGGAAAAAATCTAATAAAAATGGATTTTCTTAACTATGACTCTTCCTACCTGCTCTTTCCCAAATCTTTTATTTTGGATTTAAATACTTATTTGTCCAACAGGTGCATTAACACTCTTAATTTAGCAGATGTATTATTAATCCTACACCATCATTACAAAGCCCCCCTAACAAATACAGCAAAAATTTGAGACAAAAATCTGGCTTGCATGCCACTGCCTATGGTTTACCACTGGGATGAGGAACCTGTGGCTCTGCAGATGTCCCTGAACTACAGCTTCAAACATCCCTGACCATTGGCCACTCTGCCTGGAGCTGATGTAAGTTGATGTCCAACAGCATCTGAGGACAAGAGGTTTCCTATGCCTGATTTAACTACAGACCAATAGGAGACACCTGGCAAACCAATTTTGGGCCAAAGGTTCCCCACCCTTGTGTGGCATGGGCGTAAAAGGGAGGAGCAAAGGAAGTTGGGAGCCTTCCCATTTGTGCAGTGAGAACAAGCCATAGTTTGGCTTACCAGGATGTGCAGACCACACCAAGCCACTTGAGAAAAAGCATCACTTACATAGGAAAAAAACTCAACTACTGGGAACTTTAAAATGAATACAATAATTTTTCATGCTGTTCAAAACTATTAAATGCAGTGTTCCCCATATCAACACCTGAATAAAATGAAAAATCAGGCTGCTAACATAATTATTAAATCATTACCACTATGACTAAAAAAGTATTCTAACTACTATTCATACTATCTATCCAATTATTTTGTGCTAAAGGTGGAAGATTCATTTAAAATACACCACCACCTATATTTTCGTGTTCCAACCTTTGGCTCCTTTGTTAATTTTTTAAGTGTAGCATGTGCTACACTTATGCTATCCTCTGCAGGTTGTTCTTCCTACAACGTATCTCTGTTGTTGTTTAGTCATTTAGTCGTGTCCGACTCTTCGTGACCCCATGGACCAGAGCATGCCAGGCACTCCTGTCTTCCACTGCCTCCCGCAGTTTGGTCAGGCTCATGTTTGTAGCTTCGAGAACACTATCCAACCATCTCGTCCTCTGTCGTCCCCTTCTCCTAGTGCCCTCCATCTTTCCCAACATCAGGGTCTTTTCCAGGGAGTCTTCTCTTCTCATGAGGTGGCCAAAGTATTGGAGCCTCAACTTCACGATCTGTCCTTCCAGTGAGCACTCAGGTCTGATTTCCTTAAGAATGGATGCGTTTGATCTTCTTGCAGTCCATGGGACTCTCAAGAGTCTCCTCCAGCACCATAATTCAAAAGCATCAATCATCATAATTCAAAAGCATCAACGTATCTCTAGATGCTTCTTAAAGCTGCAGTCTTATATGCTACCTGAGCTCCTGCTCAAGTAGCATATAAGTTAGAGTAGAAGGACTATGAAGAGTTGAGCCTGAAAATATTTTCAATGGGTATTTGCAGTAACAGAAATGAATCACAGGACTGCATGTGAGATCAGTAAATTGGTGCACCAAATTAATCATAATCTCATCAAGATTGCTCCCCCCCTCAGTGTTTTATTAATGCCCATGATCTGCAGTGGTAACATAGGGGAGGGGAAAGATCCTGGAACTGCATGATCACAATTCTGGAACTGATTTTTTGGGGGGGAGGGGGTTGCTAATCATTTCAGCTGTTTATTTTCTCAGGTCGCTATAGACAATCTGGTTGTAAAAGTGCCACTATTGGTTTTGGACCACAGATGTGCTCCTTCGAAACCCCCTGCTTACACCAGAACTCAGAAGAAATGGGGTGCAGTGCAGAACAAACTCATGAAATAATAAAGAAATGAGGCTGGGGAAATTAGGAGGGGGGAGAGCAAACTAACGAAGCCATTTCTGCATGTATAGTGTAATGTATCAGATACTGCTGATACCATGTGCTCCATGATAGTGAGAAAAGTTCTAGAATCCTTCTCCTATAGGAGGAGAGCAAAGAGTCAGTAATAAAAACTACTCTAAGAATGACTTGACCCTCTGTCCTAAACCAAACCACTAAATTATTTACATTACTTTACAAGTAACCTGAACTAGATAACTGACACCATGGATTACCTAGGAGGTGTAATTACTCTGGAAGTTCTCTTTCCACTCTGGAAAGAAAGGAACAAATTGAACTTGGGAAGCTTTGTCTGATTCTGAAGGACGCGAGTTCATTTGAATGTTCACCCCAGGATATTCTGGGGGAAATACTTTTACAACAGACAGAAATTAAAAGGTGAACTCACTTCCTTCAGAATCAGACAAAGTATCCACACCATACCTTTAAAGTGTTTAAAGCATTATCATACCACTTTTAACTGTTATGGCTCCCCCCCCCCCCGAAATATTTACAGCACCCTTAACAAACTAAAGTTCCCAGTATTCTTTGGGGAAAGTCGTAGCAGTTAAAATAGTATAAGAGTGCCTTAAATATATGTGTGGGTATGAAAGATAGCTCTGCACAAGGTTGAAATTGTCACATTAAAGCTCCCCTCTTTTTTTGTCTGACACTGCATGAAACTCACAAAGAAGCACTTCTTTTCTTGGTGTGATATTAAGTTAAGTAGATACCTAGTTGTACAGCACTTCCTTGTGAGGGTTGAGAACTGGCTACAGTATATGGGGGGAATCCCATTGAGAGAACTGCGGTATTCATTTAGAAATGGTAGCCTGAGATTGTTTTGTAAATATAGCCTTCTTTATTGAAATATTTGTTTGAAATACTGTTCATGAGCCAGACAGCTAGTAATCCCTTGTCCTTTTTGTCTATGTTGCTGACATCTGTTTGGTCTAGATGCATCCTTGCCACAGTATTCCTTTTCCAAGGCTAGTTTTCTAAAGGGGGGTGACCTTGGTGGTGTGGGGACTGACAGGAAGAACAATGAGGTACCGAAGAAAAGGGCTGGGTGTGACACACAGGCTGTCCTGCATTCCGTGCTAACTTGCTCCCCTCAGATGTGCTGTCCCACTGCCGGAGTCAAAGGAATATTCACTTGTGCTAGCAGACTGAATTCAGAATGTGAAAAGCCTGGCAAACTCACTGAGTTATCAAAAGGTGGGCTGAACAGTAAGACTGCTGAAAATAACACTGTCAGGAGACAAGAGTCCTTGGGTTAAGTAGCCAGACAGCAGGTGAAGCCAGGCTTCCAACAGAATGAAACTACTACTGCAGCTAGAGCATAATGAACATGCTTTTTTATTTTATTTCTTTTTTTAAAAAACAGCCTGAAATAAATTTTGCTCCACCAAGTTGCTAAGCAACAGCCACCAGAGGGTGCAACCAGAGGATAGCGGTTCTTGGTATTACAGCACCTAGTGGCTTTAAAACACTGGACCAGTTAACCCTTAACTTACACTTGTTGGAATGGTCCTCTGACATTGCTATTCCAACAAACCAGCAGCCCACTTTTTACACCTTTTAGTATCCCTTTGTTCACTGTATCCTGAACATCCTTTTTATTTATGAAACAAATAAATATGCCAGTCATCTAATTCTTGGTGTTCATATTAAATTTTGTGTAATATTGACATTACATAGCCCATTATGTAAGTTAACATACCCTCTGCATGGAGGAGTATCTTCCTCTTCTCCTGGCCTGGCCCTCACATCCTCTCCACCAGTGAGTAGCAAGGAGATTGGCTGATGCTTTGCCCCTTGCTCCCAAAAAGCTGCACCTAGAAATGCAGCTGCTTCGCATAACCAAGGGTGGCTGGCTACAGAGCTGATTGAGCTATCATGTAGCTATATTCAGAATATGATTCTGTGTTTTAAACTCAAGTACCTCAGTTCCCTGCACCTGTTTGCAAGGAGCGAGAAGGAAAATGCAATTATTATGCAACACTTCAAATGTAGAATAAATGCCATAATTAAAGCTGGTGTGTATGTTTAGGATACTCTTCACATTCAACGCGGAACTCCACATTAAAAAGGTAAAGGTAAAGGACCCTGACAGTTAAGTCCAGTCGTGAACGACTCTGAGGTTGCTGCGCTCATCTCGCTTTACTGGCCGAGGGAGTCAACGTTTGCCTGCAGACAGTTTTTTCGGGTCATGTGGCCAGCATGACTAAGCCACTTCTGGCGAAACCAGAGCAGCACACGGAAATGCTGCTTACCTTCCCGCCAGAGCGGTACCTATTTATCTACTTGCACTTTGGTGTGCTTTCGAACTGCTTTGTTGGCAGGAGCAGGGACCGAGCAATGGGAGCTCACCTCATTGCGGGGATTCGAACCGCCGACCTTCCAATCAGCACGCCCAAGAGGTTCAGTGGTTTAGACCACAGCGCCACCTGCCACATTAAGGGAACCCAAAGAAGGTAACACACTACAACGTTGTATCTCCCTCAAACATTTGAAGATTGGAATAAAAGTTGGTATTTATGTTCAGCACCCTAGATAAATTGCAAAACAACCTGGTCTCTAAAGCACTATACTTTACTAACCAGTATCTCTGCTTGCACTGAATATTGGTTGGATTTGGCAGACATACATTAATGGATATTCATGCCCATCATTTCTCCTCTAGGAGACAACTAGTGTAAGTTAAATACAGGTTGCACATTTCAATAGCTTTTGCAGTTACACTAACAATTAGCTTTCAGGTTGACTTGACCCAATTGTCTTTTGGCCTGTGCAAAACCAATCTGTTCTTCAAAACTTAATCTACACATGTAGTGTAGTTGTGCTTAAATGTACAGCTATGAACAAGCCTTTGGTCTGTGCATGCAGCCCCCATGCAAGAAATAAAACCAAGAAACATATACCGGTAATTGTAAAAATGGAAGGAGATACCAGGAATGTATCTAAACCAGAGCTTTGCAAACTGTGTCACAATGTTAGTATGTCGGCTGCAGTGTGTAGGTGTGCCAGGTGAATGCTCCCCACACTCTTCCCAGGGCTGGAAAGGGGTTAGTTTAACCTCGGGTTTGCTAGTAAAATTGAATTATTGTATCGCAAAATGATGCATGTGTCACCAACATGAAAAGTTTATAGAGTCCATTCCTTACAGACAAACTTGCTGTTTGCTTTTTCAATTTGTTTCAGTGCTATAATCATAAGCTTGGGCATTTTTTTAAAAAAGTATGTTGAGCTTGCCTGTACAATCATGAAAATTATACTGTCTACATCAGGATCTTTTCCACCCAGGAACACAACACTGGCAATTAGAATAATTTGGCCACTAAAGCAGCAATCCTATGTACTTGGAATAAGCTCCACCCAACTCAGTAAGACTGGTTTACAAATGAATGCACATAGAATTTGGCTGAATGACAAATAAGTTATAATCTCTGAATTGGTAGCCTTAATTTTCTATTTCATATATAGCAACAGCAAATCCAGTTATGCATCCTTCTGTAGCCAAAACAACAGTAACAACAATAGCCCAGTGAGGACTGAGCATGCTCAGTGGGCCCAGAATGCTAAATGACTGGAAAGAGATGGAAAATACAGGGGGAGAGAGAGAGAATAGAATGGCAGATTCTGGAGGAATGCATGGCTGGCTGGCTGCTCCCACCCATGAACTTCACACTATAACATTTTGTTGCAGGTCCAATTTGTAGTATGCTGCAACCCCTTGTCTCAAGGGTTGGGTTTCTTCCGACAAATATATAAACTATGGCTATGCTCTGTTGTAGCCATTTGCGCTATTTGCTAATCTTCTGCATGCAAGATAAGTAAGTTTTGATCTGAGAAATGCCATCAAAATAAGCTAAGCAGAGAAAGAGGTAAGTTACATAGGTGTGCCAAGGCTGCCACTTTTTTTTAATTTAAAAAATCCCTTTATTATGGCCAATCAAAATGTCACAGAATAGTGAGACAGTTTTTGAGTCCACCAGGACACATCATCAAACTACAGAGAAGGATGCTGAGAAGCCTTTACAGATATCTCCCTAGGGAGTTGTGTTGGGACCACACACATAAGTGAAATAGTGTAAAGTGGGGTGAAAGGTAAAGGTAAAGGGACCCCTGACCATTAGGTCCAGTTGTGACCGACTCTGGGGTTGCGGCGCTCATCTCGCTCCATAGGCCAAGGGAGCCGGGGTTTCTCCTCAGACAGCTTCCGGGTCATGTGGCCAGCATGACTAAGCTGCTTCTGGCCATCCAGAGCAGTGCACAGAAACGCTGTTTACCTTCCCGCTGGAGCGGTACCTATTTATCTACTTGCACTTGACGTGCTTTCGAACTGCTAGGTTGGCAGGAGCAGGGACCGAGCAACGGGAGCTCACCCCATCGCGGGGATTCGAACTGCTGACCTTCCGATCGGCAAGTCCTAGGCTATGTGGTTTAACCCACAGTGCCACCCGCATCCCGTTGTAAAGTGGGGAGCACCCTCCAAAAAGCCTCTAAATGCCTATTTCCCCCTGCTCTCCAACTCTTCCTCTCCAGTCCAGACCAAAATATCTAGAGCCGATGCTTTGAGGCTGGCTGGAGGCTGGAGGTCGTGTGGAAAAGCGATATTTTCATATACTATAACGATGTTACAAAAAATGCCATCTAAATTATCTTTAAAAAATGAATTGCTATGTATCACTGGCAAAAAAATATTATTTTGCTTTGCCTGGTCCAGCCACTGGAAACTAAATGTAATCTATCTAAAGGAATATAATCTGCATTTTGTTTCTTATGTTCTCCAGCTTCAGATGTAACTAAATAAGCACTGAGGACACCTGCTACTTAACATTGCTGCTTGAATGTGACGGGAGGGGTGAAGGGGGTGGATAAAAAAAGAAACCAACACCTTCACAAAACTTCAGTAGCTATCATTTCTTTGCAATTGATAGGAGCATTTCCAATATACCGCCATTCAGATCGTCAAGAAAGCTGATATGAAAAGTAGACTTGCAGTTATTGCTATGCTGTAACAAACCATGGAAGATATATACTGTACTGATATATAGTGAGACTTAAAAGTAAAGAATTGTTTGATCTAAGTGGAATGCAGTGAACTGTCATCATTCTCAATGAATGCACTTCAGAAGACAAAGTGGTCAGCCTGGGATGGGTCTTTTTCTCTCTTGTGTCTTTGTCTCACACATAGCCCAACAAAATTAGAAAGAAGAAAACAACAAAAGTTACCACTTGCCCCAGTAAGACCCCTTACTCGTTAATATTTTCAGAATTTATCTTCCACCTCCACTGCCTGTTTCTTACCCGGCAGCTGCCCCTCTCTGTCGAGAAGTAATGTTGTCCATGTCCTCCCCACCTAAAATCTATGCACCACTGCATAAATTCTGGAACAGCCTTTATAGAAGGGTTGCCTGCTGGCATCTTCAGGCTTGATCAGCCTTGATCAGAGGTGTGTGCAATGACAATGTGGTCAGGGCCTCTCAGCCATGAGCAGTTTGGCTGAGAAAATGAAAATGATCCTATTATTATTTGATTTTATTTTACGCAACGTAGGCATTGAACCACAGCAAGTATCCCTGCCCCTGATGTTGTGCCTGCCAGGGATCCTCTCTTTCTGGTGCCCATGCATGCAGCTTGAACTTTGTGCATATAGCTGTATGTGTGAAGGCTTAATTGTTAGCTGGAATCCAGATTGCATAGGTTCCAGGTTGTATCATGACATCAGAGGTGTTGCCCTGCATGGGAGCTAGAATTCCTGAAGAGGACTAAGGTGTTGAAAA
This sequence comes from Podarcis muralis, assembly GCF_964188315.1. Taxonomy (NCBI): domain Eukaryota; kingdom Metazoa; phylum Chordata; class Lepidosauria; order Squamata; family Lacertidae; genus Podarcis; species Podarcis muralis. The sequence goes on along the minus strand of NC_135662.1, from coordinate 45,429,778 downwards.
ATCTTCATTTTACCTGTAAATCACCATATTTATTTAGGAAGGCAATTATTCATTGGAGTGGGGGGTTCTTACAAGGGCAGCTTTATGTCATTTTTCTCTTTTTCTTTATAACTCAATAGCTCCTTCGCTTGAATTGGTAGCCTGGTAGGCCACCATGTGCTTCCACAATGCCATAGTTAGAATAATGCTATCATGATGCAACAGCATTCTGAATGAAATTGGGGGAGGGGGAGATGGGAGCAAATTAAAGAGGGCAACAACAAAAAGTTTCTGCCAATGCTTGTCCCAGTAAAATGCTAATTCACAATTGCTTAAAATAACATCTTGGATTTTCTTCCAGCCTTCCCCCCCCCCTAATTTTTTAAAATTTTGACTCAGTGCTTATTTTTATATATGCACCACTGTCTCCCTATCTACAATCTGACCATGGTGTACAAGCATAGATGGGGAGAGCATAGGCGATTTATTTTTATGTTTTTAAATAATGCACAAAACTGTAAGGAACTCTGCTGAGATGCTAATTAAAAGGTACAGGAGATACTTAATCAGCTAATTAGGATGTCTACTGCACAAAACGCAGAGGTGACCAGATGTTATAGCTCACAGGTAGTAATAAATTTTAAACAAGAGTCTAGAGGATACAGGAGATGCATTTCAATGCCGATTCAGGAGGTCTCTGTACTTGAAAGCTTGGAGATTGATGCAATTAGAACTTGTTTTTATATTCGTATTCAGCCCCTCACCTCAACAGACAAAGCTGTCCAGTTCAAGGAAGACAATGCATAGAGAGATTCATGAAGCCTAACCTTAAACACTTGCTGTTTTCAAAACAAAGCATGCTCACGCTTTAACCCCCCCCCCCTTATGTCACTGAGTGTATGCTGCTCTGATGCAATCAGAACATAGTACGCTACTGAGACAGTAACAGGATGAGGTAAGTAGCAGAAATGCTACTTATGGTATGTATATTTATGTTTTTACATTATAAACTGCCCAGTGATCCTTGGATGAAGGGCAGTATAGAAATTTAATAAATAAATTATGCTAGGAACACACTCAAATGGTGGGAACACACCCAGATGCATTGGTCTAGTGCTGCCAGGCAATTACATGGGGATTCCAAATCAGAGGCAGCACAGGCACTTCTGCTAATGCAAGGTGTGCAAGCACATATGTGCAGAATACCGGATGTCTCAACGTGTGGGTACATGGGGAGAATTAGATAGAAAAGCAGTACGTAGTCTCTATCTGGTATTCACCTCAAATGAACAGACATGGAAGTCTGGGAAGAACTGCTAACAAATCTAACCAAGATCTCGATAACAATTCAATCAGCCTTGAAACCCCAGCTGACATTGTCCTCAGCAATGAATGGGATTCTGGAAGGCATGCAGACCTTACAGGATTTGGTCAAAAAAGGATATGCCCCTTCCAAGCAAGACTGTTATAGAAGACTATCAGAACGACCTACTGGAAAATTCCCAACTTACTATATCTGACCCTGACCTGCAAGCAAAAGGCTTCAGAGGGGAAAACGGATAAGCCTGATTCAGTAAGAGACAACAGCAGATCAGTTTTAAGAGTAAAAGCAGTAACCCAATTTTAAATAGTTCTACTCCAAAAGAGACTTTTCAGTCTAACCTTGATTACTATATCTATATTCTATAGATTACTATACTATATTCAACTGGCCGTTAATACATGTAGATAACTCTTGGAAGGAAAGTTCAATATCAATAGCTGGGAATGGAAAGAAGGGTCTGGGGATTTGACGTGTTCATATTTATAACCCTTGGGGGGCAGGGGAATAAGAGGTGTTACTGAATTGTCCTTCTCTTCCTTGGAGTATTGCAAAACTCTTTGGTCTTTGCTCCCTAATTTTGCAAAATATAATGTGTATAACAGTATGTTGTTTGGAATGGGAGTTACCCCTGTAAAAGCACATGACCCCAACTAACTTCCACTCCACCCTTTTCAAACACCATCTAAACTGTCCCCCCCCCCCCTTGAGCTGGTTGTGTTCACCAACAAGGCAGAACAATTGTGTCACACAAGCACAGAATCCTTATGCTAGCATATCCTTGACCAGGAATAGGTTGACAGTCCAGAGTGATCTTATTACTGCTCAGTGGACATAAGTATTGACTAGGATTGAGCTGCAAAGTGCACTCACTTCTTCTGTCCCCAGATTGTTCACTCTGTGCACATATATTGTTTAATGTTTACATAAGGTGCCACAAGACTCTCTGTTGATTGTGATACCAAAAAAGATATATTTATTTAACCAAACATGCATGCAACTTCAAGTAAGATCAGCATAAACACTGCAGTAGGATAAGTACATATGCCTGACAAACACACAAAGGATAAGATTATTTCTTCCCTGCTTACCATTAAACATAAAGATATTTTAAAATGGATCATTCCATTGCAAGGCAATTTGAGGTTTGATTTCATGTTTGTATAACACAAGCTGACCAGATTTGCTCATTCCAACTCTAGAGAAACAAGTAATGTGAGAAGAATGCATGGCAATATTTAGCTATATACATAAATATATGGAAGAGGGCATTATTATTTCAACAACAAACTTTACCCCAACAATCCAAACACGGTCTATCTACTTTTCCAAAAGTAGCCTAACTGCAAACATAAACATGTGAATTCAAATCACACTAAAATAAAATAGACATTCCATCTCAAATTGTGATACTGTGCTTTGCAATGTGACTTTGCACACAGTGTATGTTTTTGTTCAAGATTTTATCAATTAGTTACATAAGGGCTGGGTGATGTAACAGGGTGTGTTTGCACGGCTGCATTCCTTGAAAGGGAGAAGTGAACCACCTGATTATACTTGACAAGCATTGCTTCTAGGTTACATGGGTTAATTGTGCACTGAAGGTGAGACCTCAGTTCAAATCATTTTTTTGTGGTAGGGAGTTGATGTCATGGACTGTCTAGATGCAGAGGAGTGGTGGGAGGCACTAGCTGGAGAACATCCAAGGGAAGAAGGCTCAAAGCCAGGGGAACAATAGTGGAATGACAATGAGTGGTCAGAGGGAGAAGACGGAACAGACTGGGAGAAGGAGGTGTTCAAAGCTGAAGAGGTAACAGGGTTTAGTGAGCAGGAAGAGGCTGTGGCAGAGGGTAGTTCGGAATCAGAGGCAGAAGCAGAGGCTGGAGAGGAGGGGGGCCAAGAGGCAGAGATCAGGCAGACTGCTGAAGAAGCCAGGGAGTTTCCTCCTGCTGCTGTGACCAGCTCCCCACCCCCAGTCTCCCAGAACCCACAGAGGTATGAAGAGGGCAGAGCAGAGGCAGACAGGATGAAGGAGCCTCAGATTGCTTGGGAATGAACCGGGGGAGGAGGAGCCTTCAAGAGCAGGGGGAAGGAAGGGACTTTCAGTCCTTGCAACTGCCTCATTGGGGCAAGACGTACTGGGAAGAGTTGTGCTCACTAGGCCTGACCTGTTTTGTTTCTTTGAATAAAGTGTTACTTCACTTATACCTTGTGAGTTATAGCATACACATATGTGTGAATATGTGTGTATAACAGAATTGTTGACTAAGTTCAAACAGCATAGTTATTAGACAGCAAAAATAAAAACAGAACTATAGCTTGTCAATTGTGGACAGAATATTTTACAAGTGCATTTAAGGTTTCCTAATCTTCCAGAGCAGTTATCCTGCAGTTAAGAGAAAATCACAGACATGCTTGAGTGAGTTGCTTCTGCTGTGTAACTGTTCCATGAAAGAATGATTCCTTCCAATGTCAGCTTACACAGGAACCTGCCTTAAACTGAGTCAGAACATTGGTTCATCTAGTTCAGCACCGCCTATGGGTCTGCCCATACCGCAGCTTAATGTGGACTTGAAAATCCAAATTGGAGAGGGAGAGTCACATTGTCTGCACGGGAAATCCTCAGATTCAGGGAAGAAAAAATGTGGGACAGCCATAGTTGGGAGAAGAACACTGAATGGCCAAGGGAGAATTAAAGACAGTACAAGGGGTTCACAATGTATGTACAGACTGTGTATGGACGGGCTCTACATCGATTGGTGGAGTCTTTTCACTCTACCTGGAGATGCTGGTGGCTAAACCTTCAGCCTTTAGCATGTAAAGTCTGTGTTCCACCACTGAGCTAAGTCTGTCATCTAAGGAGTTATTTCATTTGTAGTTATCAGCATGTTCCACGTATTGTCAAGCTGTTCTTTCCCAGTCCAGTTTAATACCAATGGGACTCAAACTGCAGACTCTTAACATGCTAAGATTTTAGAAGAAAGCTTAGTGAGTTGCCTCACTTTGGATTTTGATGTTAAATTTTAATCAACCTGAAACATTGAATTTTAAGCTTCTTAGACCTTTATGTAGGTAACCAATTTTCAGCGTGTCAACGGCCCTGGAGAGAATTCACTTGCTTCTGAGGCCATGACTAAAGGAACAGTAGATTAAAAATGTTATTGACATCTTTGTGAGATTGTGATGACAAGTAGAATATTAAATAAATGGAATATCTAGTTCAAAAAAAGGACATGATGATATAACACTAGAAGCGTCCTGCTGCACAACACCAAAGACCCATTTAGTCCAGCAGTCATTTCTCACAGGGGCCAACTGGTCCATGAGAAGCCCACAAGAAGCAGAACTTGGATATAATAGCACTCAAGGGGTGTGAAAATACAATTACAAAGGTTTTAGTTTTGTATCCAGAAGGTATCACAGCATCACAAAGATACCAAAAACTGGAAGCTAGAAAAAGTTAAGGCTCTATATTTCTGTGGTAACAGAAACATGTGAGAGAAACGTGTTGGTTGTCAGATGGAGCTGGAAATTGGGGGAATGGTAGCATGTGGGTGAGGGTTACACAGTCTTGTTAACAATTCCTTTTGGAATGTGGAAATTGCTGAGTGAAAGGAAGTAAGGGGATAAGGGAGTGAGGCAATGCAAATCAATTACTGCAGAACACCCATTTTGTCACCTGTCCTCTTTTCCAATGCACCAGATCTACTCTACATCATACAGTGTAGATCCAGTGCTATTTTTGTAGAAAAAAGGGTGCCAGAATTCACCAGAAACAGCTCTTAGAATGGCAATGGCGCCCACCTGAGAGGGGCCAGAACTGAGTTCCGGCGAGTTCCAGCTGCAAAAAAAGAGTTATTGTAGACCAAAACAAAGATTAGAAGTCACAGCAGAATATTAATCACTTTTGCTACACAGGTGATCTTCAGAGATGTATGCTATTATCAAAAGCCCTTGCCAAGCACAACAGAATAGTCATCTTTGGCATATTCTTCATGCTAGATACCTGGGGTATGTGATAAGAGCAAAGTATTACACTTTAAAGAATAAAGCTAATCCATTAAAGTGTATCATTAAAAGCTGTCTGCTGGAAGATGTGGGAGGCTGCAGAGAGACAAGAAAGAATGTTCAAAATACAGCATACATTACCACACAAATGACAGCTTGCCTGGAGTTCTCAACAACCTCCCTCATACTGTGAGAAATGGAAGCATGGATGGTCTGTCCATGAGACAAGTGGCATTAAGATTGTGTTTCGGTGATATGGTAAGGAGTACGATTTTCTTATATAAAGAAATAAATAGACATTACCTCACTCAATACTGCTAAGTGGGTAAATGCTGTTGAGTGTGCGGCAACTTCCGATGTATTTCAAATATCAACCAATTGCCAAAGTACCAGTTGGTAGCTGTGACCATCCCAGAATGTGCCAACCAGCCAACATGTTGCAGATTTGCACTGAGGAGTCAATGAGGCCACAAGAGAGTGTGATTATGCCTACAAATCATTTCCTTCCTCTAAGAACACATGGAAAAACAAACACAAAAAGCTGCCTTTTAATGAGTCAGACCAATAGTCCATCTAGATTTCTACATGTAAAGCACATGCTCTTGCCACTGAACTACAACCGATATCACAGAGAGGGATTTGGCAAAGATTCTGACACACAGCCAATTGTCTGTTTTTTCTAATAGTAGATTGGCAAGTTGTGGATTTCACATACTACTAAAAAAGTCTAAACAGTCTAAACTGCAGTTCTAAACTTGCTTAGGGTAGTTTCACTGCTATCAGAAGTTCTAGGGTTGGCAGCCTGAGAGCATTTTCTGTAGCACCTGCTAAACTGCAGAATTCCCTCCACACAGAGATGCGTCTGACACCTCCATTGTATAGCTTTTGTGATTTGCTAAAGACACAAGGCTTTTTCCTGGCCTTTGGCACTTGAGATATATAGTTATAACCAACCTATTCATTAGATTGTAAATTGTTAACTGTGTTTCTTCTTGTTGTTTTTTACACTGTTGTAATTTGTCCTGTGACCTTATGGTGAAGGGTGAGTAAGAAATATAAATAAAAATGATAATACTGTGCAGTTAAGGGAATGTGGCATCTTTAGTCATTTTCTCCTCACTCCCGGGGACACAGAAAGCAGCAGGGCAGGGTAAGGAAGCCCATCAAAATGATTTTGTGAAAATTAGTAAAAATATTATACCAAAAAAATGATGGTCTGAGCTAACTGAAGAAACCTGGGACAGCTCAGATGAGGAAAAAAAATCTATTTCCCTGTATTCCTTTTTCTATTTTAAAAAAGGTTTATTGAAGTGGTTTGCAGCCCTCCTGAGCTCTTAAATTATATACAGATAATCCTTACATTGGGCTGGATCAACTTTTCAATAGCGACGAGCATTTGATTAGCAATTCAATAGAGCCGTTTCCCAAAAATAATCTAGTACCCCTTTTGAGATTTTACTCTTACAAGAGTACCCTTTCTCATTCTCTCATAAAATTTGGGGGTAGTTATAATACTACTATTTTATCTAAACATTATGTAGTAGAGTAAAATAAATAAATAAATAAATAATGCTGTGTACCCTTTGAAACCCTTTCACGTACCACACTTTGGGAAACACTGCAATCGTTTCTAAACAGAGAACACCCAGCACCTTCTGGATAGGGTGTTTATTAATTAGGACCAGAGCCTTCAGGTTGGGGGTGGATCTTCATAATTAGTGGTCAAACGGGCAGCTGCAGCATGACCTCAACAATGTCGGGGAGGGAAATGCGCCACGCAGCATATCCACGCACACTCTTGTTCACGAAGGGCCCCCTGAGGCCTGTGAGGAATCCACGCGTTTCTACACTCCATTAACTCCTAGGTGCCCGCCCTTTTTATTCCTGTTAATGTAACCTCCTCAAGGCCATGTGCTGTGGCACAACACAGGCAGACTCCACCTTCCCTACTTCTCCTCCTACCAAACACGCAGCGGGTGAGGGGGGGGAGGAGAGAGAGAGAAAAAGAAAGGTTGAAGGCGCTTCCTTAGACTTGGACTCAGCCTCCTCCTCCTCCTCCTTTCTTCTTCCTCCTCCCCCTTTTATCCTCCTCCTCCTCCTCCTCCAGGCCGGAGCTTTTGTTTTTCTTCCCAGCTTTCTGTTTTCCACACGTGATTGCTGTGTTGTTGCGCCGAGCGCTTGGCGGGGCGAGTGTTACCTATAAAAGCCAATAACTTTGGCCAAGGAGGGCGGGGGGGGGGGGGAGAGAAAAAGGCTGGAGCAAAAGGACGCGAGGGAAGGAAGAGGAGGAGGAGGCGGCGGCTGCTGTACAAAGTCGGGCGTGCTGTCCATGCAGGCAGCCGAGAGGAAGGAGGGAAACATGCCATGCCTGCCCCGACTCCCCTCGGCTGCGCGGCTGCGACTCCACCGCCCTGCCGCCGGGTGCTGACCCTCCGCCCGCCGCCTGAGAGCTCGTGCCTATCGCGGCGATTATTACTCTTGCCCACTCCGAGGGCGGGAGAGGCGGCGGCGGGCGGGCGCGACAGACAATGGCGGCGGCGGCTGCTCCTGCCGCCGCCAACAGCGGCAGCAGCAGCCCAGTTCGTGCCAACAACGGCGGCGGCGGCGGCACATTCCACCAGCAGCTGGAGCCCTGCCTGAGGAAGCCGCCGCCGCCTCCGCCGCGCATGGACCCCCGGCGCAGGCAGGCAGCGCTCTCTTTCCTCACCAACATCTCGCTGGACGGGCGGCCCGCCGTGCCGCAAGACGACGAGGGCGGCGTCGGAGGAGGAGGCAGCGGCGAGCAGAGCGGCGTCGGCGCTGCAGCACTGGCGGCCGCGAGGGTGGCTTCTGCAGCAGCAGCCTGCAGCAACGGCAGCGCTAGGACTCGCCACAGCCTGGGCGCTTTCCAGCCCGTCGCCCCGCAGGCTTACCCCAGCGCCTCCTGCAGCGGCGGCGCCAGGCTCACGAGCCCCTCGAGGGCGGCTGGGCAGCAGCAGCAGGAAGAGGAGGAGGATGAGGACGAAGATGCCTTCGCTCCCGTGCAGGTGCCCGTCGCCGCCGCCGCCTTCCTGGGCTCCTGCGGGACCCCCTCGGCGGGCGGCGCAAGAGGTCGCCTCAACTCTTTCACTCAGGGAATCCTGCCCGTCTCCTTCGCCAGAGCCGTCCCGCAGAACTATTGCTGCCTCGAGCAAGGCCCTGCGGGCACCAGCGCCTTCGAGCTCCAGAGGTCCCGGTGAGTGAGGCTCACGCGTCTACACCCAGAAGGGGCTCGGGATCTCTCTCTCTCTCTCTCTCTCTCTCTCTCTCTGTGGTTCCTTCAGGACTCCCTGAAGGACTTGAATTATTTTCTTAAAAATAAAGGGCCTCCACCTTCTGAAGTGAAGTGCCAGGATTTAAGGGGTTCTTGAAAAAAGTTCACTCCTCATCTAAGATGCATGGGGGTCGGTTGAATTATTGGTGCGGGGGAAGCACTCTGTGCATGCTCGAAGGCACTTCCTTCTGGACTGTGGTTTCAGAGGCACTAGGACAGCCTTCGCCAACTAAGTGACCCTCCCAGATGTTCTGGATTGCAGCACCCATTAGCCTCAGCCAGTGCAAGGAGTTAAGAACATCTGGAGGGCACCATGTTGGTGAAAGCTGCGTTAGGGCTGCTCAGATGATTAGGGAGCTGAACTGTAGTCAAAACTCTGGGTAAAGGGATTAGGCGAGCACATACCAAAGATCATACAGTAGGGATTAGTACTCATTAACGCCTTTAATTACACTGCTGTACTTACAGCCAGGATGGTAAGACAGTTGCTTTTCTTTATGGCCCTTCTGCCCGCAGTATGTCTCTCTATGAGAATCTAATCCACTGTGTGAACGGAGAAAGATTTATAAGACCTTGTTTGTTGTGAAATGGAAATATATATAGATACTTCTCTCGTACTGAACTAAGGTGAGGGACCAGAAGAACTATAGAGTTCAGATGTGAGATGCTTCTGTGAGATATGGATATCAATTGCTGAAGTGTACAGAGTGTGCCACACGGTGTGCCACTTGCTGGAGAGCTTCCAAAATGTAGACCTGAAACCTCCTAGGCAGGAACCAGACTCTTGTCCCCTCTGTGTTCTTTGCAAAACCTGCATGCTTCTGGCAGTGTATAAACATTAAATGGTTAGATTACTAAACTTAGACTTAATCTACAAATTTACTTCATCACCATGCCTCTCTGGGTGCTGCGCTCTGCTTTACTTACTTGGGAGCCAGGTTGTGTAATTTATTTAGAACTTATTTATTTCTATTAAATGCCCACTTATCTGAGAACTTTTGATGTTTTCTGCCTTTTCAAATGCAGTTTTTTTCACTATCTCTTGAATACATAGAATTTGGAGTAGTAGGAGGTGATGTGAGAAAAACACACCTGGGTGGTAGGAAAATACCTATTACAGTACAAAGTTAGAGACTGAGTGGCCACTGTAGCAGAGGATTTCGCTCATTGGCGGACGGTTGGACTACACGACCCTTGAAGTATGATTCTAATGTTTAAGAAATGCATTTGGCAAGGAATACTATCCTTTTCTGTGGAAATGGTTTGCTTGTTTGGCATGCTCACTACCATACTACTGAAACCCTATGCACTTAATATAAAACAGATGGATCTTTTCTTATTTAAAATGCAAACATTTTTACAAAAATAGGAACAGTGCTCAAAAGTTTACAGGCAAATCATTTTCCATCTTAAGTCAAATGTTTCTTCACAATAGTCTCCCTTCCCTGCTCATGTAAGTTGCTGCACCTTGCTTTGACATAAGCTTTGGTGACATTGGTGCAAAGAGGCTGTGCTGAATTCCGTTGGTGCTTTGGGGATAGTTTCATCGACTGAACAAATATTTGGGGTTGTTCTGGAACATCTTGTTTTGTGCCGGTTTTTTCCTATGATCAAAGTCTGACCATAATATCTAAAGTGCTCTCTAGGGTTAATGGAGGATGCTCTTTTTACAAATACCATATGGTCTACCAAAACACATTAGAACTTTCTCCATCTAGCAACTTGTCAGAGCCTGAAACTGCCCTGAGCGACTTTCTGAAGCATTGTAAAGCTTTTCCATTCAGGTCAAGGTTTTTGATGTTGATAGTCACTTGGATGTTTTGGGATCTTTTATGCTTTTAACTGAATTTAGTGAAGCATTTCACGTTTGCTCTTTAGTCTGTTGGTTTCTGCCCCAAGTTTTTAAAAATGAACAATACTACATCCTATATACAAGTGTCTGGGAGTTAGCTCCATTGAACACAGTGGAACTTAGTCTGAGTAAGAGTAAACAGCAGTGCACTGTTAAGTCAAGCCACAGACCACTGAAAGGACTGGGGGCTTATGGTCACCCCACAAGGATGGATAAGTATCTCACTGTCACCAGTTCAGAGCAAGGGACACCCGCAAAACATCCTCTAGGTAGCCCTGCTAGAAATGTAATCCATCACGTTGGTGTAGCTTGTTTTGGCTTGAAGGCTTGTGCTTTTAAGTAAATACTTTGGGAAGTGTGTGTTGTTCTGGAGGGGTGAGATTTTCTTGTGTGCTGCTCCGAAATGCCTTTAAAGGCATGCTAAAATGCTAACTAGATGACCAAAGGACAGCCACTCCTCCTGTTTTCCAGTTTTTGAAGTTACACCTAGAGCCATAACAAGCCCCACCTTTCTTTTCTGCTCAAGAAGCTGGTTTCATATGACAAGTAGAACATCTTCCATGTGGCAAGAGACCATGTTGTCCAACCTTTGTATGCTAAAAGAGGTTGTTTGGGGAACCTCATTCTCAACCCCCCCCCCCCACTTTTGTCCTCTGATAAGCTGTCAGAATGGTTTTTTAGCATATTACACAGAGATCACTAAATTCCTTTTCTTTGCACACCCTCTTCATTCCAGGGGATTTTAGTAAAAATAATTAGAAGTAGGGTGAACATCTCTGCAATGTAGAGGTGGAAAAGAGGTGGAATACAATCTAAAGCAGGACCTGTGGCCCTGCAGCCAACATGTCCTGATAACATCTGCGTTGTCACAGGTTCTCCATCCCTGATGTAAAGTAATGTACATGCATTTATTAATCAGCAGCATTTTCTTCTGACTGTGATCTGTCTCTGAATCTGATATCTTAATCCTTCGTTTATTCGCGGCTGTTATCATGCATTACTCATGAGTTGATGCACCGCCCCATCTCTCTCATTCTGCTATTCTCCAGCATTGATCTCTAGTTAATAGGGAGCTGCTACAGCATGTTTGCTTAAGTGTAAGCATTCTGTTTACCTGTTTAAAAGATTTTTTTTTTTAAAAAAAGCTGTCTTGTAGGCAGGGATTGATGAATAAATAACAGGCTTCAAATGACAACCCTGCACGGATAGCTGGTTGTTTTTAAGCAAACCCGTTCCCCTAAATGCTTTGAACATGATCAGACCTTAACAAAACAATTAACAGTGGAGCAAGCATTCAGCTGCTGCAGGACAATTCAAGCATTACAATTGAAATCATATAATTGTGTCTGGGCCATGATAGCAGTCCAGGCTGATCTGAATACAAGGAATAAGAAGGCAACACAGTGTCTGTAAGCTACAGTTCTTATCATAAAATTATTTATTTAGTAAAATATAAACATTGCACTAGTAAAAAAACCTAGAAGTGATCATAAACTAACTCCTACCCCTCCTTCCCCAACTGCACCACTATGCCAATTATTAAAACAGTGAACTGACAAAAATAATCAGGCAGAAGGAGAGAGAAAATAACAACCAAATGCCTCGGAGTGAAGGAAAGTCATGGCATGTCACTGTAAATACAGTAATGTTGGCACCAGGTGGACCTCCCTGGAAAAAGCATTCCCAAACTTTTGTAACCACAGTCCTTTTCTGGGAGCAGGAGGAGGGCCTCCAATGACAACCTAAGGTTCTGGACAGCTTCATACTGGAAGAGATGATCTGTAAAGTACTGGAGTCTGGAACTGTTTAGGGTTCTATAGCTAAAACAGCACTTCGAATAGCGGATGTCAACGCATCTGGGCCAGAACTGGTATTATACATTTAGACTGCCTTGTTAGAATTAGGCCGCTGAATTCTGCACCAGCTGCAGTGTCTGAAAAGCCTTAGCATAGACGACTGAAGCCAGGTTATCAAACTCCAGATAGCTGGTAGACAGTGCTCTGTGCCATAGCAGCCACTTGTACCTCCAGTGACAGTAATAGATGCAGACACCCGCCTACCTGAATCTACAAGCTTGTACCTTCAAAGGGAGTGCAACCCCACCCATAATTGGTTGAACATTATTTACCCTGGTAGCCAAACCATTCTCTATCTCTGCCTTATCTGGATTGAGCTTCAGTTTATTGGCCCTCATCCATTCAAGCACTGTTGTTACAGAGGCACATGAAGGCAGATTTATATCTTGTACACTTGTATAGGAATTCACGTGGCACAGGTGCATTTTTTTATTATGGCTTCTCTCCTTTGTCACAGTGAGGATGCCTTTATTTATTAATTCCTTTGGGCAACAGACCTTGTTCCCAGTTTACAGAAAGGCATCAAATATTTAGTCTAGCTGTAAATACTGGTTTCTGTTCAGCATTGTGCCGGTGAAATCAGTGGAATGTCTTGTGTGCTTTTCAGAAGAGCCACAAGAACAGCTACAAATGGTTATTGCTGCTTACACTTTCCCACCTTAACTGTTGATCTGTAGGGACTAAAAATAATAATCTGCCATCAGCTGTACTTTTACTTTTGAAAAGTGCATTTCAGCTTCATGCCTACTTTCCTGCCGTCAGTGTCTATAATCAAAATTGCATCATTTATACTGTGGGAATTTCACTCTCTGTAAATGACTCCCTGTTGTTTTGGACTAGTATCAGTAGTTTTTTTTTATTGACAGTAACTATGCTTCTGTGTTTACTATCTCTGGTGTTGTTCCATGTCTAAAGTGATATATGGCATATTTTCCTTCAGGCGTTATCAGCTAAATACCAGCTGTAGTCATGCATCATGGATATTGGTTTCTTTACATGCTTTGTTTTGGAACTTGCTACCTTCTAAAGAAAAGTGGTATCTGGAGTGTGACATCTACATAAATTTTCTTTTCTTTACTGGTACTTCTTTCACTATTTCTCCAAGACTTGAATGTTTATGTCATTCGGCATTGTTTTATCTAATTGTTGCTTTGTTTTTCATAGCAGGGAAATCCTTACTAAACTTACAAGTGAGAAAATCCCATAGAACTGTGTGGGACTGACTTCTGCTTAAATACTGTATGCTTAAGACTGCACTGCACTGGAAGTTTCCAAGCATAATGCAAATTAGTCATTCTTAGACTGCAAGAAGCATTCACAGTCATACTTTTCGATAGGAAATGGAGGGAGAACAGCCTTCTGCTCATAGAGAAATCCCCTGACAGAACCAGCTATGCCAGTAGAATATACTGATGATATATTAGTTTGCTTTGGCTTCAGCATGTTCTTATGTGATTCTAGCAACAGACTTCAAAGTGAAACATATAAATTGTAAATGACTCTTGAGTTTTTGTTTTCCCTTCACATTTTCTTCTGTTTGGCCGAACTCAAGCATATGCGGACTAACTTTAGATATTGGTGTCTTCGCAAAATAGTGAACCTTTTTTATTTAGATTCCTGTTTTATTTAGATTCCTAACCCAGAACCAGACACAGAATACAAATTAAGTTCTTACACTGCATGAAAATAGTTTTGTTTTGTTTTAAATCACCACATCCTAACAAAATACCAAGTAAAACTTTCTCCACTTCTCATTTCCTTAGCAACATGTTTCAGTTGCAGACTGTGGAACAAGGTGTCATCTAGAGTTTATTTCTTGGTGACTGAAATATTTATTGAATTCTAAAGCCACGAGATAAATATAACATGCCAATAGGAAGTGAAGACAATGGATTTCATATTTTGCATAAAGTGTTGATATGCTTTCCCTGAAAGTTTTGCATTGTAGACCAGTTCACAATAAAGGTTGTTGCCTTCAGATCAGTGAAGGGTGAGGCCTGTTTTCTGTCTTTCAGGTTGCTCTTAGAATCAGTGTACCTGCAGAGACGAGCCCTTGCCATTCTTATTTACTGTATTTTACAGATCAGTTGACTGTGATGAAATGGCAAACATACTTTCTAGTCATTAATTAGAATACAGTAGATTAAATCCGTGAGGATTTGTATGTGAATAAAAACAACGCTTCTTAAGAAAACAGGATCATTCCTTTGTTTTTAGGCGAAACATGCACATGATGAAGTGGGCACCATCTTAAAAGAAGTCTCTGATGTGAGATGTGGAAATGTTTATTTTAAAATGGCACTACCTCCCACTTGGAGTTTTTTTTTTTTATTAAAAAAATCAGACTCCAAAGAATTTAATCACTCCCTTTAATAGTGAACTAGGGTGCTGAGTACCAACTGAAATGGGCCAAAACAGAGCTACTGTGAAACAAGCGGGAGGTGTCAGTTTGATTTGGGGAACCCCAAATGTATTAAATAATATATTTTAAAGATATGTGGGGGAAACCCACCCACAAACAAGCCCATGAGGACTGAGCATGCTCAGTAGTCACTGGCTGTTTAGTATCAGTTGGAAAACAAAAATAGAAAACAGGGGTGATGGAATGGAGTATAGTGAGGAGAGTTAAGTTTGGAACCCTTAAAAGGAACATTTACTGTTAGGCACTGAGAACTACACAGCAAAAAAAAATGTGGCAGGTCTCACGTTACTATTATTTCTAGTAGTATTATTAGTAAGCCACCCTTTCTCCAAAGATCACAGGACCGTTCACAACATAAAAATACAAAATGAGAACACTGTTATGTACTGAAGTTCTCACCCTGGGCCAGCAGGGGGATACTGTAGATAGTTATGCAAATAAGGGATCGAAAGTGACGTTTAGTGATTGGATAGTTTTAGAAAATTGTTACAGTTACATTGTACTGGAGTTCTATATAAGCAGGCTGACTGAACCCTTCAGTTCTGTCCTGGCCTGTGAATAAATAAGAGCTGTTTGAAGAATCGCTGTGTCATCTGATATGTTCACCCACAACCTAACACTGGTGACGAGGATGGGATGGATGGACAACAGAGCACAGCCAGATGCAGCCACCCTCTGAGCGGAGCTGAATTACTGAGCTGAAACACCGAGCGAAATCACTGAACAGAACCAATTCAGAGCTCACTGTTCTGGCTAGAGCACTGTGTTCCATCCATCGCCTCCACATCGGTATCTGAATCATGGCTTCACTTGTGCCTCTACCGCCATTTGCGCCAGCCTCTGAATCATGGGACTCCTACCTCGCTCGGTTCAACTACTACCTCCAAGCCAACGAGCTGATGGAAGTATCACAGGAATGTAAGCGGGGCCTATTCCTCAGCCTCTGTGGACCTGAGGTGTTCGAGACGGCCCAAGCATTGGTTGCGCCTGTAGCAGTCCAGGCAGCACCGTGGGACATGATTAAAGAGAAGCTCCACAACCACTACGTGTCCAAGATTGCTGCCCGCCATGCGTTCTGCCACCGGAACCAGGCAGAGGGGGAGTCAATTAACAACTACACCGCCGCCCTCCGACAGGCTGCAATGCACTGCGAGTTCCGAGACTTAGACGATGCCCTGATGGATCGAATCATCTGCGGGGTCCGGGACATCCATCTGCAACGGCGTCTCCTTGCCAAGCCAGACCTCACGCTGCAGAAAGCCATTGAGGAGGCCGTGGCTTCGGAAGCTGCCGAACGCTCCCCCCAGGAGATCCACAAGGCCAGCAGCCCGCGTCTTGCTAGGAAGCCAGTTCCAGTGCATCATGAAGAGGCCAGCAGTGATAAGGCATCCTCCAGTGAAAACGATGACGTGCACCAGACAAAGCGGGAGTGCAGGAAGTTCCAAAAGAAGTCCAAGGGCCAATCGGAATGTGCCGGCTGCGGAGGCCACCATTCCCATGCCAAGTGTCGATTCAGAGATGCCATCTGTCGGAAGTGTTCCAGAAGGGGCCACATCGCTAAGGTCTGCCGATCGGCTCCGTCTGACACCCCCCCCTTCACCGACTCGCAAGTCCAAGTCTTCACTCCAGTCCGCCAAGGAAAGCTGTTTCGCTCTCACCAACTGCCACTGCCCGTCTGGAACCACGATTGGCCAAACCGACTCGCCTACACGACGCAAGCTGAATGTCACTTTCGATCCCTTATTTGCATAACTATCTACAGTATCCCCCTGCTGGCCCAGGGTGAGAACTTCAGTACATAACAAACACAGAATACATAACAAAAAATAAACAAGCAAAACAGTATCACCCCTATAATTAGCATATACACATGTGACACAAATCTTATTCTGTTTCGTGGGGGATGTAGTTCCTCTTTTTGGGACTGTTTCAAGTGACTACCCCAGTGTAGTCCACTGAGCACTTTTATAATACTTTCGCAGTAAATTCCCCACCAAGAATTTTGCATTCTTCAGAGAGTCAAATTGATTGATGAACTTAATTTTTCAGTCTTATTCACTTTATCTAGTTACATTTACTGTGTTTGAATTTTCTGAGTGATTTAGATATAAAATGAATAATTAAGTATGCACATTCTTGGCATAAACCCAAGAAATACTCAACTCAGGGGCAACCTTTTGCCCCTTATAAATGTGGAAGCAGTGCCTTGTAGGCAGACAAGCCTTATCAGCAGGATGAGTAGGTGCAGCCCTGAAATTGCTTGCCGAAAGACATTAATGCAACTCAAGGTGAGCCTTTAGATAGACATTATCAAAGAGAAGCCATGTGAGGATTAGAAGAAGGGGAGAATTGAAAGAAAAGGGTCCGGTTTTTCTTCAGTCATTTGTTACGCTGTATGCTTTTTGACCTTGTAATGTTCCTGCAATTTGAACTTCCAGTTGAAAGAATTGATATCTTTGGTAGGATCTGTTCCATCCATTATCAGCAAAGTAATACAGTCACTTTTTGTGACCGGCTACATCATGCAAGACCTGGTGCACTGTGCATTTTTGTTTTCACAAAGCTTCTGAATATGCTGTAAAGCTATAATCAGAGTTCCTTGTCTTTTCTGTTTGTGTTAGCAGTTTAGGTAATTACATACTGGATTATATTTAACATACTAGATTATATTTAATTAGTGTGGTTTGGGTTTGAGTTGTGCATGTGTTCACAAGAAATAAAATTACCAGCCTACTCCCCCCCCAAACACACACACACGCACACAGCCCCCGTCCAATAAAGCTGTTGATGTTTTTGTGTATAAGAAAGGAGAGGGGGAATTGCAGTAAATTCACTGTAAATTCAGGGTGCATTTAGATGGTTTTAGTGGAGTTTAAGATGCTTTGTTTCACTGACACTGCTAGAGCTTAATTCTGAAGTCCTGCCTTTAGAACCTGTCTCATCTCTGCAACATGGGATGCTACAATGAAGGCAAGAGTGCTTTTGAGTATATCCAGACTGCCTTTCCCTTGCTACTGAGTAGTCACAACTATTTGAACACCTGAGTTTCATCAATAAAGGTTTTCAAGCCAGATGTTTTCAACCCTTAGGAACCTATAATCAGTGTTAGAAACTGAGATACGAAAGCTAGGAGCTAAATGACAACTTAAACTTAGGTTATGGGCACAACAGCAGAATGTCTATGTGCACTTTTTAAATAACAAGAATACAAAGCTGAAAATGAAATATTATGCTCACTTTTCACATGGTCTAGTCATTCTGCCCACCGCCCTAATATTCTTAAGAGGGTCTCTTCTCCAGTCTTCAGAAAGTAGCTGGAAGTAGGGAGGCAGAAATAGGCCCTCCTTTCCTTTCACTCCGCAGTTTTAATCTGAAATCTTAGGTGCACTACTCTGCCCAGAGCTCAATGGGAGTTTTGAACACTGCCTAGAATGGATGGAAACAAATAAATGTTTTTCTGTTTGCTTAGAAATTTGACATTCCATACACCTAGGATTTCAAGTACATCTTTGCCCCAGCACTCTATTGATTGCCATGGTCTGTCTGAGGAATATTCTTTAGCAATAGTTTTTATAGTTTTTTGTCATTGTAAAAGGGACATGTTCCTTTTT
This sequence comes from Podarcis muralis, assembly GCF_964188315.1. Lineage (NCBI taxonomy): Eukaryota > Metazoa > Chordata > Lepidosauria > Squamata > Lacertidae > Podarcis > Podarcis muralis. The sequence continues at coordinate 45,411,437 of NC_135662.1, read as the reverse complement.
TCTTTTTTCTTTTTTGGAAGTGCCTGTTTTCTCTCTAATTTAATAAAGGGGTATCTGACGGTGAATAGTTTTAATCTCTCAGGCCTCTCATATTTTAATGGTGTGCCATTTAGTAAATTCTTTATATTCTCTCTTGGTTTTCAGATTATGTTTTCTACTCCTGTTCCTGGTTTTTTGTTGGCTGTTAATGAATCTGAAATGGAGGGCCCTGTACTTCACACATGTACTTCTGTGTGGTTTTTTTATCTGTAAAAGCTTTCCTTCCATGAATGCCACCATGTTAATAATTTATCTGAAAAGACTTTAAATTAGGGTTGCAGCTTTTGATTAATCATTTCCATGCATTTTTAAAAAGTGTCCCTGATTTAATTAGACACCATGTTAATAAATATATTACTGCTGCTCTCTTCTTCACCCCCCATCTTAATTGATATCATCTCCCCCTCCTACCCACCTACCCTGACTATTGGGCAGTAGGATGAAGAAAAGGAGTTAGACACAGGCAACTTTTCTCCTATGCTCTTGCTGTAGCTGAGATTTGCCTCATCTCTTTAAGGCTCAGGGTGGGATGCGAAGAGGACTCTTAGCCCAGACCATCATCAAGACAGGGCATGACAGTCCAGATTTCCAAACAGGCTGCAGAAAAGAGCAATCAGATTGATCAGGGCAGTGGAGCAAGTCCCCTATAACTGCAGCCTTCCTTTTTTTTCAGATTACGGTCCACCTTTAACTCAAACATGCATTTGGGGACCTGTTCCTTTAATTTTTAAGTGATATATTTTTGTGGTGGTCTGCTGTTGTGACTCGCCTTAGACCAGGCTGTAACCCAGAAGTGGGTCCTCTCCCATCAGCTAAAGACCAGTGCCCTATAGTGTTTAAGGCTTTTTCTTTAGAAAATAGGTAGGTAAGGGCAGGGGGCCATGATAAAGGTATACAAAATTATGCATGGTGTAGAGAAATTGGAAAGAGGGGAGTCTTGCTCTTGCAACAGTGGATCATCCAATGGTAGAAGGTCCAGGAGAGACAACTATAATAGTTAAATTGTACAATCCTACGAATCTTCAAGGACTCTAGACCTAGTTCTCGGTGATGTGGTAACTCTCTTTTCCTGTACTATACCAACTTCAGACTACATCTGGGAACTCACAAGACTGAATGATCCTCCATAAAAAATATTCTGCAAATAGAAATCTAGCACCTCTGGGACAAGGGCTGTAGCCTAGTTTCCCCATGATACTTACTTTTCTGTGTGCATGTGTTTTTTAATCAAGGCATGGGTTTACCATCATGGTCGAGACTATAACCTGTTGAGGCTGAATAAGTTAAATAAGAAATGCCTGAAACATGCAAAGCAGTGAGATCGCATAATGCAAAGCATATTTGCTACCAGGCCTCTGAAACCTTAACCATCACAGTTAAAGACCTTAGTTAGGTTAAACCAAATCATATGGAACTCCACTATACCAGTTTGTACATATTTCTAGGAACCTCCAGAGACAAATTTTTTAAATCTTTCCATATCCATGTCTTCTCAACTTCATCTTCTTTTCCACTTTGCTGTCATTCTGAAACAGTATTAATTCAGAATTTCTCCCTGAATGAGAAATAAACAATCTGTAATGGTTAAGTAACCACATTGCATTAGCAGAAATTTATCTTGAGTTATGGGTGTACACATTCCAAACAGCATGTGGAATCTGTTGAAAATGGCCTGTACACATAGTCATAACATGTAGCACCAGCCACTGTATCTATCTGCTGTTTCCACCCCAGCATTGGCAGCCTCCCAAATTTAGTAGGTGCAGAAAGCATAGTGCTGGTTTGGAAATTCTCTGGGTAAATGTTAGTGGGAAATTCTGTATTTATTTATTTGTTTATTTTATTTACAGATCACTTCCCCATAAAACAACTTGACGAGATTTAACAATAAAAAATGTCAAAAATAAAAACATGTGTTGCTATCTTCCAAAAGATTGAAGTACACGTCCCTTAAAAACTTTTATCATCCACATTTTATGCTTTCTTTTGTCAGTCTAGTTTTGTAAAACAAAAATACAAGTTTAGGTCCATTTAGTCAGGAAGCATTTCAGAGACTATAATCTCACATAATTCATTGCATATTGTGACAGCAATGAAGTTGCCAAGTATAGATTTTTTCTTTAGTGGTGTGCTTCAGGGTTGATAATACTCTGACTCAGTGTAATTCACAATTTGCTGCCTGAGGAAGGCAAACCTTGTAAAGACATTAAGAGGGATGGGAGTGAGCCAAATCTTTATTTGTATCCCTCTTTCAGGAAGGGAAAGCACATCTATGAATCTAGGTAGCAAATAAAAAGAAACCTATTAATGGGAGAAAGGAAAGGAAAACAAACAGAATGTTGTATGAATTAAGACCGTACAGCTTAAACATTCCTTTCAGTCTAATGTTCATTTGTGCAGAGAGGTTCTAAGGCTTCAGCTTGTTAGAAAGTTCTGCTGAGTCTCATAAACTGAAGGACTAGATATGCATCCACTGATAAGAGAATTGCTAATCAGTGCACAGAGAAATTGACAGAGCAAATGCATGATTATCAATTAGGATGGTCTGTCAAGACAAAACATCCCATTTCTTAACTATGAAGATTATGGGGGTTGTTGTCAGCACTGAGATGATCACACAGTAAAAGCTACTAGCTGCATCTGGAGATGTGTTCTGATCTCTGCAGATGGCTACCAAAACCTGAAAATTATATTCAACATGCATAAAAGGAAAAGGGGCCACACTTGTTACTTTGCCATAATAAATAGACAGCTAGTTAGGCTGTGCTATCTGCCAGTTAACTTGTGCAAATTGTTGTAAGTAATCTACTTGCATGTCCTATTTGTGGAAATCATTTTTGTGAGCACTATTAACACCATGCTTTCCCTGGATTTCTCTTCCCTTAGAAGTGAAGGAAGCCTTCTACCATGGCTTTCCAATTTAGTTTATTTCTTCAAATTTTCATTATGATTTTATTTATTTATTTTATTTATTAAATTTGTATACCACCCTTCATCCAAAGATCATAGGAGTGGTTCACAACATGGAAATACAAAACTGAGAACACAAAATACATAATAAAACAAAAGCAAGCTGATCCAAACTGATCCACACACGCAAATATGTTTTAATACTTTTTTTGTGTTCTGCATTATATTTTATATTCTGTTTCTGTACACTGCTTAGGTACTTTTTTGAATGTAGAGTGGCTTACATTTTGGAATAAAAATAAATAAATAAATAAATAAAAATGTTTCCCCGCCAATGCAAGAAGGGTGCTGACAGCTACATGAATTAATAAGCTGGCAGATCTAACATCACGCCAACTCTGAATCTACATTTCATCCACAGTCACATGTTCACAGGGGCAGTATTGAAATAATTTGACTGAGCAACATGACCCTTTGCTCCTCATCATGCAAATAGCCTTCATTGAGAAGTAGGCCTGACTTTATGGACCCAATCATGTAGATGCTCATTTCACATTATTTCTCTCCCTCAAAATATATGGGCAGTGATGGAGGGTAGAATAATACACATTGGGCCTCTTTACAGTGGTACCTTACTTTACAGTGGTACCTTAGTTTATGAACAACTTGGATTAAGAACGCTGCAAACCCGGAAGTAGGTGTTTTGGTTTGTGAACTTTGCCTTGGAAGCAAAACATGTTCCGCTTTCTGTTGAGCGTGCTCCATTTGTAAATTGAGGCCCCCGCCTCTATGGGAAAGCATGCCTTGGTTTAAGAATGGACTTCTGGAACGGATTATGTAAGTTTGTAAACCAAGGTACCACTGTATACCTGAAGGAGTGTCTCCACCCCCATCATTCAGCCTGGACACTGTGGTCCAGCTCCAAGGACCTTCTTGGTGGTTCCCTCACTGCGAAAAGTGAGGTTACAGGGAACCAGGCAGAGGGCCTTCTCAGTAGTGGTGCCCACCCTGTGGAACCCCCTCCCATCAGATGTCAAGGAAATAAACAACTACCTGACTTTTAGAAGACATCTGAAGGCAGTCCTGTTTAGGGAAGTTTTTAATGTTTGATGTTTTATCGTGTTTTTATTATTCTGTTGGGAGCCGCCCAGAGGGGTTGCAACTGTTCATGTGGAAGACTCACTTGATTATAGAGGCTATCTACACGGTGGGAGAGAGGGGTCTATGTTAATCCTTCACTATATTATTGTATGAATTTTCTGGAACCGTGAAATTGGTTTTCAAGATGGAATAATCCTGCTGTTGTTTCCACATTTGCTTGTCTTTTGATGAACTTCAGCGTGGCTGAAGTGAGGGAGCTTGTGATCAGTTCCCCACTCCTTTGCCCCAAGTCAATCTCACTTTGAACTCACTGCAGCCTGAGGGTTGTCCCTCGGTTGTGTATGTAAACTCTAGGCTGAATCAAGTTCAGGGGCTGTTAATCTCCAAATCAAGCTTGTTTATAGTAGGTTTAAATATACTTATTTCTTTCATAGATTAGCAGGCTCGTTTTGGAAACCTCAGATCTACCTACACATAACGATGAAGGATTGTTTTGAGATGCTCCGTTCCCAATTTAGAAACGGAATCTCATCCAAACAATGATGTAAACACTGTCATTGCTATCTCAGTATAATTGTAGAGAGTAATCATTGCTTATTCCTCGCCAACATGTAATAAGATGATTTTACCACTGTCCAGCCTGCCTTTGAACATACATTACATTAGTAATGTGTATAAATCAAATTATAATGACTAGAATTAGTCCTGAGAAGTGAGTATAAGGATGACTTCACTCACCAGATGAGATTGTTGTGGTGTGCTTTCATATTCTTTTTAAAAACATATCTACTTAAGTTAACAAAATAAGGGCATATTTGGGTCCCATATGTTTAACCAAATAATGCCTGTGTAATCAGACAACAATAAGCATCTGTAGTCATTTAAACCTAGTGGTTCGTACCAAGACTTAAGTTGGTAATGAACAGATATTGTCTGGATCCAGTCCACCAGTCTTTCATTTATTGGTAATAACTAGGAGAACAGGGAATAGCCAGTCCTTTGCAGTGTCCTGCATCATGTCCATTGTCCTTAATCTCAAATGACATATATAAACATGAAAATGCAAAAGGTGAGTACATTTACTTTGAGGTAGGCTAAAAAAATGCATCCTTCTCATCATTCCCAGTATCTACTGTTTTGAATCAGAACACACTGAGGAATATGTGGTGTAAGAGATCTCTCTCCGCCTACTTTTCTTCAAGTGGGGATCATTGGAATGGTGGTTTCATTTTGTTAACCCAATCTTCTTCCTTAGTCTGTACAGCAATTCTGTTTTCTTTTCACAGTATCCCCTCTCCGCATCACAATAGCCACAGGAAAGTCTTTACATCCTGTCTGTGAGCTATAGCTATGTACAGTGGCTTACAGTTTTCTAGGAGGTTTTGTGCTTTATGACTATATAGGTGAAAAGTGGTTTATAAGTAAAATAAATAAGTGCTCTATGTTTGTAGTACTTGAGACGTTTTAGTGGTCATAACTCAAGTTTTAGTTTCTGGAAGTCCTTTTGTTTCATCTGCAAAATTCTAACTGATACCAGTGAAAAAACTGTTCAGGACTATAGCACTACAAAGCTGTATTTTACAGAATTGTCTTAAAACTTTGAAGAGGATTAAACAGAAGTGTATGTACAAGTAGGAAGAAGGAATGAACCAAATGCACTTCTGCTGTCTTTGTACAATGAATCCATCTTGCACTGGTGGAATGATGTGAACACCATTGCCATTTCAGCTTTATTTTCAGTGGTGGTGTTGCTGTTGTTATCTTTAAAAGGCACAAAGTTGAATCTCTTCTGTTAAAAGCAGAAATAGGAGGTGGAACTCATTTATATAGTGGATATATAATACCCACTGCAGTTTGGGGGGGAGGAAAAACTGGAAGTAGCTACCAGCATCTTTGTCTGCTTCAAAGGACAAAAACAAATGTATAATTCTTAAAAGTGACCTTTTCCCTCTTCGTTTCTACTCAGATCTCTTTGAAAAGTTCAGCTTTCTTTATGGATTATCTTTCAGTGAAAGATGCTTTCATGTTGGCATGAAAGGCCAGTGCCAGCATCCTTGTAAACAGTTCTGCAGTAACAAAGCACTTTTTAAATGTGTGGTAGGAGATATTTTCTTATGTTTTTCAAGGCTAGGACTTAAAAGAGTCTTGTGGAAAATGTACTAAGCGCTGGACAAACTATCCCCATTATGGCAGGCTGAAGTGGAACTTCCACTGGTCCTTGTGCCTATGTGATACCAGCTCTGTGAGCTCCTCATCCCAGCACTCAATATCTGTAATACTGGCTGCTAACATCTTGCCACAGCACCAGATTTTGGAAGATACAGTTGTATTGTCCTGAATAGCTCAGGGAGCAATGTTGTGCTGGTAGATAGCTGTAAGAATGATAAAGAACAGTGGGTGTGGGTTGGTGTTGGGGTCAGTATGCTCTTCAGGTTTTTTTACTTGGAATGAGACAAACAGAAATTGCATTGGGACAGTTTTTTCATACGACCTTTCATAAAAGTGGTAGTTGGTGCAGATATACCAACTAAACTTATAGGCTCTTGAGTAACAGGAGCTTACAGCTGTGTTGGCCAAGTGTGACTTAATGTGAGCATAAAAGAAGAAAAGGACCAGCTCTCTCCTAATTTACAATAGCTTGCTTTGCTGGTTGCCAAAGGGGATCCTTGCTTACCCCTACCGGACAGTCAGACTGTTTGCTTCATTCACACGTGGAATTTATTGCATTACAGTGGTACCCCAGGTTAAGAACTTAATTTGTTCTGGAGGTCCGTTCTTAACCTGAAACTGTTCTTAACCTGAGGCACCACTTTAGCTAATGGGGCCTCCCGCTGCCACTGTGCCACTGCTGCACGATTTCTGTTCCCATCCTGAAGCAAAGTTCTTAACCCGAGGTACTATTTATGGGTTAGCGGAATCTGTAACCTGAAGCGTATGTAACCTTAGGTACCACTGTAGTTTAAATGATTATAAAGCTAGTGCTTCCAGCCTGCTTTCTAAAGTTCCTTTTACGCTGTGTCTGCCTCTTCCACCACATCTCAAATGCTATTCTGCCATGTTGTGATAAATGTCATTCACACATGTCATTCCTCCATGCTGTCCCTCTTCCTCTACTTTCTGCCATTCTTCCAGGCTTTACCTGCTTGGCATGACTTTCTATGCTGAAACACTGGCACACGCTTCCTCATCAGACAAAGAAAAAAGTGTGAACCACGAGTGCGGCATGCGCCATTGTGCCGCCCCACAGCTCATCACAAAGGCTGGAAAGTTTGCCTCATGCGATTTTTCCAAGTTTCAGAAGCTGCAAGCAGATTTTTTCTGAAATCAAATAGCATGGAAATAAGCATTAAACTAGTGCTATATTCCGTTAAATTCCATTAGTTTTCCGGAAGTTGCTTTTACGTCAGCTGAAAGCTCAAATAAATTGCGCAAAACAGCAGTTAGGGTAACGGCAGTGAAACAGAATAAATTGGAGTGTGAATGTAGCCTGTGGCTATCTACCATACCATTAAAAAAAACCCAAGATGAAGCCGTGTGTGTGTGTGTGTGTGTGTGTGTGTGTGTATATATATGGAAAAATTGTGATTTAATCTGAGAACACTGGAGAGAAAACAAAACTTAAATAAAAGGACAAGGGAAGCTTTTGTTCCATGTTAACCTGACCATATCACACTGCTTTAGGACAAAGTAGTTTGATTTATCATTTCTAGTGAATGGAAAGTCCTGTTCATTGTATAGCAGGATTCGTTTGGCACATAGTCAACAAGTGATTAAAAACAAAACAGGGATCAATGTTCATATCCTTTGTCCCTTTCTCACAGAAGTCTTTCTTTATCTTCATCCATGTTGCAGCTTGTTCTCAATAATGTAGCCTAATTATAGGCACATGACCGACTTGAAATCATTTCTCCCTGTTGACATTTCCTGATGCTTACTTAGGTAATCTTTCTGAACAACTCTGCAGCATTTCTTTGAGCATATTGGCAGGAGTAGAGTGAGCAATTTTTGAAGATCCAGACAGTGCAGTATTTTCATATACTTGGCTTTGTGTAGAGCAGGCTGAGAAGTTTAGTACAGTGGTACCTCGCAAGACGAATGCCTCGCAAGACGGAAAACCCGCTAGACGAAAGGGTTTTCCGTTTTGGAGGCGTTTCGCAAAACGAATTTCCCTATGGGCTTGCTTCGCAAGACGACAGCCCATAGGGAAATCTCCGGGACAGCGGGGAAGCGCAGCGCGTCTTCCCCGCTGTCCTCGGACCTCCTCCGAAGCCTGGCGGCGGGGCGGGGACACCTCCTCTCGCCGCCGCTGGGCTTCGGAACGATGCCCCGATGCCGGGCGGCGGGGCGGGAACCTCTCCCCCCGCCGCCCGGCATCGGAACGATGCCCCGATGCCGGGCAGCGGGGTGGGAACCTCTCACCCCGTCGCCCGGCATCGGAACGAGGTCCTGGACCTCTTCTGAAGGCAGGCGGGGGCAAAAGTCTTTGTCTCCCCTGCCTGCCTTCCCAGGGGCTTTTAAATCGCCCCGGACAGCGGAGAAGTCCTCCGCTGTCCCGGGCGATTTTAAAATGCCGCCTGCCAGCATTTTAAGATCGCCCCGGACAGCGGAGACGTCCTCCGCTGTCCCGGGGTTTTTTAAAATGCTGGGGGTGGGAAGAAAGGCCCTTGTCCCCCCCCCCCCCAGCCTTCAGAAGAGGTCGGGGGACAGACTGTCCCCGGACCTGGTCTGAAGGCGGTTTCCCTAGGAACGCATTAATTGATTTTCAATGCATTCCTATGGGAAACTGTGCATCGCAAGACGAAAAACTCGCAAGACGAAGAGACTTGCGGAACGAATTAATTTCGTCTTGCGAGGCACCACTGTACTTGCAGTAGCTAACAAGGCACAAATGGCACAAGCGGCTTGTCCATTTCCCTGATCAGGCAGGCTGGAGATTGGATTAAGAGCTGTTGCTTCAACAATTAAGCAGCTCAGACATGGCACTTAAGAAGGATCTGGAGACTCCACACCCTCCTGGTTCTTGATCAGGCCCTGATCTTAGCAGGTGTTTCCCATGTGCTTCTCCTCCTCCAGAGTAGCCTTGTGTGCAGCTTGTTGGGTCCTGGAGCTGCTGAGTCCAAGGGTCCTGCTTTACTCACCATCTCTTCTGCTGCTATGGCCCTGGGAGAGATGCAGGAGGGATATGTAACCAGACAGTTCCAGTCCTGGGGTTAGGATGTCCAGATCTGGGATAATTGGCAGAATGGAGATGTGCTGGAGGATCCCGCTGCTCATCCGAGGAGACCTGAGGTTTGCTTTTTGTAACTTACCGTACGTTGTGAGTTATTTGGTTGAGGAATTGTACAAACAGTTATAATTCTTGTGAAACTAGAGGCACGTATGGGTGACTAAACACCACTGGTAATCAGTGAATACTGTTCACTTTATATTCCCAAAAATAAAATGCATAAAACACTTTGGTTTTGTCATTAAGGGAAAAGGATAGAATAGAATTTACAGCACATTGGTAGGCATTTTTAAAACACTGGGCATTTATTTTTTAAAGTTGCTGTTAATGATGCACACTCTGCGACTTCTGCTGGGCTGGGCTGCCAATGAATCACTCCTTCAGTGAGATATGGCAACTGCAGCAATGAAACTATGCTTTATAGGCATAATCCTAGTAAACAGTGCTTTTATTGTTCAAACATTCTTTCTTCTTTGCAGCAAAGCTCCCATGTATGTGTTGAAAGAGCCCTTGAAGTGTTGTTTTTGTGACACATTTTAATGAACCTCTTGCCCTTTTGTGTAGTTCATGTAATGCAGTTAATTTGACTGGAACAAGTGCTCCTTTTTTCTTTGCTTCTGTTTCTTCTGCGTGAGACTAGGGCATGGAATATGCTGTTCAGAAGGCAGGGGTCAGATCTACGTCCCAGTGTGTGTGGCTTAAAACGGCAGTTGTTTTCACATATAAAATTAATTACATTAAAGGGGCAAGAAAGGTGTTGTTCTTGCATGTGCAGCTGTATCTGTGCTTCTACTTTAGATGCTTTGGTGGCAGAGTCTTGCACTATCATGGCTAAAGAGGAATTAACTCCAGATAAATGGAGTAGATCTATCTTGGCTGCCGCTAAAACTCTATTCTTTAGTGTTTTCACATCTCCATGAGGATTGCAACTCTTGGGATGTTCTCCATTCCTTCTCTACAATGGAGCACATTGATGTGCTGGCAGATCTTCTGTTGCTTAAATTTTTGACAGACTTGGTCTTGTGTGCATGTGGTGGGGCTCGTTTTTTTATATACAAATCGCTCAGCCTCGACACTGAGATCCAGCGCCGAGGGCCTTCTGGCGGTTCCCTCATTGTGAGAAGTGAGGTTACAGGGAACCAGACAGAGGGCCTTCTCGGTAGTGGCGCCTGCCCTGTGGAACACCCTCCCTTCAGATGTGAAGGAAATAAGTAGCTATCTTATCTTTAAAAGACATCTGAAGGCAGCCCTGTTTAGGGAAGTTTTTAATATTTAATGCCGTACTGTTTTTAACACTCGATTGGAAGCCGCCCAGAGTGGCTGGGGAAACTCAGCCAGATGGGCAGGGAAAATATATATATATATATATATATATATATATATAATTATTATTTATTGTTATTACAAATGGGCCTAAAACATGCAAGCAGTGTTTTGCACTCTTCGCAGAGGAGGCTTGTTTGTTTGTTGCATATTCTGGGGTCTTCCCCATAAACATGGCACAAGCGTAAATCTGTTCAGCAATGGAATCAGTTACTTAGTGCTACACTGGATACAACCCAAGAAAAACATTTAAAAACAATTCCATATATTAAAAAACAATTAAAATAGAACCAATACAGATGCAGACTGTGGGATAAGGATCTCCAGTTAAAAGGTTTGTTGAAAGAGGAGGGTCTTCACTAGGCGCTGAAAAGGCAACAGGGACAGCGACTTTCTAGAATATAACAGGAGGGAATGCGGAAGGGTAGGTGGCACCACATGAGCTAGTAGGCAACTAGTTGTGCACATTGTATTGTCAAGTTGTTGTTGTTGTTGTTACCATTACCCAGTTACCATGTGGACAGGCCCAGAAGCTCACAATTTCTGTGAGGTGGGTCAATGTTAATCCTACTTTTTACAGCATTATGTATGAGGCAGTGACTTATCACCTCATTTATCCAAGATTTCATTGGAATTTGCCTTGCTGGCTCTTAGCTGTAATGTTGATTTATTTAGTGGATTATTTAGTGCAAAACAGCAGTAAAAGATATGTTGTTTCACATTCTGGCTTTTCAGTATAGTAGGCTAAAATTCTAATCCCACCTAACCCCCGTTGAATTTAGTTGAATTTAGTAAGACTTGCTTCTGAGTAGCCTTGGTTAGAATGATGCTGTTAGTCTGTTACATAATCTAGGATAAAACAGCAGCAGTTTTCAAAATAAAAGCAATAAAAGCTCTGATTTACAAAGAGCACAACAATCCATGATATGATATAAGAAAACAGGAATTTCCAGAGTGTGAGAAAAATGGCCCTGTGAGTAAGTGTCTGTAAACAGAATGCAGCAAGTTGTAAAAACAAATGTCAGGCTTAATTTTCCACCTCTTCAGCAGCTGCCCCTTTTTGGTCACACCAGTGGCTGAGACATGGAAAACATGCATTAAAAACACTGTGTTGAATAGTATTGCATATAGCAGATTGACTTTTAAAATACAAATACAGTGGTACCTCGGGTTACATATGCTTCAGGTTACATACGCTTCAGGTTACAGGCTCTGCTAACCCAGAAATAGTACCTCGGGTTAAGAACTTTGCTTCAGGATGAGAACAGAAATCGTGCTCCAGCGGCGCAGCAGCAGCAGGAGGCCCCATTAGCTAAAGTGGTGCTTCAGGTTAAGAACAGTTTCAGGTTAAGAACGGACCTCCGGAACAAATTAAGTACTTAGCCCGAGGTACCACTGTAATAAATAAATACATTAAATTATTATTATTAATTAAATATTTCTGCGGCACTTTTCTGGGAAGCACTCATTGAAAACAACAACAAAAAATAAAAAAATCAAATGCTATGAACAGACCAGAAGAATAAAACCCATCCTGTTCCTCCAAACAAACCATAAGCCAACAAAACATAATTCATGGCAGTTTATTTTTTTGAGCCAAAGAGGAGTGCTGCTGAGGGGGCCTTTCCACTACCATTCATGTTTGTATTGTCACACTGTGCTGCCTTGTATTTTCTTGTCCTCACCACCATAATAAGAGAGAGAGAGAGAGAGAGAGAGAGAGAGAGAGAGAGAGAGAGAGACACTATTCCATTTGCAAAGAGGGTAAAAAATGTTAATTTTCCTCACCAACCAAGTGAGGAGAGAAGGCTGTTAGCATGGGAAGGGGATGAAACCAAAGCATTTGACTGCCAGGGAGTCTTAATTTCATGTATTTTGGGAGCTCTTTCTCTACCATCACAGTTTTCATCAGTTGCTAGGTCACTGAAGAATTTTTTTAGAGCTCAAAAGCATAGCACTAAAAATAGACCTCAGGTTAAAAATTCAATGACATCATCCTTTGGGGAAGATGCATTTGTATGCTTATAGGTGGAGAGACAGTATGAAATGCTGGATGAGAAGCTCCCTTGTATAAAAGAATAATGTATTCTTCTTAGCCAACAAGGGGATGAGCCAAAGGCTAAATGCATCCAGAAATAAATTGCTCTAGATGGAGCTGCATGATTAATGCGCTGTTACTGTAGTCATGAAATAAGAGCAGGTCTTTTGATATCTTCTTCAGAACGTCTGTTAAACCTGCTTTATTTAAAAACAAAAAAGATGTTGAGTTTCCCACAACTCTTCTGCAGGCTAGCTATTCACTAAAGCGAGGAACCAGATGGACTACAATTCCCATTAACCCTAGCAAGCATGGCCAATGGCCAAGGATGATAGGAGTTCTAGTTCAGCAACATCTGGAGGGCAAAAGGTTCCTCATCCATGCAGTAAACCAAGACCAGAAAATGTTTCTGTGTAAGTCCTGCTGAAATGAATTCTTGTTCTGTTCCCATTAGAACGTCCCAATGGGCTGTGTCTGAATTTGGCAGGCTTCATCTTACACCAGGGGTAGCCAACACAATGCCCTCCAGATGTTGTTGGATCCCAACTCCCATTAGCCCTAGCTAGCACTGTTGTTGTTTAGTCGTGTCCGACTCTTCGTGACCCCATGGACCAGAGCACGCCAGGCACTCCTGTCTTCCACTGCCTCCCGCAGTTTGGTCAAACTCATGTTAGTAGCTTCGAGAACACTGTCCAACCATCTCATCCTCTGTCGTCCCCTTCTCCTTGTGTCCTCAATCTTTCCCAACATCAGGGTCTTTTCCAGGGAGTCTTCTCTTCTCATGAGGTGGCCAAAGTATTGGAGCCTCAGCTTCAGAATCTGTCCTTCCAGTGAGCTAGTATAGCCAGTGACTAAGGTCTTAGTAAGAAATCTTACATTAGAATAAAATTAGCACTAGATGTTCTTAATGAGTGTGTGTGTGTGTGTGTGTGTGTGTGTGTGTGTTCATTTATTTAAAACCCTAAACACAAGGTTAGTGCCACAACAAAATGCAGAGAAGTGTATGAACCCAATTCTGTTTTTGTTTTTAAACATTACAAATCCAATTCAAATGACATCACAGGTGAATTTGCATTGGCAAAGAATTGATATACATGTTGTAGCTGGCAGGCTATGATTTTGAACAACACAATAGGTGTACAAGATGTCATTATTCCCCCTCAACTTTTGGGGCTTGTGCATTCTAAAATTTTAATGGTTTATTTATTGTTACTCCTCCATGAATGTATTGTGGTTTTAAATATTTACAAACCTTCTTTCAGCTCTAACAAAGACCCCCAAAGCAGTTACCAAAACAAAAGAATAAAGAAGTTTAAGAACATAACAGAAAATCCTCAGTACCAGGAAGAGATAAAATAGAATAATGTTCCAGAGATTCCAAGTTAGCTGTAAACAAATCAAATCACTAATGCAGATAATGGAAGAGATGACATTAGCTGTATTTCTGTGCATGTGTATTTGTGTGTATATAAATATCTAATAATTAGTGTAGTCTTATTTGTATAACCCTGTTAACAGGAAGCTATTTATGCTATCTGAAATGTGGTAATACCTTTTGATTCTTCTGCAAGAGATAACAAACTTCTAAGTCTCTCCAACTTCCCTCCTAGGCAATCTGATTATAGTTCTTCTTTTGTTTTGTTTTGATTATGCAATCTGATACTATCTATTGTATGTTCATTGTATGATACTCGGTTTTTTTCTAGAATTGATTTTATCTTGCTGCATTCCCCCCCTCAAATTACTGAAGTTTAAGCATGTATGCTTAAAAAATATTGAGTCATCGCCTCGTTTCCAAGGAAGATCTTACTTCCTTTCATTCACGTCCCCTCACCCTCGCCACCACAGCTTCCCCTTCCCTTTCTTCTTGTCTCCTCTGTGATGTGGCCACCTTCCTCTCTCCATTTTCCCCCCTGGTCTTTTTGTTGTTGCTCCTGCTTCATCATACGAAACCATAGAGGACATATAGGGAGCAGGAAGGCGAGCAACGTGAGCTGAAGATAGTGATTGACAGCTCTTTCACCTGGCGACCTGCAAGGGGTCATAATTGGGCCCCAGGGCTGTAAGCTGCTGCTGAGTTTGAGATTCCAGAGTCGTAAAGGGAAATATTTTTTTCTCATACAACAGAAAAGGGCATCTTGTTTCCTGGTGTAAATAATTCTGCAAGTGGGAAGAGTACTGTTGTACTCGGGTCTGTTTGCAGCCTTCCCAGAGACATCTGGTTGGCAATTGTGAGAAGAGAATGCTGGACTAGAAGGATGGTTGGCCTGATCCAGGATCTTATGATCCTGATCTTATGATCTTAAAAACCAGGACAAACAAGCAGGAAACAAACAGGAAGGAAGGAAGAAACTCAGATGAAAGTTTAAGAAGACATTGCATTCCACAGAAAATGATGTCAGGGGCCACATTTGAGCCCTGGGCTGCAGGTTGCCCACCTAATTCAGGTTGCATAGGAAAAACCTCAGTAGCAGTTTGAAAAGCCTGAAGACAGGAGAACTGGTTTTTATATGGCATGTATACGGATGCGGGTGGTGCTGTGGGTTAAACCACAGAGCCTAGGGCTTGCTGATCAGAAGGTCGGCGGTTCGAATCCCTGCGACGGGGTGAGCTCAGTCCCTGCTCCTGCCAACCTAGCAGTTCGAAAGCACTTCAAAGTGCAAGTAGATAAATAGGTACCGCTCCGACGGGAAGGTAAACGGCGTTTCCGTGCGCAGCTCTGGTTCGCCAGAAGCAGCTTAGTCATGCTGGCCACATGACCTGGAAGCTGTACGCTGGCTCCCTCGGCCAATAAAGCGAGATGAGCGCCGCAACCCCAGAGTTGGTCACGCCTGGACCTAATGGTCAGGGGTCCCTTTACCTTTTTACTGTGCATATACAGATCTACAGACTGAAATCTGGGCAACAAGTGTTTACTTTTAAAACCCTTAGATCAAACTGGGGGTTTGAAGTAGTGAATATTTGCCCGAGATCATTTGAGAGCTTGCAGTATAACTTCTCTTGCATGACAGCCTTGTTTATGGTGAAGAGAAGTGTGAAGGAAACTAAGAAGCAGAAAAGTTTTATTCTATATCGTTATTTTAAATTAGCCCAGTTCAGCTCAGTTTTTGTTTAAAAAAGTGTGTTATTATTTGTCTAGGTTGGGGCAATAAATTGCATATGGTTTTAGTATTTAATTGTTCTTTTTTCCCTTCCCTTCACAGACGTCGGTTGATTTCCCAAAGGTCTTCACTGGAGACTTTAGAAGATATTGAGGAAAATGCTCCTTTACGGAGGTAACTATAACTATACAGAGTGTATGCATGTTGTTTTTTTCCTTGAAATGATTATCCCACTGGCATGCCTTGGTAAAAGGCTCTGCCCCCTTGCTCACCAACTCCTCTGCCGCTCTCCCCACATTAATCCCCTTGCTTCCCACTAAGCTACTATTAACCCCCCTTTTCATCTTCCCAACCTTATTTTTGAAGCCACTGCCCTCTTCTGATCTGCAGCCCTGTTTGCACCCATTTCCACCGTCATCCCCATGTATAGGCCAGGCTTTACATGTGAACATCTAAGAACTCTGCTGGATCAGACCAGAGGCACATCTAGTCTAGCATTGTTCTCACAGTGGCGAACCAGGTGCCAACATAACTAGGACTTGAGCGCGGTAGCTCTCTCTGTCTTCTCTTTCTGTTCCCCTTCCCCTTTGCCGTTTATTTTGATGTTTGTTAGAATTTGGACCATTACAGAACTTCTTTAAAACTGATATCGTTCCACCCAAGAACATGTGGAATAATTGCAGGGACAGGGGGTGAGGGAAGAGATCAGGGCTGTGTCCATCCCTACTCCTTATGTGCTTAGGTCACAAGGGATTCTGTGCATGCAAGGCTGACCCAATACATTTTGTGGGATGAGATGAAGGAAAAGATGTCCCCACCCCACATTACAAATTGTGTATAAATGAACTGGATTGGTTCCACAGCTCCTACCACATTAGCTTCTGCTGGAAGGGCTGATCCTCTTCCGTATGCATATACAGTGGTACCTCGGGTTACATACACTTCAGGTTACATACACTTCAGGTTACAGATTCCGCTAACCCAGAAATAGTACCTCGGGTTAAGAACCTTGTTTCAGGATGAGAACAGAAATCGTGCTCCGGCAGCGCAGCAGCAGCAGTGGGAGGCCCCATTAGCTAAAGTGGTGCTTCAGGTTAAGAACAGTTTCAGATTAAGAACGGACCCCCGGAACGAATTAAGTTCTTAACCTGAGGTACCACTGTAGATCAGGCATAGGCAAACTTGGCCCTCCAGATGTTTTGGGACTACAACTCCCATCATCCCTAGCTAACAGGACCAGTGGTCAGGGATGATGGGAGTTGTAGTCCCAAAACATCTGGAGGGCTGAGTTTGCCTATGTCTAATACAGTATAGGTCCTGCCACATTGGCTTCTTTATAGGTTACAATGAACACGTATAGCAAGCTTGTAGAACTTATTCCAGACCAAGGTCCACATTTTTTCATGGGCAACCTTCCAAACACCACATGCCACTGGGGACAAAATTGGGCACAGCCTCAGGCAAAAGTGAGCAGAGGATTAACACAGTTCAAGAACACATTCCATTCAGGCAAAAGCACTCGGGGAATGAGGCCTTGAGGGAGAATGTGTGGCCAGGGGAAATTCTCAAGGACCAAATAGAAAGGTTTGGAGGGCTACATTTGGCCCCCTAGATTTGATGGTCTCCACCCCTGCCTGACATAACAAGGAAGTGAGACTAGCAAGCGCAATTTAAATCTGTTATGTGTGAAGAGTCCTTCTCACAAAATACAGACTCTGTTATAGAATTGTTTCAGCTTGGTCAGTGCAAAAAGAATGTAAACATTGGAGCTCTTTACAAGTACTGTTTTGATCACTGATGAACATTCACTCCACAAGGAACTTCTTGGGACTGCTGAAGTGATACACATGGCTGTTTGGGGCACACCTTATATAAATACAATGTTCTTTGACAACCCGTAGCTTTTAAGGTCTCTGTCCTGTAGCATCTGACATTTCATGCCAAATATATTCATAATGCTGCAAACATAGGTGCCTCCAGAAGGCAAATTCGTTTGTAAAGACCTCTTACAAAGTTAGCCCGCCAATGCAGTATGCTCTGTGATACTATGTACCCTGTTAGAATCCAAATGCTGCATGACTGACTAATAATCTGTTTACCAATTCAGGATAGTGTTGCTCTTTCATCAAAGCATTTGTGTTCAATGGGACAGAGGGACAGAGGATCAACTGGAGCTGGGGCTTTGATAGGAACCCAAAACAAGCTCATAACATGAGGCAGCCTTGCTCAGAGTCAAAGAACTGTTTATTTACAACCCTTTCTTTTTTAACATGATTAATTATTCACAAAGACAAAATAAAGAAATGAATAACTTGCCAATCTCATCCTTCTATAAGGTTAGAAAGGGACACAAGTCACAGACTCCTAAAAACTACACAAACTTTGAACTTGCTTGTGATAAAGAGAAAACGTTTTTATCATTTGTGTTTGTCCCATGTTTCCTATACGAAAATGAGCTAATAGAAACCATCACACTAACTGTTTGCTATCCGTGGAATTTGTTACGTTTGCCTGGCCAATACACGCCATGCTTTCATTCATCCAAAGGGTGTTCAGATTTTTCCATTGTACTTTTTAACATCTCTTAATACATTTTTTCCAGCTTTTTAAATTGCTTGTTTCAAACCGTTCCAAAGGATCTTTACTGTATCCAGGTGCACACCATAACCAGTAATTTCTTTTGTTTTATGAAGAAACGCAAACTAAAAAAAGAGCTCTTATTGAAATGCACTTGCAGTTGATAATGGAAGAAATATGATATATGATATGATATGATATATGTGTTTTAGCAGTATAATTACCGTATTGGCCTGAATATAAGCCACATCCGAATATAAGCCGCACCTTTAAAATTGGAATGGGGAGAGAAAAAATACCTGAATATAAGCTGCTCCATTCCTCGGTGCTCCTGGCTGCATACTGGGCGGGGGCAGGGTGCTGCGTTGCCAGCGGCTTTTTCACTTCCTCACTCTCTCCCTTCCCAGCCTTGGGGGAGAGGACGGGGACTATGAGTGGGGCTGGTGCCGCGCTCCTGGCGCTGTTTGCCCTGCGCTCCTGGCTGCATACCCTAAGGTCATGAATATAAGCCACACTTTAACTTTTCACTGTTGGAATTTGAGAAAAAAGTAAGGCTTATATTCAGGCTAATACGGTATTTAAAAAGTAACACACCCTGTGCATTTTGCCTGTGGTATAGCCCCTTGGCAAGACAGAAATTTTATAAAGTTCTCCATAGGTCAAGGCCTGAGTAATTTAGCTTATCAGTATTTACTACTGAAATCCACCTAATTCAAATTGAACAGAACCGTTTCCTCATCTCCTAAGGGGCAAGAAACCTGAATAGCAAAATCCGTTGCTTCCTCTTAATGAGACTGTTCTTTTTAGACCGTATGTAACAAAGCATTCATGAGAGCATTGTGAAGTGCAGTCATAAATTATTCAAATGCAGCTATAATTGCCCAAAGAAATAAATAATGTTTAATATTTCAGATTGTTTACTCGTGCTTCTCCTTCCAGTGGACTTCTGCTCGCAGTGGGGGTTCTTTTAATTGGAGCCCATTGTGACTGCTGATAGGAATAGTTGAGTGGAGGGAGAAATGGCAGCAGGAAAAGCTATGCCTGCTGAAAGTCTTGTCTTCTGTACAACTATTAAAGGAGCCCTGTCCTCTTTTCATCTGGCTAACCTGCCTAAAGCTCAAATAATGGCCCTCCATCAAATACATTGGATTTAAGATTGCTTGTCAGCAAAGGGCCATGTGAAAATACACTTTTGAAGCTGAAAACATGCTC
Source organism: Podarcis muralis (assembly GCF_964188315.1). Taxonomy (NCBI): domain Eukaryota; kingdom Metazoa; phylum Chordata; class Lepidosauria; order Squamata; family Lacertidae; genus Podarcis; species Podarcis muralis. The sequence goes on along the minus strand of NC_135662.1, from coordinate 45,391,909 downwards.
TCTGTGTGCTAGCAGATCCCTTCACTTCCATCTCTCATTGTCATATTTTTGTGTGTCTGTTACATCAGTGCATTTATCCTTTACACCAGTGTTTCCCAACCTTGGGCCTCCAGCTGTTTTTGGACTACAACTCCCATCATCCCTAGCTAGCAAGACCAGTGGTCAGGGATGATGGGAATTGTAGTTCAAAAACAGCTGGAGGCCCAAGGTTGGGAAACACTGCTTTACACCTCTCATGTCTATCCTCCGATCCCTTCCTAGACCACCGTATCCACTTGTCACAATTCATGCACAATCTGTTGCCAATCAGTCCTCAGTTAATCGGTGCTTTATTCTTTGCCCTTCCTCTGTTGGGTGCCTTTGATCTTTCCCTTCCCTTTGGTCCAACACATTACCTAGACGTAACACCTTTTCCATTCTATGTTGCGTTTTGCACCACTTTCCTACAGCTTAGGTTGTGCACACATTACTGGCTTTACACCCAGGGCATTTTTTCTCTCTCTCGCAATAGTCAAAGCTGGTTTTAAGGGAAATGCATCACAATGCAGTATTTTATAACAGTGGCGTAGCGTGGGGGGTGCAGGGGGGCCCGGCCGCACCAGGCGCAACATCTGGGGTTAGGGCAAATCCACGGGTTAGGGGGCGCAAATCCACAGGTTAGGGGGCGCAAATCCACGGGTTAGGGGGCGCAAATTACTTGCCTTGCCCTGGGTGCTGACAACCCACACTACGCTGCTGTTTTATAAGAAACAACACATTGTGGCTAATTTTGTGTATAGATCACTTCCCGAACCAGGGGCGGGAGCATACTGGATGCAGGGTAAATGGGAGTGTGTTAACAGACTTAGAAGAGGAGGGAAAAGAGGAAGCAAACATATTTTAGAGAAGACCTCCTTGCACAATCCAGTTACTTTTGTTAGCAAAAGGAACTTTACTCATTATGAAGTGTTTAAAAACTGAAAAACATTTTGGTTTGCACTATTACAGAGAATTCTGGTGGTTATGAAAATACACATCATTCTTCCATTTCCCTATCTCATCTTTCCTGGGATCTGTAACAGAATCCAGGAAGTTCTGTTTTTCATTTTTAAATATATCGCTTCATTCTATTATTTTTTTAAAGCCCCTTTTGTTTCTAGACATTCTTGTTTTCGTTATTGCTACAGACTCCTGAGTGGGGAGGATGGTGAACTGAATAATTTGTCTGGTCTTTCCTTCCTGCCTTTGTGTTGAGATATTTTGGCTATTCAGCAGAGAACTTAATTGGTTTCAATTGCTTTATTTTTCAGATGCCGGACTCTGTCAGGCTCACCCAGACCAAAGAACTTTAAGAAGGTTCATTTCATCAAGAACATGCGACAGAATGATACAAGGAATGGAAGGTATTTTGCAGGCAAAGAGCAGTGTGCCTTTGTAGGAGACAATGGTCATCTTTTACATGTGGAAATTGGATTCTGTATGCAGATCACCACATTTCCTAATGCAAGAATCCTCTGCAAGGAAAAGCAAGACATATCCAGAGAATTACCTCTGTATTCTGTAGTCTTCAAGCAAGGCTAAATGGTAAAAAAAAAACACATGTAAAAATCATTGCCCCAGGATCCGCAGTGGCAAATTATCCACTGCCAAGTGGTAAGTGTGTACAAGCGCTTACTGATGCAGGATTAACCCACAGTGAGAACAACCTCCCCATCCTGGGCTACCACTGGATGTGGGTGGGGCTGCTAGCCACACAGTATGCAGCATTGCAGGTGAGAGTTTATACACTTTGCAGTTGAAGGATAGAAGCTTCGTCCCATGGATGCTTATCACTATACTGCCTGTAACATGGTAGCCAGACATTATCTGTCTGGTAAAGCCCATTGGCAAAAGTAGCAGTTGAAATAAATTTCTCTTCTTGGTTAACACTTTTGGTGTATGCTCTATAGGTGCAGGAATTATAAAGGGAGGCATGTTATAGGGAGATGAAATACTACGCAAGGGGCCTCACTTGGACTTTAAAAATAGTGAGCAGGTGCCCTAGAAGCCAACTAAGGTTACATTGGGTGAGCAGCAGCCGTCAAGAATCTCCAGCTATGAAAAGTACAGAATGGAGAGTGGGACCAAAGTGCAATGTTGCTTGCAAGGTTCTATCCAAGAGCAGATGTCTCTTCTGGTGCTTGCTAAGCTTTTGGAAGTAGTCAGGATGAATGTAGGGGGATAGTCAAGCCAAGGAATTTCAGCAGCCTGCCTGAGGAGCTTTTGGTGGGTGAGGAGATACAGTACATTGAGTGCTCCAAGCACCCAGTAGCTTTGGGTGCTAAAATGCCTTTGGAAAACAGAGAGCTCCTTTTTAGTAGCTAGATCCCTTGTCAGCCATTAGCAATGAGAAGTGTTCCAACCTGTGGGGGGAAAGGTATTGTTTTTGTGTTTATGAAACTTGCCTGAGCCGTTTTGTGTTGCCTATTTAAGAACTCTGCTTCTGCCTCAGCAGTAGGCCACACTTCTGTTCAATCCTGTTTCCCAGCATGATTAATGTTAAGGATTGACCAGATAGTTCAACGTGCTTCAGATTAAAAGTATAGCACACTGCATTGTAGAAACATCATAGGAAGCTGCCTTATACCAGGTCAGCCTGTTTGTCTGTCTAACACAATATATCCTACTCTGACTGGCAGCATTGAGACATTGAGGTCCTTCACATCTTCGGCTGCCTGAGGCTTTTCAGCAGCAGTGCCAGGACTGTAGCATGAGATCTTCTGCATTCAAAGTGTGTGCTCTCCCTCTGAGACTTCCCCTAATGTTCATAGTGAGTTTTCTTTTGTTGTGTAGTATCAAAGATATTTGCCCCACTGATGCGACTGAACATGCTTTGAAATACCTTTGGGTATTTGCCTCCTTGTAGATCTATAGGCTAACTAAATCATTTATATGTGTGAAGTTTCAACAATGGTTTCTGTTTCATCACAAATACTTTAATTTTAAGGGAAATGGCTGATTACTATCTGCATCTTGTTCTATATTCCGATGCTGTGCTTTGTAAGAAGTTTTCCTCTTTGCTTGCAATAGGACAACACAATTAAAAGTAGAATTGCGTGCTAATGATGATTTATAATCCTCACCTGAAGGGTGAAGAGTTCATTGTAAGTGCTTCCTGATGTTCACTGCTAGCGCAATTGCATGCTGAGGTTAAAGGGACATTCCTAGTACGTTGGTATCTAACATGGCCTATTCCCTCCAGTTATGTCTGCATTTACAGTTGGAAGCCCTGCACATTTCATGCAAAATTCATTGCGTACAGGGACATTAGATTGCATGCTCTGAAAAGGCTGGCACGTCAGATGCTTTTGCAGACTTAATTACTGCTCTGAACTGCAGTAGTTAGTGTAAAAATTTGTGTGAAAACACAGCGGAGTGAAGCCATCTGTTTGATTTTGGATCTCTTAATGCAGAAGTGGTTGTATTGTCATCTGTTCGGCAGACTCCAATTATCGTTGCATTTATGAACTCTGGACTAGAGGACCCATTTATTTCTCAACCATTTCTGGCACAGCACTGTGTTTAAAAAACAAAAACAAAATACAGCTGTCTGACCCATTAATAGTTTCCCTTGGGCTTCCTTGTCAAAGATATGTGAAGTTATGAAAGTGACAAAAAAACAGTGACAGTTGTTGGTTTTGTTCCTGGAGGTTTATGCCAATAACCAGATCAAAACATCCAAAGACAGATACTTCTCTTTCTCTCTCTCTCTCTCTCTCTCTCTCTCTCTCTCTCTCTCTCTCGCACACACACACACACACACACACACACACACACACACACTTTCTTAAATACATTATTTGTAAGACTCAAAGTAAACCATGTCTGAACAAGTGAAGTAGTGTTACCAACTTGTTTTTATTCCATTTCTTTAGCCAAATTAAGAGGACCAGCTTCCGCGTTATTAAAGCCACTCTTCCCCCCCTGTTGTCCATTTGAATCTCAGAATGGTGTAGAGAGAGAGCAAAGTAATGGTGGATATGCATTGGCTCAAGTCCCAAGCTTTTCATTCTGCGCCCAAACTGCTATGCATAAGGCTCTTTCCCCCTTTTGTTCCACTGGAGATATGATTAGTAGTGATCTCTCTTAAAGCACTGATAACCAAGTGTTAAGCCTCCCTTGTCCTATGTCAGTTTGTGGTGCTTGGCCTGTCAGATGTTGGTAAGCGCAACATGCAGTGCAGTTTATGAGTGAGAATAGATCCAGTTCGTCTGCAGCAGTGCAATAGAAAGTAATGTAGGATAGCGGAAAGCAGTTTTTGCCAAGCAAAGTTTTAAGTTTGAATTGAATTGAATTGCTGGATTTGCTACCCTCTATCATAGCCTTTACTTTATTTGTTTTCTAGAATAGTCCTTATTAGTGGCAGAAGATCCTTCTGCAGCATATTTTCAGTGCTGCCGTATCGGGACTGTAGCCATGTTGGGTATGTATATTTGTTTCATACCTGTTGAGATTTTCTGGGTAAATGTTATGTGCTACATGCATCAGGGATGTTGCAGATGACATTTCTAAAAAACGGTAAACTTAATTAAAAATGTTTGCCCATGACAGATGATCAGTATCTGCACTTCCAAAAGAAGTAAACAGGAACTGCAGTTTTTCTTCAGCATTTCAGATCTGCAGTTGGCCTTATCACAACGTGGCATACTCTGAACCAAGGGAGAAGCTGCTGTATGCTATGACTAGGAATGGATTGTCTTTGAAATCAAAGCAAGTGATATTGTTATTTGTGATGTACAGAGTATAAATGATGTCTTATCTGATGTGCGACTGACCGCACTTCACACCATTTGAATTTGCTAACAATGCATTAAGTGTGGTGTATCTGAAATAAAAGTTTTTTATAGATAGAGGTGGCACTTCAAACCAAACACAATCCTTTAATCATATAGTGGTACCTCGGGTTAAGTACTTAATTCGTTCCAGAGGTCCATACTTAACCTGAATCTGTTCTTAACCTGAAGCACCACTTTAGCTAATGGGGCCTCCTGCTGCTGCCGTGCCGCTGGAGCCCGATTTCTGTTCTCATCCTGAAGCAAAGTTCTTAACCTGAAGAACTATTTCTGGGTTAGTGGAGTCTTTAACCTGAAGCGTAACCTGAAGCGTATGTAATCTGAGATACCACTGTACTTCTGGACTGTTCTGTCAGCTCTCAAAAATCACTTGCTTTTTCTTTTTTTTAAAAAAAATTGTTCTTGAAAGGCCTGGTGGTGTGTCATCTGCACAACCATAGCACTAGAGATGAAGGATTGTAGTGCCAATGCAGCGCCACAACTTCAAACTGGTACCAGTACAATCACGTTCCTTGGCATTGCAACACAGTGGGCTTTTACTCTTTCAAGTAGCCCAAGGGACTCTTGAAAGCCCATGCTTTTGACACAGCCTTGCAGTATGTTCTGACAAAGCTTGCTTCTGTAGACTGTACCTCAACGTTTTATTCATTTGGTACCATCTCATCTGTACTGTACGTGTTGGCATCGGTCTCAAGAGACAGTGAACGAGTGTGCCTTTGGGAGTAAAGTCAAACCATGGTAGAGTTACAGCGCCTGCTTTTGGCTGTAGAGACCAATACAGGAGAGACATGTTTTGTTGCAGCTGGAGCAAATGAAGGCGCCCGTCGTGCTGCTACAGATGCACCATGGCGTATCTTCTCTCTGTGCTCATCCCAGCGGTCATTCTTCCTCTGGTCACTGCTGTGGATGCACAACCTGACTGTCTTGTTGTCTGCAAGGGATTCTCATGTGGCAGGGTTAATGTCGCCAGCCTGTACCGTCCTCTACCTTCCCTTCCCTTTCCTTACCATACCAGTCTCAGGAAGGACTTCCTGAGGACAGTATATTCTTAGGCAAGGTATTGTGTCCCTCCTCCTCCTCCTCCTCCTCCTCCTCCTTTGGGTCCAAGCTCTTCTGATGGTCTTAAAGTAATAATAATTAATAATTAATAATAATAATAAACAGCAACAACATTTCTTGTGCCAGGTATGCTTCTGGCCCCATCCATCACTAGCAGGTTTCTACATGCAAGCTTTAAAGGTTAAAACCAACACTTTAAATTGTGTCCAAAAATTAATTAAAGGCCACTGGAGCTCTTTTAATACTGGAGAGATGCTCTCAGGGGCTTGTATCAGATAGCATGCACCTACTTTTTCAAATTCCTCTTCTGAAACTGGCAATTGCCTTTGTACCAGTGAGAGATTCCTCCTCCTCCTCCGTATTATATTTTTACCCCACCCATCTGACTGGGTTGCCCTAGCCACTCTGGGCAGCTTCCAACAAAATATAAAAACACAATACATTAAAAAACTTCCCTATACAGGTCTGCCTTCAGATGTCTTCTAAGAGTCATGTAGATGTTTATGTCCTTGACATCCAATGGGACAGCGTTTCATGGGGCACCTACTCCAAACAAATCCAGCTTCTGAGGAGGAATCTTCCTCAGGACTGCAGGAGGAGAGGAAGGAGTAAAATTTCACTCATATGCTGTAGTCATCCTCTATACACAACTAACAGCTATTTTTATTTTCAAAAACGGGCATGTCACATTTAAGGTCACATTTAATTTGACCCTTACACTCAGTTTCCATTAATTTGAAATACAGACTGTATAAGACTTCATCTGCCTACCACAAGTGTGGAGAACCTTATACTGTCAAAGGATTAATATGCAGAGGCCTGCATGATGGCTGTACACAGGAAACAAAAGTGAGCCGGGCTACTCCTTTTTTCTTTCTGTCAGCCCCTTCTCTTTCTCCTTCTTCCACCCCACTCAGCTTCCCCCCACCTACAGAAAGTTGGTGCCACACGCAGCTCTTCGGCCACTGGTTCCTTCCCCAGGTCTTATAAGCAGCCCCCCCCCCCATATTTTGAACTGCATGTAAATACAGTGCATAAGATTTCAAAAAAGCATTGTGTTCTGAGGCTTCTGTTGTTGCACAGAGCATTGGCTTTTCAATTTTGTTCCCAGGTTTTAAAAAAACCTGGTTAATTTTTAATTGCGCTTTAAATTATTCACATGCTGGAGTGTTTGGCCATTGTTCTCCCTTAAAGAGAGAATGCCCCGCAGAACTCCCGCATAGGTTTTTATAGGTCGGTATCCATATTCAGATAATCCAATAAATGTTATTTCTGCTTAATGATTTCTGCTTAATGCTTGCTTCCCTGGGCAAGAGTATTCTGATTTTGTGTTCGTTATTAGTATTAGCATATAAATTTTTGGCAAGAGAGTCCTGTTCTACATAATTATCATTATTTTCTTACTTGTGTTTGAGAAAGGGCGTTGAACAAACAAGATTTATATCTAGTTACATGCAAAATATATTAACCACTGGCTTCTCTTCCCAGGGATATGAAAGCAGAAGGTGGGAGGCCATGCCATTCTGCGGCAGGAGTTTGCTTGAAAGACATCGTTGGCCTTGAAGGTGTGGAATTGGGAGCCAATGGGAAGGTAAGACTACTTATCCTACCAACATATAATCTCGTGAATCAAATGTTAAATCACATTTGTATCCTACAGTTACTATTTCTTAAGCAACAGTATTCTCTTATTTTTTAAGGAAACAGTGGCTTCTAAGCATCTGTAAAAATTCAGAACATTCAGTTCTTGAAATTCAAGTTTTAAAGTAAACAGGTTCTTTACACGAGCTTTCATGTTGTGGAGCAATAAAAAAAAAAATCAACATTGTGTGTCTCTTTTTCTTCTTCTTAGACTGTTTCTTATACCCAGTTTCTCTTCCCAACCAACGCTTTGGGAGGACGAAGAAACACGATAGACTCCACCTCATCCTTCTCACAATTTCGCAATGCAAGCCATCGTAGCCTTTCATTGGGAAGGGCTAACAGCACCCAAGGGAGCATGGATGGAGGTAACATTTTAGAATACATGTGCATTTGAGTCCTCGGCCTAAATGGAACTTTGTGGAATAAATTGGCGTGATTGTCTTCAGCTGCATTCTGTGAACCTGTGCACCCCTTCCCAAGCCCATGAGATCTAGCTATCACATAACCCCTAGGCCCCACAACAGCTGCTGAACCTTCTAATATTGCTGGAGGATTTTGTGGTAGCTCATGACCGACAATCAGGGCACCCTGGAACTGTTTTAGCTGTATCTACCAGTAGCAAGCATTTTTGGCCGTTGTTGCGTGACCTATGGACTATGCACTCTCTTGAGTCCAGATATGTTAGAGGCTTGCTCAATGCAGTGCAGCCATTTGTACATTAAGGCTTTCATTAACATTGTTCTATCTTCAGTAAGTCCACTTATGAACATTATATGGAAAAAATAAATATCAATTGCTGTCTATTAATGGAGCTGATTTAAAATTCATATTTTACATTATGATCATTCAGGTAGAAAGCCTGTAATCTTTCCCAATGCACATCTTCTGGCTTGTTTGGTTAAGTATGTTGGTTTTTTTGCTTCAGTGCTCCTTGCCCATCCCTAGATTGCCACTGAAGACCAAATAAACATTCACCTTCACAATTTTAACTATACACTTGAGAAGCTGAATCGCCCATACAAAGGCAGTGTTCTGCAATTCGACTGTAAGGTTGTCTTCCGTTATTTATTATTTTATGTCTCACATTACCTTATGCAGTTGCTTGTATGCATTGATCTTCTTCATAGGCAGTGACCTGGGAGATTATATTGAGTACAACCCTAATCTTTTGGATGATCCTCAGTGGCCCTGTGGGAAGCACAAGCGGGTGTTAATATTCCCTTCATATATGGTGAGTAGTGTTCGATAATGTGACAGAATCGAACGTGAACTATACATTGGCTAAAACTTTGAAGCCTTAATTTGCCTTACTTAAACTGATTGCTCTTTATCTCTGCTGAGAGTAACAATTTAAGAATCCTAGTTATAAATGACAAATGCTTTGTCTTTTGGGATATGAAAGCTGCTGTGGATCAATGAAAGGGCAAATGACATTATGCTACTGTATTTCATTGGCCGAAAATCTAAGGTTTGACATTTAGTTAGTTTATTTTTTACAGTCATACCTCGGGTTGCGAACGCTGCGGGTTGCGCGTTTTCGGGTTACGGACCGCACCGAATCCGGAAGTACCGGAACGGGTTACTTCTGGGTTTCGGCGCATGCACAGTAGCGCCAAATCGCGTCACGCGGGTGCGCAGACGCAGCGCTGCGGGTTGAGAACGTGCCTCCCGCACGGATCACGTTCGCAACCCGAGGTTCCATTGTATTTTATTCAAAGAACATACCTATTTTCCTACTCAGCTCCTCTCGCCCACTCACTCTCTCCTTTTGATGTTAGTCTCTTTCCCACACACTTTATACATGAACACAGCATACGAAGATAAAACATGGCGCCCAATGTCACATCTAATTTGGCTCTTAAACCTACTGTATACAGTAGCAGATAGGCCTGTAGTCCTGAATAGAATACAGCTTTAATTACCACATTTCACAAGTGGGCAGAGTAAAGAGTAGCCCTTATGTCAGCATGGAACATTTTGTTCTCTCTATGTGTGTAATTAAACTTTCATTAGTTGGCAGGCTTTTGTCATTAGAGCTTGGCAGCTGCAGCCCTGTAGAAATTATTGTCTCTTATGGGTGTGGACACAAACTAAGTGGAGTGAGTGAGACCAGGAAACACACACACACACACACACACACACACACACGTATTGGGAGCACTGAGACATATGAGATGGTCTGAACAAGTAGTGGTGTAAACTGGCTTTTGTCCACTGCATTCAGAATAGAGCAACAGTTGGGCATTGTCTCGTCTGTTATTCTAGCCTTTTGAATAGAATTCTGTCAGCAGGATGGATGGAATTATAACGGACCAAATGGCAACTGCACAATTTGATACAATAATAATAAATAATAATTTAATTTATATCCCGCCCATCTTGCTGGGTTTCCCCAGCAACTCTGGGTGGCTTACAACATATATAAAAACACAGCAAAGCATCAAGCGTTAAAAAACAAAATATCCTATATGAGCAACAAATAGAAACCAATAATAACAACATCATAACAACAACAACAACAACAACAACAACAACAACAACAATAAGGTGAAAGAGACACCATGTGGTGCATTTTCATCAGCAATATCAAGAATGTAGTTTAGTCTGGAACTTGTAACTTGAGATTGTGTTCTAGGAGGGTAGACTTAATTCTTTTCTTCTGCTGGAACCGCAGTTTCCACCCACTGGAACTAAATGCAGAAGTCAGACACTTAGAATTAAATATAATGGTGTTTCTTTGTAACTGCTGAAAGAGTACCAGGAGCTCAGTCTTTCCACATACAAATTTGGAGCTGGTTACCCCCAATTTCAGTATTTATTTGGAGTGGGGTAGGAAGAGAGTGTAATTTAGCTTTGCTATAGTTTAATAATTAGGAGTCAGGAATCCTTGCTGATCTACTGCACATCACCCAGAGATGTACCAGTAGATCCCAATCTTCTGCCCACCACACTTTAGGAGGGGCAGAAGAGAAGCTTGGAGTGCAGTTTGGCTACATTTGAATTGCCATATTTCCCCCCTGATGGAATCTCTGTGCTTTTAAAACACCTGAACAGCAGGCAGAAATACAACAGAGGCTGCTTGCCAACAAATATTCTTCTTGAACCAGGGAACATGTTCTATAATAAATCATCACACAACCATCTGCCATAGGAATCATAGAAGCAGCAGACTTTTCTTTTTAATTTTTTTTAAAAGTTGGTACAATTTTCCTTTTTTTATTTGCTGCTGTTTACAATGTGGCAAACAGGCAAGCGATTGGTGGAGACAGGCACTTTTCAGACTGATTAACTGTTTCAGTTTTATGTGTCTTCTTAATTATAATCCTGAATCTATGATACTATAAGGGATGCAAATGTGTAATATTGATTTACTGAGAACATTTAAAAAGTACAAGCTGGTGATAATTTTATTGACAAATGTCATTTGTGCTTTCCATGTAGAGGCACCAAATATTTTATTCCTGCAGTACAATCTGGCATAAAATATTCAGTTGCCTTTTGCAGTGATCCTTTTCTTCTGGTGATGATAAAAGGAATCCCCAAGACTGTATTTAAAATTCTGTCACAGACCTTGGGCACATAAACTATTCATAATTTCCTTGAAGCAGAGAGCCACAACCACAGCTGCTCTACATTAACTAGGTACTCTCTTTCTCTTATCCTTTATACTACATACAGGCTTCATGGTACAGTGGTACCTCGGGTTAAGTACTTAATTTGTTCCGGAGGTCTGTACTTAACCTGAAACTGTTCTTAACCTGAAGCACCACTTTAGCTAATGGGGCCTTCTGCTGCTGCTGCGCCGCTACAGCACGATTTCTGTTCTCATCCTGAAGCAAAGTTCTTAACCTGAAGCACTATTTCTGGGTTAGCAGAGTCTGTAACCTGAAGCGTATGTAACCTGAAGCGTATGTAACCAGAGGTACCACTGTACTGAATTGTGCTATCACAGTTGCACACACATAATTCATTCTTTCAGTTTTAAAAAGCTACTAGCACAAACACTGATGAATGGGTTCAGTCCAAAGCAATTTAGTCATGGTGGTGCTGTGGGTTAAACCACAGAGCCTAGGGCTTGCCAATCAGAAGGTTGGCGGTTCGAATCCCGCAATGAGGGGTGAGCTCCCGGTGCTCAGGCCCCTGTTCCTGCCAACCTAGCAGTTCGAAAGCACGTCAAAGTGCAAGGAGATAAATAGGTACTGCTCCGGCGGGAAGGTAAACGGTGTTTCCGTGCACTGCTCTGGTTCGCCAGAGGCGGCTTAGTCATGCTGGCCACATGACCCGGAAGCTGTACGCCGGCTCCCTCGGCCAATAAAGCGACATGAGTGCCGCAACCCCAGAGTCGGTCATGACTGGACCTAATGGTCAGGGGTCCCTTTACCTTTACCTTTAAGTTCCATTGAAAACACTGGAACTTGAGATGATTATGGTTTTTCTTTTTTACATTAATTTCAATGTAAAGCACAACTGGATCCAAACTCATTGTGTTTTGACAAATGAGAGAAGGCATGACATTTGACAAAAGAATCAATTGGAGGAAGAGCTGTAGCTCAGTGGTGGAGCACACAGTTTGTGTGCAGAAGTTCCACTGCCCAGTCCATGCACCTCCTGGTTGGGCTGGGGAAGACCCCTGCCTGAAAGCTAGTTAAGCTGCTGACAGTCACTGTTAACAGGACTCAGTCACAGTGCCTGACGTTTTGCAGAGTGATTTTACCAGCTGTGAACCAAATCTGTAGGTCTGGACATGAATATTTCCATATACATTTATGGCATTTGAGTGTAGCTCAGAGCACCCATGAATGGAGCGACTTCATTTAGACCACAACTGTTGCTGCCACATGATATTAAGTATTCAGACATAGAAAAATGTGCATGGCTAATGTTTCTTACAATAAATAAATAAAAATCCGTCCAGTAGCACCTTAGAGACCAACTAAGTTTGTTATTGGTATGAGCTTTCGTGTGCATGCACACTTTTTCAGATACATCTGGAGATTTTTGCATGCTCATGAAAGCTCATACCAATAACAAACTTAGTTGGTCTCTGAGGTGCTACTGGACGGAATTTTTTTGTTTTGTTTCGACTACGGCAGACCAACACGGCTACCTACCTATTTCTTACAATACTTAGGGGGATCTTTGTGGCGGCTATGTATATAGCAGTTACCTTTCTTCCAATGGGTTAGTGGCTTGAGTTATATTTCTGGTCTTTTTTTCTGGCTTGGAAATTATTGTAGAAAACAAGTCTGTCTAGGGATGGATATCCGCTACTTGATTTTGCTTCAACTTCTTATATTTTTGGTTGCTGGACAACTTCCAAGAGTGATTCAGAATAACTTTGTGGAGACTTCTTTGCAATCTAGTTATTTATCTCAATGGTAGGCCATGGCAAAGGCTCGGACTGCAGGAGGGCAGCTCATAGTTTAGCTGTTCATTCCACCAAAGGCGATGGCAGGTCACTGCTGTGTTTGCTGTGTCTGGCTGAAGAATTGAATGCATGCCAGGATAAATAGCTACCAGTTCCAGTGGATGCATGCCAGCTTTTCTCCCAAGTTTAAGTGCTAGCAATATTTTCATGTCCTTTGCTTTTTTAGGACATGCCATATGACTTACCAAACCAACCATATTCTAAAAGGTAATATAATTTGCTGTTGCAGTTTGAGAAGCTGGAATGTAAGAGAAAGCTAGCTATCTTCAGAGATCCACCCCCCATATTAAAATACAGTTAAAATAAAATGCAATAAAATCATGTATATTTTTGTAAGTAAAATTCTGACTGTTCTGTTCTGCTCTTTTCAACACAATATACAGGCAGAACTGGAGGGTGTTGGTAGCCTTTTCTGTCAAGTACTGAGCCCTAACAGCTGATCAGAAATAACAGAATTAATATATTAAGGGAGGAAGGCCCTTCCAGTGTAAAGGACGTGACACTTAGCATTCCTCTGAATCCATTAGCTTAGTAAGTACTAGTGATATTCGTCATGGGGCACTTTCATAAAAACAACAACACATGTACACATGAATATCTGAGAGAGGGCACATCCTTGCCTGAATTGTTTCTGAACTAATTTATAAACCATTTTGGAATATATTTGTGGATTTCCCTGCAGACTTGTGCAGCTTCTCTCTTGTCATTTACTCAAAAGAATGCTGAAAGTGTAATAGCGTAGCACTCAGACTTCTTTTTCTAAACATGTGTTGCACAAGCGTTATGCACTTCAGGGGGAAACGGAACTCTGTACTTGGACTTTGGGAGTAGATAGAAAAGGTCAGCATCCTGGCCAAACATATGTTGTTCTATAAAGTGTGCTGTGTCACTCAGTGTTCCTGCTATCCAGAATTCCAAGGTGCACTTTTAAAACCATTCTTAGTTTAAATGATGCCATAGAAAAATATGTGAATGGTTTAGCAGTTTTCGTGGTAAGAGCAGGCAAAGGCTTTACTTGAAGAAGTAAGAGGAGAGTGACCCAAAGTATATACACCTTAAAACTTGTGGCTTCTACAACGGACGGAGAACCTCTGGCCTTCTACATGTTGTTGGAACTATAACTCCCATCATATCTGATCATTGGCCAAGCTTGCAGAACAATTCTGTACATGACTACTCAAAAGTAAACTCCACTGATTCAGTGGTACTTAGTCCCAGGTTAAGTGTATGTTGGAGTGTTGCCTTAATTACCAAAGAAACATAGGGTAAGAAAGGAAGTATATTTAGGAAGCAACAATTTTAAGCACATCTGATATGTGTGCAATTGTGCACACGTGCACCATGTTTAAGCCCAGAGTGAGCCAAAATGTCAGAAAAAGGAGTGGAGTGGAGGTGGAATAGGGTGTTTGCAGGCTTTTTCAGGGTTGTTTCAAATATAGCCAATTTTACTTAAACATGCGGTGCCTTGGAACATAAATTGGGAGTTGCCTGTATGTCAAGACAGTCTGTTACTATTTAAAGTGGTTTCTTAATCACAACAACACTATCTTCATATCAGCTTTGGCAAAACTATGGCAGAATTTCTAATATCAACTTCCTTCACCTGCTCATCTCTCAGTATAATATATGTCATCACCTACCAAGAGTTTCCTCTGCTGTCTACATCAGACAAGGCAGTCTCTATGCAAGAGAACAAATGGACAGACTTTATAAATGGAACCACTCTGAACCAATGGGAGAATAGTTTGAGCTACCTAAATGTCACTATACTTTAACAAAAATTCTTTGGAGCAGAGGTTTTCAATCTTAAGGAGTCCATGGCTCCCTTGATAATCTACATTCTTTCTGCGGCACCCCTATGGAGCTCAGGACTCCAGTTACGACACCTCTTGCCTGCAGGGCTGGCAGCCTCTCACCCTTTTTCAAACACCCCCCCTTGTGGAGTGTTTCCTCAGCCTCCTCTCCTTGGGAGTCCTCTGGGCAGCCGCTGCTGCTGCCCCTGGTCTCTGAGCTGCCCCCTGACCCCCAAAGAGAGGTGCCTCCTCACATTGCCCCACAGGGGCCTTGGAAGAGGATGCCCTCAGTGTTAATAGCCCAAAGGAGACTGGCCAAAGCACTGCTGACACTGCATGGTGGAAAGGCTCCCCTTCAGCATCGGGCACTCAGCTCCCAGGCAAGCCTTGCACACAGCAAGCACAAGAAAGGCCAGTGCAGCCATACTTGCCTCCCACTTGTCTGTCCATTCCCAACAGCAAGGGTTGGCAGACTGGCTGATTGGGCTCCCTCGCCCGCTTGCTTGCTTACTCTGAGGCCGCCTCAGCTCCTGGCAACCTGCACCCCCTAGCCAGCCCCAGAGGCACCATTCACCTGGGGAACTTGTAGCCAGGGCTGCTGCAACAAACAGCCATGAAAGTCTTTGGGATGCAGAGATGCAAGAGGGCATCAGAGGAGGGAGGGAAGGAGGGACAGAGGCCAGTGTTGCCCGCGGCACCCATGACCATCATTCAAGGCACCCCAGGGTGCCACGGCACACTGGCTGAAAAGCACTGCTTTAGAGGGAAACTTTAGTGTAAAATTACTGAGCTGAAATTTCATCAGCAAATTTAATTATTTTAATTCAGACTTAATTGGGACTCTGAAGCTCTTTCCCACTGCAGGTGTTAATTTAACATAGCATAGCTGAAAAGATAGTATTCTCAACAGTACCAGCTCATGTAAATAATATGGACACCTCTCAGTATTTTGCAAGGGGGAAAGAGCATACTTAAGAAACGTGAAGTATTTTTCCTTATTGGTAAATTTACATACAAATTCTGAAACCTTCTATCTCAAGTATCTTCTTGAAGATAAGTCAAATAATATTACCCTGGCCGTGGCAAAATTTCTCTCAGAGCTAATAAGAAATAGAAATCAACATGCTCTGGATAAAATATAGTGACCGCCTTGGAATCCCTGTATCTCTGCTGCATTCTGCTTTTGAAACTGTTTCGTGGGTCTTTGAACTGTAACAAAGAATGTGTATTATTAAAGTGCTTTTAAGCATTCTGTTGCCCTAGCACAACAAAGCTACTTTTACTGCACTTTTTGCAGTTTAGGAAAGTGATGGGGAAGTGCATTGAAAAGTGTGAACTGAATGTATACAGAAAGATGTATAAACTTCCTGCAAGCAAATGAAGATGAATGCGGAATGGGTATATGTTCTCTCATAACCTCTCCACAAACCGAGAGTGAATGCTCCATAAATAGGTTATCTAGAGGAGCACTATAAGAGTGAGCCATTCATTAACCTGTTGCTACTATGGCCTTTTGACCCTATTGTTTAAAGATAGATAGATAGATGATAGATAGATGATAGATAGATGATAGATGATAGATAGATAGATAGATAGATAGATAGATAGATAGATAGATAGATGATAGATAGATATAATAAATGTGGGTGGGTGCATGTGCACACACATACCAAGTGACAATCGCAACATGCATCTGATAAAATGAATTCTAGATCATGACTGTTTATGCCAAGATAGCAGTTTTTAAAAGTACCAAATAACCTTCTGTTGCATTTTATGATGATGGATTAAAATTGATGACCCTCTGAAACAATAATTAGATAAGTATCTTCTTGATGGCTATTGCCAGAGTGTACTTAAGATCATTTTTAGGATAAGAACGTGCAACTATTACTTACTTTTGCTGATTCTACTGGAAATTTTGAGAAAATTCACCTTGAATCCCCCCCCCCCCGATCTTTTACAGACAACAGTAATTGATTATGTGAAGCCATCAGACCTTAAGAAAGATATGAACGAGACCTTCAAGGAAAAGTTTCCTTACATCAAGCTGACACTCAGCAAAATAAGAAGGTACCATTGCCGTGCAGCTACCCTTAATAGGTTTGGTAGATGGAGGTAAAATATTAACAGTAGGTTTTCTAGAATAGTGACCTCCAAAGGCCATTGTTACAGAAGAAACCATCTGTTTGCTTAGACTAGAAAGCTGAATAAATAAGATAGGGATCATGTGGTCTAAGTATATATTATGGTCCTGCAGTGTTTTTAAATATCTAAAGGAACAGAAAGGTAAGGACAAGGATGTGAATGTTCTTGTGAAAACCGCTGAAAAAGGGATAGAGAGAGTTTCTGAAATTAGTGAAAGCTGTTGCAACCAAACGATAGCAAGACTTAATCATGGGTATATTTTAATAGATGAAAGGTTGTTCTTCTATTGTTGAATTGAAGACGTGTTGGTACAAAGATGTCCGCTGCATTGCAAACTTCACAAATTGTTATTTCTCAGTGATCAGCAGGCTCCTAGAGTTGTATACAGGGAAGCACAACAGGGTACAGATGTTGATGACAAAATATTCCATTAATACTTAAGAGCAGCCAAGGCCGAATACAATGGGATAATGTCGTGCTGTACTCTTTGTGCCCCTGTCCCATTTGTGCAGGTGTATCAACACCTTTTCAGTCCTCTGCAACAGCAGATACTTAAAAGTTAGGAAGCAGAAAGAATTATGGAAGAGCTATCATTGGGCCAGAACATTAGTATTTCAGGAGCTCCAGTTCCTTTGTCTGCTTCTGTTTCCTTGCCTCCAGTCTTGTCCAAAATGATGGAAGTTAGAAATTCAAGACTTGCAATAATATTTTTGGACAAAAAAAATGACTTCAAACATGAACAATTCAATGTTCAGAAATTCAGGGGACACTTTACATTCGCAGGTGCTGAGAGTGAAGCATAGCAGTATGATATATTGGCAGTTTACTGGTGGTGTTTAGGCAAGCCTTCTGAATTATAGGTATTGCTATTACAGTCTTTGTGTTTCTTCAGCAACACACCTTTCCCTCCCCTTTCAGCCTGAAGCGAGAGATGCGCAAACTAGCTCAAGAAGAGTGTGGTTTTGAGGAACCCACCGTGGCTATGGCCTTCGTCTATTTTGAGAAGCTTGCTCTCAAGGGGAAACTCAACAAGCAGAACAGAAAGCTCTGCGCTGGAGCATGTGTCCTACTAGCTGCCAAAATCGGCAGTGACCTCAAAAAGCACGATGTGAAACATCTTATCGATGTAAGTACCCCCAGGCCACAAACCTTCGCCACAAAAAGTAGCAATGAAGGAGGGTTGACCTGGCGGTGGCTTAGATGAATGGAATTGCTGTGTTTTCATTATATCACGCATTGGCCTTTGCTTGTTAGCCGCATCAGAAAGGTTGGATGTAATTTTAAGACCAAAGATACCTATTTTAAACTTGCAAGTTCAATTGGAAGAAGCTGTTTAAAGTACATGACTAATACACCAATCTGTTTGGCTTTGTTGTAGAAACTGGAAGAGAAGTTCCGATTGAACAGGAGGGAGCTGATTGCCTTTGAATTCCCAGTGTTAGTGGCCTTGGAATTTGCTCTCCATCTACCTGAACATGAAGTGATGCCACATTATAGACGCTTGGTCCAGCATTCCTAGCACAGGCTACCCTTCCGAGAAGAGGGAGGGGTTTAAAAACTTTTTTTTCCCTGTTGAGCTCAGAAGAGCAGCAGTTACTACTGGAAATGCAAAAATGGGGGCACAGATGCCCCAACACCCTTTATTCTCTTTTCAGTGCAGCTTTTCAACCTGATCGTAGGAATAATTCCTTAAGACTCTCAGGCTAGATGAACTGTTTTAACTACTCGACGCAAGTGATGAATGAGTTGCATGTGAGTGAACCGTGGGTGGAGCAGATTCACACCACTTGGACAAAAAAAAGAACTTCCTTGAGTTCCCCATAAACTTTACTGCGAGGAGAAGGAAGATAAAACAGCAGCCTTCATTTCACACTTTATTTAAACTCTACATTCTGCTCCTGTGGAAACCTCATCAGCTTTCCCAGAAACGGTTTCCATATTACAAAAGGATTCCTAAAGCAATGACGGGTTGCGGAAGATACCTTCACTGTGTCAACAACGTGCCAATCTATTTTTGTATCTGTTATTGAAAGTGCACTTTTCCTGGTGGGAGGGACGATGATTTAGTTGAGAGACGCTGAGCAGGTTTGGAATCAGGTGGAAGGAAGCCTTGGATCATTGCTAGAATTTTGTTTACTAAAGGCCAGAGGACAACTTTTCTCTATTTGCTTAAAGACATAATTACTGAAAGGGAGATAATCTGGGTTCATTTGAATAACCAGGCATGATCCCTGGTTGCTAGTTTGTTTTCCCCACATCAACATCTTTTATTTTTTTTTATATAAAGATTACACTACTTAAAAAAAAACCCAAGTATGACACCTACAAGTGAGAAACCAACAGCTGCTTTTGTTTTCACTTTTGTATGTGATGCCATTCAAATGTTCAGTATGGAAGAGAGAGGACATTTTGAAAGTGTCTTGTTCTAAGCCACATGCGTACTTCTAACCTCTGTACTTTCCCTCTGTGGAGATGGTTAGACTTGCACTCTGTAGTGTTTGTATTTTGTGCTCTATGTTAGAGTGCATTCTGAGGCACGTTGATGGTGCTGTATGTTTAAACAGTGTTTTTTAAAAACCAACTTGTACAGCCAAGGGCCAGAATCTGCCGCCTAGGGCCTTGATAACAGACACTTGCCTCAAGTGTGGATAATTTTTTGTTGTTGTTGCTGTTGTTTTCAAATAGAATTGGCTGTACAAATCAAATTTCAGAGTAGGGGGGGCCACTGAAATTGTTACATTTTTTCATACTTCACTACTTGGCAGACTTATAGTACTTTAACTGTGTTCATAAATTACAAAACCCAGGCTGAGATGCAAAGCTTATACAATCCCCATGTGTGTTCTGTTTTCTAAATATTTGTATGTGTGCATTTGGGGTTGTATATAATGTAGCACTAAGGTGAATGTTCTGCCTGTAGACAAATTTCTCCTTGCGCAAGGGAACATTCTTGCCCTCTTCCCACCCCCCACGAACAGCCTAAACATGTTCTGAGGCTTCCTCCAGCCCTCCAGAGCAATTTGGGGACAGTGTGAGGCATGTGCAGGGGGAGGAGAGCGGGGAAATCCCGTTGGATAGCACTAATCCTTGTGCTAGCCCAACTATTTAGTTACATTCCGCCTGCATGTGTATATGTGTGTATATACATGCCTATACACACACACATATACACAATATGAGAAGATAATGACAGCTGGATGTGCTTGCTACTATGCTAGAGGACATACAACAAAGAATTAAATTACTATTATTATATGTAGTTAATGTACATGTCCCACTTTTTCTAGTGCAGATTCAGTTAACACAGTTCTTGGCTGACACAGTGATTTCAATAAAGTTGAGTATTTTACTGTTTATAGCGTAATACAATTAATTGAGCAACAGTTGTGTCCACCAAGATAATCTACCACTTTTTTTTCCCCCTGTAGCAGTCATTAGTGACACTGGAAATGACAGAAGTTGGGAACAAAAGTACAGCCAAGAAAATATACAAATACAAAACTCCATTGAAACTTGTCGATTTTGAAACAAAAATCTACTTTATTGGTGTAGCTTTGCTTCCTCTTTTTGGCTTTCAAACACGAATGCTCCATTGTCTGACTTGTAGATTGCAAGTATAAACTAAAAATATATTGAATGATACATCCGTTAGAGGAACTAAGAATAAAACTCTGTTGTTAAAGTAAAAAAAATACCAGTTCTAGAATTCTCGCTCACTTGCCCTCTTCCATATTAATGTATTCCCATAAGCTAGTTTGAAGAATGGAGAAAAACACTATATAGTTTTCTGCAACTCCAAGGATATCCTCATTTAAATTAAGGGAATTTGCATTTTCTGCATCTTCATTTAGCCAAACCCCAAAAACGTATATTCTGCATAGCCTCAAGACCAAAAACTGTTCTGCAATGCATAGTTAAAAGGTTTATTGATTAAAACAATCGTTACCATTTTAAAAGATTGCACTTTAGGGTGGGTCTGGCTTCAGCGGTGGTCCAGTGCATATTATTTGGAGGGCCTAAGACCCAAGTGCATACGTAAGATCAGACAGGATGTTTTATAATTCCTTTACCGTTATCATTTTGCATGGAAAGACTGTTCTTGGATGGCAAAATTCAGAGTGGAGAATGATGGCACTTTGTAAACCAAAGGAACACCCTGTGCTCTGGCCGCCACCTAACCCAAAACAACATCTGTGCCTTCAACAATTTTGGGGGAAAGAGAGCCCCTGTCCCTAGACCCTCTGTTGCCGCAGAGAGCTATTCACCCACATTCCTTTCCTATTTGCTGTGGGACAGTATCCCTGTAAATATGTTATCCCTCCTCCTTTGAAAAGAGGTGGTGCAGACTGCAAAGTGCGTGTGGATCCTTAGCTGATGCCTTTCTGAGGCTACCAGGGACAGAAAGTACACAAGTGCAGTGCCATTACTTCAGTGTGGGGTTGCGTAGTGCAAATGCAGTTCTAAATCCTTTCAATATCTATGCAGGTTTATGCAGAATCAAGATATGGAAATTAGCCCTCATCAACAAACTGGACAGGATTCTTGAATGGCATGCTTGTTGGAAACATCCTGCTTTCATTTGCAGAAATGTTTGGCTGCTTCTTTTTGGGGGGGGGGAGAAGGAGTTACAGGGGAAGGCTTTTTGCATAAAAGCACCGACAAAAATGGAAAAAACTTTGTAGCGTAAATTGAAGCCATACTGATGAAATGTCAATGCACAAAACACGACTGAAGTAAACTATAGTAATTCTCCCTTCTTTCTCCAAGATTGCATTAAAAATAGCAATGAAATGGTGAATAAAAGAAAAAAAGGTTTTACCGTATTTTTGTTTCTCAAAACCAAGAATTTTGACTTGTAAATAGTTCCATAAAAAAAAAAAGACATGGGCTTTTCGAAAATCCATTTCTTTACTCTTCATAATGTTTTGAGATGATGTACTATGCACTGTATTGTACAGATTATTATTTTGAAAAGCTGTTTTCTCCGCATACACCCAAGCAAGTGAAACTTTTCAAAAGCTCTGCCTGCCTACAATGTTACACAAGTTGTGTAGGGGTGGTGGTGCAGGAACAATAAGGCTGCCGATACCTAAATACAGTATGTCTTTAAGTTTAAAATGTTGGTGTCTCTCGCTTCATTGCTACCATTACGTTCCTGAAGTGTTCATTATTCAGTGGATATTTAAAATTCTGCAACTTAAATGAAAAGAAAAACAAGTGGTTTTCAAGTAGGCTTAGCATAGTGTAATAGCTTTTGTTTACGTCTATATTGTTCACAGGGAAAAGAAAGTGAAGTCTTAATAGCAGTGGAAAAACATTGCAATACAACAGCAATGCTAACATGGGAACACCTCTCTCCTCTTGTCTGAAAAGAGCTAGTACTGTTGGCAAGATGCAGGTAAGAAAGAGGAAAGCAGAGCTCTTGTTTTGCAAACTAAAGGTTCCAGGTCCCCTTGCATCTCCAAGACACTTTCTCAAAACCCTTCAGAGCTTCCAGTCAGTAGACAATGCTGAGCTAGAGAGACTGATTGTGTGATTCTGGACAAGGCAGCTTCCAGTGTAAGAAAGGGCAGGGGTTCTCAGCGCAGTGAACTTTGACTGTATCATTAAATGCAAAAGCCCCATAGGGCATCCACAGGACTCGATACTGGACAGTAACAGTCATTTTATTACACACCTGCACCTGATAAACAGTAAGAATTTTACCACTTGGCAGGAAAATCCTAAAACTCAAGTTACTGGCGTGTGAAGGGTCTGATCTTTTTCACACAATATTAACTACAAGGTTCTGCTATGGACTATTTCCCCGTGAAATTTCATTAGAACTACTTGTTGTATTCTATCTTATGCAAATAAACTGGCTTGGAGACAGAGACGTGCCCATTGAAGGGTGTGGATAGAAAATTACTCCCACCCTCCCCTCTCTGCAGTAGCTCTGGAAAATGCCTCTTCTGAGCATCAGGGAAGCCTACTTAACAGTGAAGGAACTGGGGATCTCCAAAAACTTGAGCCAGAGGCACCTTTCATGAGCAGAGCAGAAGGTGTATCTGCCTGATTTTATGGAATTTTCCTCCCGTCAGCTCTCTGAATATAGGAAGAGGCTTTTGGGGAGGCTGGGAAGAAAAGTCAGTCTACCCATTGCCTTCCATTGGTGCATCTCCAGTTCTAAGCCACTATCTAGACTTCAGTTCCTCAGATGCTTCTTACTCATAGCAACATATTGAAGTGATAGTGAAACTGCAATTGGCAGTATTTGCAGAATGGTTAAAAATACTGCGAAGTGCTAAATTTAACCCATCCTTTTATAGCTCATACAGTATTTTTATGCCTGGAACTATGAGGAAATCAAGAGAATAAGATTTCAATTATCCTGTGTGTTGCCTGGAACTGATAATCCATGCAAGGGAACAGGAGGGTTATAAAATCTACAGAGGCAGTCATAGCAATCCACAGGAGTCTTGAGGATGTCTCCTAAAAGGATGTTAAAATAAAAAACCAACTTTTCTGTTTAAGCAAAGCATTTCTGAAATGGCAGCTGAGGCACTTGAACTTTAAAATATCTTCCCTCTATTTTGTTGTATTGCAGGAAAGGTACTACTTGAGGAAAAACAACTCCGTGTTTATCTAAATCCATTTTGTATAACCTGCTAGTTTCATGATAATTTTCAAGGGTGTAACAGGCACACTAAAATCTTTACACCTGCTTAACCAGGGAGCAACTCCCATTGAACACAATGGATCATAACTTCTTAGTGGCAATGTATAGATTTGAGGCATGGTACTGTGGTCTTCAGAGGAGTTAGAGCTTTCTACCTACTTCATGGGTTTACATCAGGCTTCCTCAAACTCGGCCCTCCAGATGTTTTGAGACTATAATTCCCACCATCCCTGTCCGCTAGCTAGGGCCAAAAACATCTGGAGGGCCAAGTTTGAGGAAGCTGGTTTACCCCATAAAGATCACAACTCTACACTCCTGCAAGAGGGGTGTCCAGTTTTTTTTTAAAGTACTCTGCTGAACAGAGGAGGACTTATGCCAGCACAAAAACAAAAACACCTTTCCTATTCAGCTTGTGTATGCTACATACATACATACATGAGGGGCGCGGGTGGCGCTCCGGGTTAGACCACAGAGCCTAGGGTTTGCCAATCAGAAGGTCTGCGGTTCGAATCCCCGCAACGGGGTGCGTTCCTGTTGCTCGGTCCCAGCTCCTGCCAACCTAGCAGTATGAAAGCATGTCAAAGTGCAAGTAGATAAATGGGTACCACTCTAGCAGGAAGGTAAACAGTGTTTCCGTGCGCTGCTCTGGTTTGCCAGAAGCAGCTTAGTCATGCTGGCCACATGACCCGGAAGCTGTACGCTGGCTCCCTCGGCCAATAAAGTTAGATGAGCGCCGCAACCCCAGAGTCGTCCGCGACATCTTTACTTTTATGCTACATCTACCTATTAGAGCTGCCAGATGAGGACATAGCTAATCTAACACAGGACTTGCCGGCTGCCATAGGCTACATACGGCCTATTGAAAAGCCATTAGCACCTATTAAGAGGCACTTGGAGCTGTCATGTTTTGAATAAGCTTTTCTAGTCCTAGACTAGGAAAGGATTAAAGTGTTTTATTTTCCCCAGATGTATTAATAATTAGGGCTGCCAGCCACATTTCAGTTATGCAGTTAATTAAGCATTGCTGATGCCGCATCAGCCTGTTGACAGGTAACTTAAAATCAATCCGTTTTGCCTATAACACCTAACAAAAACCTCCAGTAGTGCCCATAAGGAAGTATAAAAATATATACTGTTTAATAAATAAAACGACTACTTAGCCACATTTTTTTTTAAAAACCACATTAATTTTGAAAAGCAAAATAAACTAAAGCTCTTACGACTATATATATATCCTAAAAATATTATTAATAGGACTTCCACTGCATCTCATTAGGAAAGTTTATTTCCCTTTGAAACCAGCTGCTTGGTTATGCTTTTGATGCATAAATTATATATAATTGGTGCAATAAATTATACACATTGGTATTGCCACCCAGAGTGGCTGGGGAAACCCAGTCAGATGGGCAGCATATAAATAAATTATTATTATTATTAACCATAGCAAAATATTCTCAGTTTCCATTTCAGGCATCCCCACTTAATATCTTTAGGTAAAGGTAAAGGACCCCTGGACAGTTAAGTCCAATCAAAGGCAACTATGGGGTTGTGGAGCTTATCTTGCTTTCAGGCCGAGGGAGCCGGCGTTGGTCCACAGGCAGCTTTCCAGATCATGTGGCCAGCATGACTAAACCGCTTCTGGCACAATGGAACAGCATGACGGAAACCAGAGCACACAGAAATGCCATTTACCTTCCCGCCACAGCGGTACCTATTTAACTACTTGCACTGGCGTGCTTTCAAACTGCTAGGTTGGCAGGAGCTGGGACCGAGCAACAGGAGCTCACCCCATCACAGGGATCCGAACCACCAACCTTCAAATTGGCAAGCCCGAGAGGTTCAGTGGTTTAGACCACAGTGCCACCCACATCCCATTTAATATCTTTATGTACATGTGCACCAGTTTTGGAATGTTTCTCACGCGGGGCCTTTAGCATCATATCCCTGGCCACACAGTCAGCAAACATGAGAGGGGACCTATGTGCCTACAGACTTGTTCATATTTAGCTCTTCTACATTGTGTGTGTGTGTGTGTGTGTGTGTGTGTGTGTGTGTCTCCTTGGCTAATCAGGCTCCCCAGCCATGTGGAAGAGGGGAGTGGGTGGGTGGGTGTATGATGGGAGGCAACTTTCTAGACCAAAATGAGTCATGGCTCTGTAGTCTGGAGCAACTTTAAATCTCAAACAAGATGGCAACCTGTTGTGAGATACAAAGACCCATTTTGTACTCGCAGGTAGCAGGTAATGTTCTTCCCCAGCCACCATAATAATGATATTGTGGCCATCATAGATGTATGATTTGTTCTCAATTCCAAACTGACAGGCTGCGAGCCTGAATGAAAGCTTCATTTTACCTAAATAATTGCCTTTTGAAGCTTGAACCATGTAGGGGTTTATTTATTTATTTTTGCTTTGCATTAGGCTTTTGATTAATGACTGAGTAAAAAGTACATAGGACGCGGGTGGCGCTGTGGGTAAAAGCCTCAGCGCCTAGGGCTTGCTGATCGAAAGGTCGGCGGTTCGAATCCCCGCGGCGGGGTGCGCTCCCGTTGCTCGGTCCCAGCGCCTGCCAACCTAGCAGTTCAAAAGCACCCCCGGGTGCAAGTAGATAAATAGGGACCGCTTACTGGCGGGAAGGTAAACGGCGTTTCCGTGTGCTGTGCTGGCTCGCCAGATGCAGCTTTGTCACGCTGGCCACGTGACCCGGAAGTGTCTGCGGACAGCGCTGGCCCCCGGCCTCTTGAGTGAGATGGGCGCACAACCCTAGAGTCTGTCAAGACTGGCCCGTACGGGCAGGGGTACCTTTACCTTTAAAAAGTACATAATTCAACCCTTTTGAGGATATGAAGAGCGATAATGGCATCTGAATGCCCTTGAAGGGGCAGCTGTCCAGAACCAAAAGGCTGGGAGTGGGAGAGAGAGCAGAAGGCTAACATTGCTATGGAAACTGCCTATATTCCAGTGAAACAAAGTTGCAGAGGAAACGACAAATACACAGCAAAGGTTGAGGCTGCAATCAAATGCATGCTAACCTAGGAGTAAGGTAAAGGGACCCCTGACCATTAGGTCCAGTCGTGACCGACTCTGGGGTTGCGGCGCTCATCTTGCTTTATTGGCCGAGGGAGCCGGCGTACAGCTTCCAGGTCATGTGGCCAGCATGACTAAGACACTTCTGGTGAACCAGAGCAGCGCACGGAAATGCCGTTTACCTTCCCGCTGGAGCGGTACCTATTTATCTACTTGCTCTGTGACATGCTTTCGAACTGCTAGGTTGGCAGGAGCAGGGACCGAGCAACGGGAGCTCACCCCGTCGCAGGGATTCGAACCGCTGGCCTTCTGATCGGCAAGTCCTAGGCTCTGTGGTTTAACCCACAGCGCCACCTGCGTCCATTAACCCAGGAGTAAGCCTCACTGAACTCAATGGGACTTACTTCCAAGGAGCCATATATAGATTTGCATTATAAACTGTATACAGCGGTACCTCGGGTTACAGACACTTCAGGTTACAGATGCTTCAGGTTACAGACTCTGCTAACCCAGAAATAGTACCTCGGGTTAAGAACTTTGCTTCAGGATGAGAATAGAAATCAAGCAGCAGCGGCACGGCGGCAGTGGGAGGCCCCATTAGCTAAACTGGCACCTCAGGTTAAGAGCAGTTTCAGGTGAAGAACGGACCTCTGGAACTAATTAAGTTCTTAACCCAAGGTACCACTGTACTGTATACTTGTAGGGATTGCACCTATTGGAATTTAAGATGTGTAAATGCTTTTGTGTGTGTGTATAATAGATAACAATATAAGACAGAAAAAAGACACACTGAAAAATGCAAATAAGATTTACTACTCAGTTACTTTACATTCAACATGGCCTGGTTGTGCTAATCAGTTATCACTTCAAGGTACTCTTTTCTATTAGCTGAGTTTTCCAGCGTCCATGAACACACATCAGATTGTGGTTTCTGGTTTTCAGATATTTGGGGTAAGTGGGGGTGGGGGGGCAGTCCAAAGCTTGAACTAAACATCTCTTAGATTTTTTATGCAGACAGAATAATTGAATGTGATACTTCCATCTTATAAGAGGGTATACCAAATGTATGCTGGTTACAGTATTATTTTCACAGTGAATAAGGTCACTCAGCCTATTTTGTTTAAAAAAACATACAGAAGAAGTGTTCCACAAAGAATACAGCTGTTCTGGTGCTATACATCAGTGGAGGATCATCAGCTACCTGGTTGATAACCTTAAACTGAATGGAAACTGACAAGAACACCTGCAGAACTGGTACCTATTTGCAAGGTATGGCAGAAACAGTCGCTTTGCTTGTGCTTTCATGTAGATACTCCCAAGTGCCAATCTTCAAAATGCTCATGCTTAAGGCTCAGTAGGAATTGCTTATAATCATGGAACAAAAATTAGCCACCTCCTGCTGCAATCATGACACAACTATTCAATAGGATTTGGTTCTGAAAAGACACGTCCGATTGCGCTGTTGGACATTGTGCTTGTCTGTGTCCACACTCAAGAACACATAGAAAGTGCGCCCTCTTCCTCTGCATGCACATACAAACAGATTTCCGCAGTGGATTCACATTTCAACCCTTACGCATTTACACAGGAGCAAATCCCATTAAACAGGTTTTCTTTCTGAGCAGACCCACGTGGTTTTGTTTCTTCATGTTTCACTGGAGTTGTGTATGATGGGAGAGCAAGGAAGCTTGCAGCAAGCACACCACTTGGGCAATGCATGTCCCAGACTGAGCACAAAATACTACCAAGTCTTCCCTGTACCCAGATACACCTGGAAATCTGCCACAGACCAAGAAGCTTATCCATTCTCCCTTCACAAGTGAGACTACGGTCCTATAATTTATATTGTGATAAAGGGACAGCCGTCAAATTCTGAATGGTGCAGAACTCGAAGTAAGGTTGGAAAGGGGGCAGGATAAGCACCTTTCTTACCGCAGTGCATGCCCAGATGGTTTTACGGTAGTGGATCTAGTTTAGTTGATACTGCACAATTTAGTTTAGCCTGGCTAGTATAAAGGTTAACGGAGTCCTGACTTTCTGCACTGCTATTAATAACATTTTTATGGCTCTGAAGAAAGAAGAACGTGGAATTAAGTCACTTGCAGTTTGCACATCTTCACTGCTGTTGCTTTGGATTTTTCAGTCACTGACTATTACCCCTGATGGGAATGCTTGGTTATTCTCTTCTTCATAATTTCTCCTTATATATTCATATGCCAGTCCTTTCGATGTAAAGCAGGGAGGCTTCAGCAAACCCACCAAGTAAAAGACTGTTGAAGAAAGCAGAGGAGAAGCTTTATCAACAAAGATTCACTTGGGCAATTCATAGGAAACTCACTGAACAGGATGGCATTGCCAAAATAGTTGGTAATTTTCATGCTGAGATATTTCTTCAGTTCCTTAAGTAATAGAATAACAACCACTGGTAATTTGTTGAGAGTATGATGGCATCCCAGTTGCTTACCCCTGGTTCCTCAAGATGATGAGAACTTGGTCCCTCACTTAGGAGCACAATGGCTGTCAGGGCACCTTTGTGGAACCACACATTGAAGCCTTCTGGATGCCAGAAGCAATTGTATACATGCATGGCTGCACTGCATGGGGAAAAGGAACATTTTGGCAGCCAAGGTTGTTTGACATGTAGAAGGTACTCCAAGCACTGGGGCCCAGAGTTTCTTGGGCCTCCACATGTTATTTGACTATTAATGCTGCACCCTCTGCCCTCTGATAACGCTCTGGATTTTCTTCCATTCCTGTCCTAACTATCACAAAGCTCTATGAACTATTTATTGATTTAATGAACCTTAACACTCTTGGAAGGAAGGAAGGGGTGGTCTTTGAAGGGACACAGGTGGCACTGTGGGTTAAACCACAGAGCCTAGAACTTGCCGATCAGAAGGTCAGCGGTTCGAATCCCTGTGACGGGGTGAGCTCCCGTTGCTCGGTCCCAGCTCCTGCCAACCTAGCAGTTCGAAAGCACGTCAAAGTGCAAGTAGATAAATAGGTACTGCTCTGGCGGGAAGGTAAACGGCGTTTCCGTGCGCTGCTCTGGTTCGCCAGAAGTGGCTTAGTCATGCTGGCCACATGACCCGGAAGCTGTACGCCGGCTCCCTCAGCCAATAAAGCGAGATGAGCGCCGCAACCCCAGAGTCGGTCACGACTGGACCTAATGGTCAGGGGTCCCTTTACCTAACACTCTTGGAAGAAGGAAGGGGTGGTCTTTGTTACAGTTAGGGGGCTACTTCCTTCTAGAATACCACTTGTCCTCCCAGTGCCTGATGGATGAATCTTGATTAACCTAGGAAATTCTGAATAACTGGCTTGGATCAAGGAAATGGTCTTTTTTTCTAAAAAAGTAATTGCCCTCTCTTTCTTATGGCTCTAAGCATGATGTGGGGATAACAAAATAAGTACTTGCCATGCCTGCACCTATATGTTTCCATGTCAACATCAATCTCTCTACTGGGTCAAATCCTGCTGCGAGAGAGATCATAACCATACACAAAATTGCTACATCACACAGTTGTTGTCTATTACACTGTAAAGCCTGATGCAAACATCAATAACTAAAACAGCACATGGCAGTAACCATGATTTAATGTTACATATGATGCTCTTCTTAAAAAGGCTGCATCCCCTTCTGGGCAGCCTTTTGGGACCAACATCGCCAGTGGTGGGTCGAGCAATGAATGTAAATTTTACATTTTTGCAGTAGCAAGAGTCCTTATCGGTTCCAGAACACAGGAAATAAACATTAGAGGAGGGTAAGCAAGGCTGGGGAGGGTCTGGAGAGCATCCAGGGGCCTCATTTGGCCTTCAGGACTGATGTTCTCCACACATTATCAACATAGTAGCTTGAATCCAAAGCATCTCATGATATGATCTCTCACTGGAATGCAGTCCCCAATTCATCTCTCTGAAGATCCTCTCTCATGTCCTATCACAAACTCTTTCAGAGGGTTCCCTGACCCTTAAAGAGTAGCTCTTTGCATCAGGAAGGAAAAGGAGAGGCCTGATGCAGTTCTTTGGACCCAAGCCTTTATGCTTTTGGAGTCAGAGAGAAGACACAATAATTTCTAGGGCTCAATCTATGTGCACGTCTGCTCCATGAATAGCTCTCAGATAAGGAAACTGCTTGGTGATCATTGCAGAAAGTAAAAAAGAGAAATGGTAGAGCCTATTTGAAATGTAGCTAGTTGGAATTCTTTTTTATTTTACCGCACCATTTATGGTATTCCCTCTTCTTTATCCTCAACATCCTCATCTGTCACGTAAGGCTCACAGAGAGAGAGAGAGATTGGCCCCAAGGTCATATAGCAAGCTTTGGGGCTGAGCTGGCATTTGAATTCACATCTATCCAGTACTGCAATCTAGGCACCACACCAAGAATAGGCAACCTTTGCTGCTCCAGTTGTTGGACTCCAATTCCTATCAGTTCCAGCCAGCATGGTCAATGGAACAAAAAGCTTGGGAAGTAACCTTCACAATGGGACTTTAATTGGATGGATCACTTTGATGTCCTATCCGTTTATACAATAGTCTGCCAGACTGGTCTATGACACAACGGTCCATGCAGCACATTCATCAAAGGCACTTCCTCAGCTTCTCGCTTCTCCCATCACCATTCTAGCAATGACATTTCCTACTCTGCACTAATCTTGCGAACAACACAGCTTGAACAAAGGGCTCCAGAGGTAGCAGAGTTCAGTGGAGCTGTCTCTTGTTTCTAAAGATGTCAGCTCACACTTCATTCATCTTGAGCAAGGGGGAAGTTGTGTCTCCAGCTCTTTTCTTAAGTCACTCAACAAGAAGAATCCACAAATCGCTGGCTCAGCTCCATTTCCTCTTCTACAATTCAGTGTTATGACCTTATATTTTAAGCCACAAGGCTTAGTTTATGAAACAGCAAATCTCCTTATGGAACTTTATAAATAAAACAAACTTTTGTAGTTTTTATTGGTAAGAGGGCATTTTTACACGGCAAACCATGCAAAGCCGTCTGGGTTTTAATAGCATTACATCCATTTAAACTCCTAGCTTCACCACCAGGCTGTTTTTGCAAATTATGCAAGTGCCACTGCTCCTGAAAAGGCAAGCTCTTGCATAACCATTATGGTGCAAACCATTTTATAATGATATCATTATTCCTCATGAGCCCGGAATAATAAAAGATATGATAGCTCAGAAATACTGCCATTTTACTTTGTGGGGAAGGATGTTGGAGAAAGACCCAATTGCAAACTTTCCATGAACACTTACTTGAACATGTGCCTATTAAACTTCAACATATCTTATGCATGATACCATATAATAGCACTGCAGATATACAGCCCTAGTTTGAAATTAACTGTTCACTTGCTTGGATGCTTGCAAAACCTTAATGTCCCTAACAAGAACCACAGAATTGGTGGAGGTCCTGTAAGATATCTCACCTTGATGCACAAAATCCAGAGCTGGAGCATCATCACCAGGTGGCTGTCCAGCCTCTGCTTGAAAACCTCCACTCTAGATCAGGAGTGTGGAACCTCTTCCAGTTTCTTCACTCCATGCCTAATTTTATAAACCTTTATCCTCATCACCCTTAGCCACCTTCTTTCTATCTATATCAATGATTGAGGCCCTTGCTAATCTAATGGCATTTCTGTACAATTTTGCTCCTGTCCAATGATTCCAATGTTCCTGGTATTCCTTTGCTGTGCATAGTCCATGCACCTTCCCCAAAGTAGCCATTTTGATGTGTCCTATCACATTGTACATTCCTCTTCCCCTAGACCTATGGCCTTTTAACTGTGGGGAAAATATTGTTTGTTACTATGGTATGTATGATTATGTATTGCAAACTACTCTGCGTTCTTCTTATTATACAAAATGTTGCTTAACTGCTTTTGTTTAAAATCAGAAGAAACTAATGAACATAATTTGGAAATCCAACAGCAAATTCAGAACAGCCATAATTTTTATCTCCCCCCCCCCCCCCGCCAAATACTTACCAACAGGCTGTTGGTACATTCATTGCAATCTCAAAGAAGAATGGGGATAGAGCAGCTGTTATAACCTAGAAAAGACAAGGAAGATGGTGATTTGTTACATCAACTTCCCGTAACTTCATTTGCAAGAATATTAACACTCGAAAGAGATATTTTGAGAGGGGGACAGTACAGAAAGTTAAGAAAACTTTTTTAAAACCAGGACTCCAAACTTTAACTGATTCAATTGTAGCTTAATCATTTTAAGGAAATAATTGAAGGGCATTACCTTGCAGGACACAGAAGTACCACTTTTCTTGTCTTCAGGCCAAATGTTCTTCTAATTTTGCTTAAATTGGCTTAGATATTTTGCCTTTTAAGTTGAAGTTGCTATCAGCATCCTTCTAACCACAAGGACCCATTCAACTAAACTGACAGAGCTATTTGTTGGAATCATTGTCAGACGGTGCATCTTTTAAACCTGCCTGTGCCATGATGCTGATGGGTTTTGATCTTGTTTACATGCAAATCCATTTTATGTGTTACTGTCAAATGTTGCATAAAATATTAAGATTTCCATATCCCCAACTTCCATTAAAATTAAATAAAACTGCCTTTTCCTTCCAGCGACGCATAGTAGCTTTTGTTTGTCTCGAGAGGGAAGGCCTATTTCCTCTTGAGACAAACAAAAGCTACCATGCGTCGCTGGAAGGAAAAGGCAATTTTAAGATTCTAAAACAAAAGTTCATTGAGCTTTTGCAGCATGTTCAAGCTATTGAACTGTAAAGCACCCTACAAACCCAAAACGTTGGGTGAGCCTTCCTGAGGCGGATTGGCACAGTTCTCTGAGTTATTTTCCAAAAGAGTCCAGCTACATCCTGAGCTCTTTTAATCACTTGGGTCTGTTTGCCTAGGGGCATGGCTAGCTGGAAAGCTAAATGGCGGCATAATTCTGTGTCTCCAATCACCCTGGGACAAAATCGAAGCAGAGTGGATCCTATTGACATCTAATCAAAAAGTTTCATACAAGCCTCAGCAAGGTGATGATCCAAGGAATACAGGGACCAAAAAGCAAATCTGCAAGTTAGTTCTTCAGGAAGAAACAGAGGGAGCTCTGCCTGAGGCTTCAGGAGAGGCCTCAGACACTGACAGTCAGAAGCCTAAAGGCAACATGAAGGCCTCCAAAGGAGGGAAAATAGCTGCCACAATGGATGAGGGTAGAGACTCAGATGAGTACATTAAAAAAATAAGGCAGGCCCTATAAACAGCCCTAACTCCATTTGAGCAGAAATTGCATATGCTTTCTAACTAAATACAGTGGTACCTCAGGTTAAGTACTTAATTCATTCCGGAGGTCCGTTCTTAACCTGAAACTGTTCTTAACCTGAAGCACCACTTTAGCTAAAGGGGCCTTCTGCTGCTGCTGCGCCGCCAGAGCACGATTTCTGTTCTCATCCTGAAGCAAAGTTCTTAACCTGAAGCACTATTTCTGCGTTAGCAGAGTCTGTAACTTGAAGCGTATGTAACCTGAAGCATACGTAACCCGAGGTACCACTGTATCAATTTATTTATTTTGTAAAAAAACAAACTGTGCACACAATCTTGCTCTAACCAACCAGTTTGAGATCCAACTCTTACAAATGTCGACTAAAGTTTTAGTTATGAAGCTGGAGGAACAACCAGACATCGACAGGAGGAAAAACGTTTGTCTTCCAGAGAACCAGGAAGTGGAGGACATGGCGCATTTCATTAATGACTGGATACTCTCCCTGAACTTAAACATACCACTGTCCCTCAATAACATCGAAAGAGCTCACCAGGTTCCAGGAGACAGATACAGAACTGGGGGAGCCCCAAGAGATGTGGTAATTCACTTTTGAATATTACAGGCTCAAAGACACTCTTTCCAAAGCACTGCGGAATTTTAGAAACCTAAAATACAGGCAAAATCACCATCGAAATATTCCAGGATATCAGCCCAGCTACATTGGGGTGGCGGAGGGACTCTGGCCTTATACACCTGCCCTAAAATAAGTGGGCATTGCATATTGCCAGGGCTTCCCTTTTAAGTTGATAGTCCAGCACAAAGGCAGAACCCCAAGCAGCCGATGCTTTTCCCCAGCTCAAGCACACAACAGCACCCTCTCAGGCTGGACAACCAAAAAAAGGCAGAAAGAAATAAGATCTCTCCAAATAGAAGTAAGAAATTGTTTTATTTCCTTATGCCTCACTCCTCAATTCCTAACCTCCTTACCTGGCTGCTGTGGTTGCAGGTAGATAATTCCCTCCCTACACCATTCCTTAGGAACTACATTTCTTCCCCCCCTTTTAAAAAAAAAATTATTTATGATTTCTGCATAAATAACGTTTTTTAGGGCTCACCCATTCTGTTGTTTAATGGGGATAGTAAGCTTCCTGCACACACATTAATTCTCTGTTGTCTATATGATGTTCTGCTCTAAATCACTGCCTTCCTACATTTCCCCCTCTCTCAGTCCAGATTTTATCATACGCTCTTCTCAGTGTATCCCTGAAAATCCGGACTGAGGAAGAGGAAAGCATTGGTAGGAGAACATCATACGGACAACAGAGAATTAATGGAGGTACAGGAAGTTTGCCATCCACATTAAACAACAGTATCGATAAGATCTCAGGGTCTCTGAAACCTGGGTTGCTGCCATAGTAGTGGCCTACATGCCAAGGAAAGAAGGTGATGCTGCCACCAACTGACCACATCCACCCTAGTTGTTTCCTTTGGGCCTTCCCTCACATTAAGCTGTAAAGATGAACTCTGGCAGATCTAAGAAAAGGAAAGAGCCATGTGTCAAACAAGCAAAACATGAACTGGTCTCAACAGGCGCTGGACATCAGAGCCCTAAGCAGCACTGATAAGAAGCAACTCGAGTAAATAAAGTAACCTTAATGTATTTTCATTGCAATTAACTTCTGACCCAGCCTGAAAAAGTCACATGGTGCAGAGCAGCATGGTGCAAATTGCAATATCCCCCTTCCCCTCTAATTCCTGAGCATCTTGATGTTTTGCTGGCCTTCAAGGATATAGAAAAGAGCATTAACGTGATTGGAGAGTCCTTATTTTTTAAATACAGTGGTACCTCGTGTTAAGTACTTAATTCGTTCCGGAGGTCCGTTCTTAACCTGAAACTGTTCTTAACCTGAAGCACCACTTTAGCTAATGGGGCCTCCTGCTGCTGCCGCGCCACCAGAGCACGATTTCGGTTCTCATCCTGAAGCAAAGTTCTTAACCTGAAGCACTATTTCTGTGTTAGCGGAGTCTGTGACCTAAAGCGTATGTAACCTGAAGCGTATGTAACCTGAGGTACCACTGGAATAGGAATTAAAATGATAGGCTAGGGAACATGAAGGGATGATGTTGCAAGAGCAGCTTTCATCACCCAAACCATTTCTTTACCAGTGGTGAGTAATATTTTGATCTTTTTTAAAAAAAAAACCAAAACCAACAAAATTGCTGAGGCTTATAAAACTGTAGTAAACCAGGCGCAATCTCTTGAACTAATTCAGGAAGCTGCACAATAGCTATCGTGTCTGCACAGGTGAGCTAATTCCTCTAGTCCAGCGATGGGAAAGATGTGGGCTGCCAGATGCTTAAGTTCCCATCATTTGTGACCACTGGCACGCTCGCTGCGGCTGACTTGAGTTGGACCCCAACATCCTCTGAGGGCCACAGGTTTCCCCGACATGCTGTGGTCTATTCACAACCACATCTCCAAAGCGTCCTTCTCAATCAGACCAAAAACCCATCAAGTCCATCATCTGTGGTTTCCCATCATTTCTACCCAGAATCCTGTGAAAGCGGATGGTATTCAGTGGTAGATATGACCTCTGAACACGAAGGCTACATTTAGGCATCATGCTCAACAGCCTGAGGGACTTATATAGCCTTCCAGGCATGCTCACTATTCTAAGCCAACAGTTTTAAAGCATGGGGAGGGGGGGGTCAGCTCTTGACTAAATATTAACAAGTTACTGAAATGCCGGCATGTTCTTCACAATTGTCAGCAGTTGTGAAATGGGAAATTGTTATCATACTTCAGTCAAGTTGTAATCGTTTGGGAGGGAGGTGGGCTTGGAAACAGCACAAGAAATCTTAAAAAAGCATTATTTATGTCATTCATCAATAAAAATAGCTTGTCCTCACAAATATGTCCATACATTTGGGAATATTTATCTATGGTAATTTTCCATTTATAATTTAATTTTCTAGTTCATGACTCCATTGGGACAACATAGGAAACAAAACAATTCCTAGGCCAGATAGCAAACTGCTTTGCTGACGCTGTTTCAGATTACGCCCCAACAATAATACAGTTAAAGTCTTGATTCTGCCACTTTTTGGCGTGTTTTTGCTGCTTCTCAGATGATGTAATGGAAAGAAAATCGACAAGCTATTTTTATTATAGCAGAAAGGGACAAGGAATGACAGCAAAAACGGGGGTTGTTCAACATTTTAGTCCTCTATGAAGAGATAAAATGTAAAGTTTTCCTGTAGCTTTTTACAGAAATTGCACATTGATAATTTAAAAAGCATTTTATGAAATCATGCCGGAGAAGACAGTTTGGAAGGCCAGAAGTCAATGTGTATGGCAGTTTTCCCCAACCTGGTGCCCCACAGATGTTTTGGACTATAAAATGATGTATTCTGTACTAGTTTTGTGAATCTAATTTTATTGATGATTTGTATACTCTTCGCCACCATGATATATATATTTTCAATGTTGGCATAATCAGAAATATAGAAATCTTTGCAAATAAAAATCCTTGACTGTTGGTCATGCTCACTGGCATCTGTGGAGACCATATTGGGAAAGTCTGGCATAAATGTGGAAGAATGATCACTTGCATGATGTTGGCTTTCCTCTTCCTCTCAACAGAACAGTCCATTCTCAAATGCTAGGGACAGCATGTGTCAAATGGGCTGGTCTCTCTAACTGAATAGCAATGCTCTTGTGAGCAAAGAAGCTCCCTTTGTGTACCACAGTTCCTTTGCCCATAAGAATTCTTCAGAATAAGGGAAACTCCACAGGGGGAAAACTCCAGTGAGTGGGAGCTGGAGCAAGGAAATGGTGGGAGGGAAAGGGTCATGTGTTCACTCCCTCTGCTCCTTCACCAGAAGTGACTTCATTTTCTAAAATAGACAATGGGCTAGCTACTGCTATAATAATTTGTACATAAAGTATATTAGAGCTTTGCAGTATCTTTGATAGCTGTATCAAAGTGCTTTAGACACTGGTGGTGGTTGCACCAAGCACCTAGGTGGACCCAGCCAAGACAAATTAACCCTATATGTTTCATTTATCTTGGTAATACATGCCAAGGTAGATATCAGCAGATATTTCTCTTCAACCACCTTGCATTTACCAGAAGAAAAGATGGCATCAAAAAGGTGTCTGACTTGCCTTCCCTTGTTTTATCTTTATCCATATCTCCATATGCTCCTACCTACTCCTCCTTTTTCAAAATCCTCCACCTGGAATGGCACTTAGTGATGCAGGGTGGAAGGACAAGATTTCTGTGTAAGATTTGAGAGCCATAAAGAAAAAACAGAATACAACAGATCTTGAAAGGAATATTAGACTATTGTGTTATATAAGAATGGAAATTGTACTCTCTTTGAAGGATGCTTTGATATAAATGGTGTAATTTTAAAATCTTCTGTATAAGCATATTTTGCAATGCTCTGTTCACTGAACATCTGGAATCTGTACTTGCAAATTAGCAATGGAAATTATTCCCAGACAAAGACTTGTTATTCTTTCCCTTCCATTTAAAATTATGTTTATGAATCATAGTTCAGCATAGAATTTCCCAAATATAAATCACTTAAGAAAGAGACTAAATAAAAACATTGGAATGCCAAGGTGGGGATGGAAAGAAATATGGATAATTCTCATTGATAAATTTAGCCTTGATAGATCCTGGAAGCCAGTTTTCCTCTTGTAGTGGGAAGCATGAGTCAGTAGAGGTGGCGTTGCATAACAAAAAGTGATATGGGTCTACGACGTGTTTATTTAACTTGATGTGGTTGTGGTTGACTGGGCACTGATCACCAATAAGCATCTTTCTTATTCTGTGCCACTCAGGTTGGATCTTTCACATAGTTTATGTGATAGTCTCACACATGGGAGATCAGCTGGATAGCTCAGCTGGTTAAAGTGTGGTGCTGATAATGCCAAGGTTGCAGGTTCAATTCCCATAAGGGACAGCTGCATAGTCCTGTATTACAGGCGGTTGGACTAGATGAGCCTCAGGATCCCTTCCAACCCTATGATTCTATTCTATTCTAAAAGGAAGGAAGAAGTAATGATGGATGATGGGAAGGGAAAAGATGGTTGCTTTCCAGTTGCTATTTATTTATTACATTTTGATCCTGCCCTTTTGCCGTGATGGGGCTCAGTGTGGTGTGTATCTAGGATTTCCAGTTGATCTTCCAACTAGGTACTGACCAATCTCAAACCTGATAGGCTACATCAAGAATGCTGCATCATATGTCTTCAGACTATGCCCTGGGACCATGGAATGGCTGCAAGGGTTGGGACCTGGGAAATGTAATCAACTGGTTTGCAAAGGCTGTTGCCCTTAAGTATAACTGTATATCCGGGCAAGGAGGAAGTATTGATACAAGACTGGAATATATTCTATCCTAGTTCTGTAACTCAGCAATAATAATGTTACTGCATTAACTCACAATATTACCATGTAAATAGTATTTCTTCATTCTCTTCCCTGGGCACTTCTTGTCTACATTTAAATTGTGGTCTGCATAGGCAACTTTCTCCTACTTTTATTAATTCATTCATTGAATCACCCTAAGGTCGCAGGGTGAGTTACACGTCCAGTAACAAGCAATAAATGCAACACAGAAATTAAAAGTAAAATGTAAATCACTAAAACCTCTAAAAACCAGCACCCAACCATCTCACTCATAGTATTTCTCATATCTGAAGGACAATATAAATTAAATGTGCCACTAATGCTCAAAGGCCTAGTAAAATAAGAATGTTTTCCCTTGTTGCCAGAACCTGCTCAAGGGAAGCTCATTCCAGAGCCAGGGTGCTGCTCTACAAACACTCATTGCAAACTACCGGTAGTCATGTTGTATAATTATTTGTCTAACAGTACATAGCCACACTATGTAGTTCTGCCTTCCTGCATATTCTGTTTAGATGCCTGAGTGCGGTTAATCCACTGAGAGCTGTAAAAAAATGCTGTATTACAATTTTAGACATTGTTTTTGATAGTTTAAATAGTATGAACAAGATTAAATCTAAGGTTAATCAAGTGTATACACTGCTTATCATCACAATGTGACCAACATCTACTGATGTTGTATTTTTAAAGAGCAAGGGACACTTAATTCCACTTCCTCGATAAATTTAATAATTATGTTAGATACCAAGGTGTTGTTATGGAGACAGTTTTGAAGACTTTGAAGCACTTTCAGTGCAATAATTAGTGCTGGATGC
The DNA here is from genome assembly GCF_964188315.1 of Podarcis muralis. Classification (NCBI taxonomy): domain Eukaryota; kingdom Metazoa; phylum Chordata; class Lepidosauria; order Squamata; family Lacertidae; genus Podarcis; species Podarcis muralis. The sequence continues at coordinate 45,351,874 of NC_135662.1, read as the reverse complement.
TACACGACTATTATCAAGCTATCTCTATGGAAACCAACCAAAAACTTGCTTAAAGCTGCAACAAGACACCTGCCCCAATCTTTCCCCCTACATCCTGTTCAGATATTGAAATTGCACACAGGTTGAACTGTCAAATTCTGATTAATTCTATATATGCATTCTGGCATATACGTAAGACGTACTTAGGACTCAAAATTTAAACTGAATTAAGACAACAGAATGAGTGTTCGCACGCATGTTTTTTTGAACAGGAAACCAAAGGAGGAGGAATTTGCCCCTCTCGCAGTTCATGTGCAGGTTCTCTGATGTGAAACATGCAATGCTCACAGAGGATACTGTGAGGATTTGAAAAACCCAAACATATCACGGATACAATATTGAGGATTTTTTTTAAAAAAAATGATCTTTATGATCACCATGAAAATCATTATCGGATCGGTTGTCTTATTTAAGCCAATGGTCACTTTGCCACTAATTTTATCCATGATACAATCTGGAGCCTAATCTCTGAATAACAGTGTAACCAGAAATGAGGTTGTCACCATGGAAACCGTTACTGATGAACCAAAATGGTGTGTCTAGAAACTGATACAGTTCCATACTGTAACACTGGATGAATATATGTCATTTTATTGTGGGATTCAACCCTTGACTTTTTCACCTCTTCAGATACATTAATCTGCAGGTGCATTCAAAAAATCAAATTATTATCACACAAGAATAATACTGCAGCCCAGTTTGACCCGATAATCACAAATGCCATTTAGAATTACCACCCCACACATTAATTTGCTTTGGAGGAGAGGATGAATACCATCCTTTTGCCACTCTAATGATCCATTCATCTAATAAAGGTGGATATAAAGTATAGTTGGAGGAAAAAACTATTTACAGTAGGTTATAATGAGAATAGGGACGCGGGTGGCGCTGTGGGTTAAACCACAGAGCCTAGGACTGGCTGATCAGAAGGTCAGCGGTTTGAATCCCCACGACGGGGTGAGCTTCCGTTGCTTGGTCCCTGCTCCTGCCAACCTAGCAGTTCGAAAGCACGTCAAAGTGCAAGTAGATAAATAGGTACCACTCCAGCGGGAAGGTAAACGGCGTTTCCGTGCGCTGCTCTGGTTTGCCAGAAGCGGCTTAGTCATGCTGGCCACATGACCCAGAAACTGTATGCCAGCTCCCTTGGCCAATAAAGCGAGATGAGCACCTCAACCCCAGAGTCGTCCGCGACTGGACCTAATGGTCAGGGGTCCCTTTACCTTTACTATAATGAGAATGGGCTGGAGTTATATGAAAGAGTGACAGATGCTCATTCTTAAATACCTAACCAAAACAGAGCTGCACACACCTTACCTTTGCTAGGAAACTCCAGGCTGCATACTGTCCTGAGGATGTGTTGCTTTTCAGCTTCATTGTATATAAGGTCAGAAGGAATCCCAGAAGACCGCTGCAGAAGGTGGTAGTAGACAGCACCATTAATGGAGAGAATTCTCATTTTCAACTAAGGATCCCTCCAGCCCGGAGGGTGTATTCTGCAAGATGTCATTGACACAATAATAGTGCGATAGTGGTAGATTTATACTAGACCATCCCCACAAATCATTCCACTTTATGAGATGTTCTGCAATGCTTCCAGAATATTACTGCACTATTGTTGTCTGTGAGGGCACTTGCACTATAGCACAACAAACTGGGGGGAGGGAACACCCTGGGGAAGAACACTTTTGTTCTACTAGTGCAGGCTTCCTCAACCTTGGCCCTCCAGATGTTTTTGGCCTACAACTCCCATGATTCCTAGCTAGCAGGACTAGTAGTAAGGGATGATGGGAACTGTAGCCTCAAAACATCTGGAGGGCCAAGTTTGAGGAAGCCTGTACTAGTGCAAGATACCTACACTAGAGAATGAAGCTTCCCCATACCCCATAGCCCCCTACAAGCATTGAAAATGTGTTCCAGAAGGTTGGGGGACCCTCCAAATAAGATTTGGTGGATGTGCAGAAGGGAGGAAACAGCAATGCCACTGCCTCACTGGAATTCCACTAGTGCTGCTTTGGATGCAAACAACCCCTGGAATACTTGTGGAATAAAAAGCAATAGGATTTCAGCAGGAAACTATGGAGCATGCACTGGCTGAAAACAAAGCAGTAAGCCCACTCTGAAATGTCTGCAGGCACTAACAGTTTTGAAAGTGGGATCAAATATAACGACCACGATAACCATCATGAGCACAAATAACCAGGAACGCACCATAGAAATGACATCTGGAGAGGCCCTTACATCCTTCAAAAGTAACAGCATTACAGAGATGAACACTGAAAACTGCAGTGTTTATTGGACAGGGCAAAAGGCAGTGGCTTGGCTCCTCAGTTTGTTTTCTCTGAACAGGAAGCTTTAGATCTAGCACAGAATCCCACTGGCAGAAGGGAGGAGGAGGTAATTTTCACCAGTTTCCCCCTTCCTCCTGCAGTTGCTGCAATACTGTTCTACAGTGTCCACCATCCTTCTGGAAATACTTTTTGGGATGAGCAAACTCCTCTTCCATGGGTGACAGGATCCCAGGAACAGAAACCTGATCCTAGGATGTTCCCACCAGCAGCATCCAAGCTCAGGATCCAAGCCAGCGTTCTGTAATGGCTACAGCATTCTGTCTGGATATAGGAAACCCAGATTCAAATACCTACTCAGCCATCAAGCTTGAAGCCAAGCTGAGCTTATTGGTGAAAGAGCAGGATACAAATATTCTATTATTTCATTTAATTCATTATATTCATGTATTTTATTGTTATTTCAGCAGCTAAACCCATGGAAATGTTGCTGTAAAATTTATAGCCATGTCCAATAGAGCAAAGCTTTTGTTTTTGTTTTTTTCAAATTAAGCAATGGCACTTAATCACTAAGCAGATATTCCCAGGATTGTAAATCGCCTTACAGTACAATCCTGGGCATGACTACTTAGAATACAGAAAGACCGGCCTAACTAGGGGTTTTGGACACACTTGAACCTAAAAATAACTAGGCAGCCACTCAGCAGTATGAGAGGCAGATCTCACCACTAAATAAATAAATAAATGGAACTTTGGGCAACATGTACTACTACATGCTTAGGAGATGAACAACAAAGAATTCAATTCTTCCTGGGTAGCAAGCAGTTTCCACTTGAATTAATGGGATTTTGGTTAAACTTTTCCCTTTTAACTAACTTGCAAAGTCCTCCAAATAACAAGATGTACAGGCAAATAAATCCACATGCTAATAATGGGGTATTATGGTCTAATTCTTTGTAATCACTGAAAACAATGTGATTTATGAAGACTAATCCAATGTTGAGCCTTCAAGAGATGCCTTCAGTGAATACTTTGCCATAGGATGCCAAGCAATTTTGACATCCCAAAAGTGTTGTGGAAAAATATCGCACAACATATGCTTTGAGAAGCCCAGCTCACAGGGGGGTGGGGGGTGGGAAGATGTGGAGAAGAATGAGAGAACTGAGTTCTTGATCCTTCTCAGCATTTCGGTGGTTTGTGCCAGAAAAAACATTGTCCTTTTCAGGTTTTACATGCCACTAACTTTGACAAACTCATTCTGGTAAAGGAATATTACCTGGCAAAGCAACTGCTGTGAAACCTGTAGAAGTAAAGGAATGGAAATTCCAAGGCACTAAAGAGATCACCTGTGGAATAAAACAATTGATTCAATGGGAAAACTAGCAAAAAACACTCAGTTAAATCTCTATACAGAAACTCCATTTAACAGGTATCCTTTGGTTTAAACATGTTTTTACAGCTTCTGGACTCCTTAATTTGCCATTACTCTTACAAGGCCCCTTTCTCACCATTTTGAGCTGCACCTGATACTTATTAGCAGTTCAAAGAGAGGTTGCAGGAAAAGGAAGTGGTGTGTTTTTAGTGAACACATTTCCACTTGCAAAAAGATCTATGTTGGATACTGCATTTTCCAATGGAAAAGCATAAGCTCTGTTCACTGTGTGCATATTCATGGTCATGAGGAATTAATTTGTTTCCACTACTGGCTTAGAAGAATATGAGAGAACATAGCTGGAAACTGGCCTTGGAAGGACTGATCCAATATTGCTGTAAACCTGGAACACTCTATGTGGTGGCTCAACATGCCAATTTATAAATGACAGTTAATTGCAAAGGCTCCCCAACTCTCCAGCCCCCCCCCCCAATATTTCAATCTGTAAATCCGCATGGTGCTCTGAGCTTTCTGCGGTTCAGAGAAGGTGTAGCACACAACTAACATTCTAAATAGACAGCATCAGAACTTCAGTTTCAGCATTACAGTTTGGACCAGGTTATATCCCATTAAAAACCAGTAACAGAAATAAATGTTTGTGCTTCTGTTGTACAAAATAAAATATCAGGTAGTATGACCAAGTTTCCAAGATTGATTCCGGCTTCTAAAACTCTCTGTTAAATCACACCTCAATCTACTGGTATGATCTACATCAGGCACAGGCAAACTCGGCCCTCCAGATGTTTTGGGACTACAACTCCCATCATCCCTAGCTAACAGGACCAGCGGTCAGGGATGATGGGAGTTGTAGTCTCAAAACATATGGAGGGCCGAGTTTGCCTATGCCTGGTCTACATGCAATTGTTATGATAGGCAAACAGAACTCCCTTTCTAGAAAAGATTTCCCAATAATTTCAGTGCAAGGAGACACTCCCCACTGATGTAGTTTTGTATGTACAGATCAGCTAACTCCATAAAAAGGAACAGATACCTACCTAAATGCAAGTGACCCACCTGTGCACCTGAACACACACAGACCTACAGATCGGGGGGGGTGTATCTAACAGATTATATTCCTAAACAGCATATGTAAGAAAATGAAACCATACATACCCATATAATTAAAAAACCCAGTTATAATTTTTAGTTCTTTTACCTGCTGGGTGGGATGCAAAAGCCAACATCACCACACTAAAAATAAAAAAGAGAGCACGGTATTAATTCCCCAGACTGAACAACGATGTCACAGATTATGCCATCTACCAAATTTGTAATTTAAATAATGTAGACGCTTCTGCAATTTGAGCTAAAGGGCAATAGAAAGTGTGTAGATGTGAGGTTTTGTCCTCTGCCATCACACATCAGACAGTATCACTTTAGGAAACAATACAATAACCAGAAATGTTTTATGGATATCTCTATAGGATTATTTTTGTGTGTATATAGGCATGTGTGATAAGGTCAATGCAAGGTTCTTAAACATTGCTGCCAGAGATTTATGCTTTTCCCCTCTGGCAAAATTCCATTTAGATTCCTCAGAATGCAGTGATTGCTCTGAGGCATGAAATTATACCTTAAACTGTTGAGAGTGTGTCACACTTCTATAATGAACTATTAATGCATGCAAAACCAGCTTTGGAGCCCCATAACCTCATGATCTTGCTAATAAAAAAATTCAGTTGCCTTTCACTGTTATGAATGATTAAAGTGAATATGATTGACCCCATTAATGCCCCCCAACTTGGGTGTCTATGGAGTTTGGAGCAGATTGAGTACTATACTTAAAAAAAAAAAAACCCTCAATTTCTGCCCCAAGAAAAGCTGTGTTCTGCAATAAATTATGCAAATCATTTTTTCATACTTAATTGTGGTTATGCTACTAAAAGAAAGTGGCAGTCATGACTCTGGAAATCTGATATCAGCTACTCTTTTTCCTGAGATTTCAAAAGAAACTTGCCTCCTCACTTTCAAGCCCTCTCTGCCTCCATAAGGTGACACATCCCTTCCCCACCAATTATTATTATTATTATTATTATTATTATTATTATTATTATTATTATATTTATTAAATTTGTGTGCCACCTTATACCTGTAGATCTCAGGGCAATTCACAACATAAAATTACAATATAAAAAACACTGAGTTAAGGGAGCTGGGGTGCAGGTGGAGGGGTGTGCATGTGAAGAATGGCAGGGGAGGGAAGATAAAGTCTGGAAGCACCTTGGAATTTAAGATGCCTCTCTTTAAACAGTGGGGGTGCATGCACTGCTCACCTACACTTATGTTCTACTTGTAGAATTGTAAATAAAGCAAATATTATGGAAACCCCCCCCCCCAAAAGGCACAAGTCTTCACTACTCTCTCTTCCAAAGGAAATCAAACCCAGGTAGGATTGCCCTGAAGCAAAACAACAAACAGAGAAAGAAAGAATGCAAGTTTTACCTGAATGCATAGTTTATATATTGTTGCTGAGAATCACTAAAAGAAGAAAATCATTTTATCTGTTACTTGGGGGTGAGGTCTAGACACAGTGATTTCCACCAAATATTATACCTAAGAATCCCTAAAAACCAATTATATGATGTTAATGTTATATTATTACTCATGGCATGTTTTCTTTATATTGATTTGGGCAAAACTACCCATGTTTCTGATTTCTGCTTGCCTGACTATTGTTGGCAAACCCAAGACTTTGGCACAGGAGTTCAGTCACAGCTCAGTAGCACACAAACAACCTCTCTGCACTCCTGGTTGAGTGCCAGAGAAGAATTGCCCTGGGGAAGGTGGAGAGCTATATTTATCCAGGGGACACAACCCCATTCAATGTGAGCCGCCAGTCATAGAGAGTGCACAGGCCAGACTGACCCTTGCAGGCCATGAGAACAGGTAAGAACCAGCCCTGGCTCAACTTCCCAGAATTTCTGCCCTGCAGCTGAAAAGAAATTGCCGGGACAGTGTTTTGACTCCTGAAAATGGCATTGCCAAGTTTCCAGGTATAACACTCCTGTCCAAAACATAAATGAAAGGCAACATTATTTTCCTCATGTTCGGAAGTTAGCAGGGTAGCTGGCCTACAGTAGGAGAGGGGAACCTGTGCCTCAAATGCTACTGGACTCCAAAAGCCTCAGCCAGCAAGGACACTGGGTCAAGGCTGATGGGAGCTGTAATCAGGCAACATTTAGAGGGTTCTGGTCTATAGAGGAGTGGGGAATATATACTGTGAGTAAGACTCCCCCCGCCCCTCCTAGCACACACACACACACACCCCAAATCTGCTCTGGGGGATTAGAACTAACTAGCTAACATTATTTTAAATTTATTCCCAACCATTTCATGGCTGTCTGGCTCTTTGATAAGCACGAAGTCACAGAGTTTTGAATTGCGGCTAACATTAAAGGAGTCAAATGGCAGGACCATAACACCCTCTCGACAGAAACGCTCTCAGAGAACTACATTACTAGGCCGTGTGACCCAGTTGCAAAGCCATTATGTCCTTGACAGAATTTATATCCTTCTAAATTGGGAGAAAAGAGGGAAGATGAGCATTAAAGCTGCAGTGAAGAATTTGCTCTTAAATGGTTGATTGATCGTATGTAAACCTTGCGTTCTTGCCAAGACCCACTCTCAAAGCAGCACACAAGCAAAATCCACCACGCTGTAAGTAACTCTTGTATGTGTGAGATACAGAGGGGAGTGATGTTTACAGCTCACTATTCCAGACTCATGACCATATACAGGTGAAATAAATGAACTTTTCCACGATATTCTAATTTTCCGAGTTTCACCTGTATTTCAGGTAGCTCTTGCCATAGTCTACTTGGTGAATTTATTCATTTGGGGTGCTGTAAACTAAGGGGGGCCCTAAAGTGTTTTTTTTAAGTGTCTCTCTCCCCCCCCCCTTTATAATCACACTTTCATCCAGGGATGTCAAAAAATCATTCAGTCAAAAATCTAACAATAACATGCATCAAAATCATCCCCCTATTACAGATAGGTAGCCGTGTTGGTCTGCCATAGTCAAAACAAAAAAATTTCCTTCCAGTAGCACCTTAAAGACCAACTAAGTTAGTTCTTGGTATGAGCTTTCGTGTGCATATGTATCTGAAGAAGTGTGCATGCACACGAAAGCTCATACCAAGAACTAACTTAGTTGGTCTTTAAGGTGCTACTGGAAGGAATTTTTTTTATCCCCCTATTAGTTATACATAATAGTATATACTTTTGTCCCTGCTCATTTATCCTAATTTCCCCCCTTCCTCCCTCCTCTTTATCCCCTCCCCCAAAAACTTGTTCTGTCTTCAAATCTTTAACCATGTGCACAGATTATTCATTCTAATTTGGATGCTTGGGTTGGCTCCCCCCCCCCCCCGTGCTATCCAATTCTTTTAAAGTGTCTCCATCAGGATTCTACTGACCACAGAGATATGGAGACCTCAGTTTATCACTGACTATACAGCTGTGCCTCAGTCCCTTTGTTCTTACAGTCATGAAAACAATCTGTAATTAAAATAATAATTATTATTTATTATTTATACCCCACCCGTCTGACTGGGTTGTCCCAGCCACTCTGGGCAGCTTCCAACATATATATAAACATAGTAAAACATTAAACCTTAAAACCATTACACCTCTTTCTCCTGATCTTTTTTTATTATTCTGTAATGGTGGTTCTTCTCTTTTACCCTCTTTAAAAACAAGGGGGAAATCACCTTAGAGAATTAGGTCTCCATGAATTATAATATACTTTGTAAGCCCCTGTGAATAAAAGGACACAAAACATGTAAAAGTCCACACTTGAGCATTATTTAGCCGTTTATCTATCCCCACCACCATTCAGATTAGAAGGAGTAGTACACCTACAAGTACTTGAATTTTTATATGAGAAGCAACTTCACTATTTCCCATTCATACCAGTAGACATTCCCTTTTATGCTTCCCCCCTCCTTCTGATTTGTTGATTCTGTAATGCTGATTAAATATCAACATGGCACATGCATGCAGATACTGGTGCATGCAGCCTGTTTTTTTAAAAAAAAATCCCCACCCAGGAAGTACACAAAAAGCACGTGGTCAGGCAACTGTAAATTTGCTTGTGCAGTTTTTTGGTTTTCTGCAAATCAGAGAGGAGAGAGAGACTGTTCTGCCATCAGAAATAGTTACAAGCAGGGCTGAAAAAGAACTAAAAGCAATTAAAGTGATTCTCAGCACACATTTTTCAGAATGCTGGGCAAAATATTGGGTATTGAAATGTTTGATGTGGTTTGCTTGTGCAGTTTTCTGGATTTGTGCAAATCTGAAGGATCAAGGGGGAGGGAAATATTCAGGTGCACACCAGAAATAGTTATGAACACTGCTGGAAAAGAAATCAAATCACAGAGGAGGTAGTGGGCATGGAAAGGGGGGTAGCAGAAAGTGACAATTGATCCACCCACCACAAAACGCCCCCAAAAATGATCTGGAGCAGTTTGGAGTCTGATTTCCCTCAACACTGGATTATCTCCATATAGGATAAAGCTGAATTTATAGGAGGAAAGCATTGAGAATGGTGTTGTTTGAGGGTAATGGCATGTGGACTACAGAAATGCAAACACTTTGAAGCGGATAAGCCCCAAGTCATAATGTGGACAGCTAGGGACCAATTTAAATTTGGTATCAATGTGATTGTTAAAATCTATTTGCAGTTAGAAAAATCTAAACTTTTATGCAGCATTTAAGCTACTTTGGCTAATGCCCAGTTTTGTAGTTATGCATTTATTTCCAACCAGTATAGATCAAAATCTCATTTCCATTATTTGTTCTCACTCTTCAGTGCTCTGTTCTCTCCAAATCATTTCAGAGCTTTGATCTGCCTATATTTGTTTTCCCTTCCATTTTCATGGTGTCATACAATTCAATGCAAAGTTGGATTCATTCATATACCTTTGGAAGGAACACACAATAAGCTTCTGTTCCAAGTGGAAGCAATACAAACAAACTCCGCTTATGCAATTTGTTGGCTATTGTACTGAGGGACAAAAGCCAGAAAACTGGGAGCCTCAGCCGAAACGCTACTAAAATGAAAAGGAGCAGCACTTATGCATTACAGCTTAATTTTCACAAATTTATTAAAAACTTACCAATGCATAGCAAATGGATGAGGGCCCAAAAATAGCCATCTGTGTCAAACTGTAAAATACAACATCAAAGCAAAGAGAGATAAACCCTCCTTCATAAATGGTTCCAAGATGTAGTTGCTGGAGGAGAAATGTTCTAGGAAAAACAATATATTAAAAAGAGCTGCCACTTTGTATCAATTTCAGTTTAATTTATTAGTCATTTGATATCATGTCTTCTTTTCATGTAGCAGCAACAAAAACAATAAGACATGTGTTTGGGTATCTACATCGAAAACAGACTTCATTGTGTAACACAGGCGTAGTCAACCTTTTTATACCTACCGCCCACTAATGCATTTTTCTTGATGATAAAATTTCCTTACCGCTTGCCAGTGCTGCAGTAACATGTGGCGTAGAACCCCTACCGCCCACCGGGAATCCTGAAACTCCCACTAGTGGGTGGTAGGGACCAAGTTGACAACCCCTGGTGTAACACAAGGTATTATCTGCTTTGTATGGGAGGGACTGGAGGACGCGGGTGGCACTGTGGTCTAAACAACTGAGCCTAGGGCTTACTGATCAGAAGGTTGGTGGTTTGAATCCCCGCGACGGGGTGAGCTCCTGTTGCTCGGTCCCTGCTCCTGCCAACCTAGCAGTCTGAAGGCACGTTGAAGTGCAAGTAGATAGGTACCGCTCTGGCGGGAAGGTAAACGGTGTTTCCATGCACTGCTCTGGTTTGTCAGAAGCGGCTTAGTCATGCTGGCCACATGACCCGGAAGCTGTACACCGGCTCCCTCAGCCAGTAAAGCGAGATGAGCGCTGCAACCCCAGAGTCGGCCACGACTGGACCTAATGGTCAGGGGTACCCTTACCTTTATGGGAAGGACTGAGGGCTAGCTCAACCACTGCCACCAAGATGTGCTGTGTCCATGCCTGCAAATCTGACTGGCATGTTAAGAACCTTGATTCATGCCCAACAGTGTATGTGCAGAGCAGCAGCCCGCATAATGGGACTGAGCCATCCTCCCAACACCAGCATTGCTGCAGCATACTGGAGGGACCTGCGGTAGGGCAAGGTGCTGGTGAGGTCAGGACTATGCAGTTCTGCTGCCACCCTGCCCCATGCCAGCTCCTTCCAAGTAAGCTGCAGTGGTGCTGGTGGTGGGAGGGTGGCTGTGGCTCTGCCTCACCGCACGGATCGCATCCAGCATAGAGCTTCACCACAACAAAGTGGGGACTTTGACTCTGGTCTCCCTTCATGTGGAGGAGCGCTACATGAGTACTGATATGCATATAGATTGTTTGTGCCATGTATGAACATGAAGATGGGGTGGAGGCTGGTCACACCAAGTGTTGGTGGTGGAGGGCTTGCAACTCCACAACCCCCACCCTTCCACATGTTCTCTCTAAGTGTAGGACATGTGTGAGCCCCCCACAGACAGGCCTTACCTTGGGGAGAGAGGGATCTGGGTGGTGGTTTCTCATTGGCACTCACTACTGGCTTTTTTCTTCCATGCTATGGCTGCAATCTTGTTTTAATCACTTTAAAAGTTTTTAGCCTGCCTTTCCATTAATGTTTGAGGCAGCTTTTAACAGAGGGCAATCTCAAGAAAAACACAAATTATAAGAGGGACAAAAAAAGGAGGTAAAACACAATTCAAAGCTAATTAACCAGGAAGGTTAAAAACTTAAGAGAATGGCAGGTTGGATGGATGCCTGTCTGAAAAAGGAAGGTGTTTTAAAAGGGATGGAAGAGGGGGCGAGAGGCGCCTCCCTAGGGAGAGAGTTTGAAAACCAACCGCGGGCACAGAGAAGGCCACCTTCTGCATCCCACCCAGACCTAATTCAGATATTGGTGGGTTGCAAAGGAGAGGGGTGGGCAGGCAGGCTCACGGAGAAGACAGCCCCACTATTCTCTCTCTCTTCAAAGCTGAAAAACAGCTCTGAGTAAACATGGACATGGCTGTATGTTTTTAAAAACAAGTGCAATAATGCATGTGGGGAGAGAAGAGGAGACTTCCAGAGGCACTAAAACAATTTACTGAAATGTGCCTAATGTGTTTCCAGTGCAAAAAAACTTATTTGGCTGACTAAAATATCATCCATATATACATAATGATCCAGAAACAAAGATTTCGCTTGAAAATAGAGCTTTAAGCCCTTGTTTCTATGCAGATGCCCCAAAGAAGGTTTTTATACCTGAAAAGCATTAGACTCCTTTCACAAACTGTTTCCTAGGCCTTGCTATGGTGGACCTGCCTCTGTGAAAGGTTTTGTTGCTTGGCCTGTGCCCTCCTGTCTTTTCCTCTCAATAGCCAATCACAATCAAGAGGGAATGTTCACTTCCTGAATCCAATAGCAAGACAAATGGAAGGAGACAGCCATTTCACAGTAATCTTAGGATTGGTGTTTTTTAAACCAACCTACCTACCTGTGGATCACAGAAAGGAAGGCACCCTGCTGCTACCAGAAGAGTCAGCACTCTGCATGGAAGAAAGAGTGACATTCATTGCAATGCATTCTCAGAGGAATTATATATTTATATTTCATTAAATACATCCATCTGTCTATCTCATCCTGTATCTATCTCATCCTGCCTCCAAATAGCTCAAGGAAGTACATGTTATCCTCACTACTACCCTGTAAGTTAGGGTTAAGCTATGAAATATTGACCAGTCCATTGTTATCCAGTGAGCTTCAGGGCTGAATGGAGATTTGATTGCATGCTCAATTCAAACATGGTGACCCCGGGATAGCACACATGGTGCTTTTCAGATGATGATGGACTCCAAATCTCATCAGCACAAGGCCAATAGTCAGTGATAATGGAAGCTGGAGTCCAACACTGGAGTCCAATATTGTCTGCCACTGCTGTAACCAAAGCCCTGCCCTGGCTTTATTCATAATTTTCAGTTTTGTTATTATTCCTACTACTACTATATTTGCCACATGACAGGCAACAAGCATGATCAAATGGATGAGAATAACATAGACAATGAAATTGCCCCTTGGGGGAAGAGGAAAAAAAGCTAAGACACACATTGTGTAGTAGCCCCTTCTTACAACATCCCCTTCTACTTTTGTCATGACCCCATCTGCCCTATTCTTGCTTTGCAGACCCAGCTTGAATTCAAACCACAGCTGCAAATCCTTTTGCCAAAAGCAGGGCTTGCAGTTGGAGCTGAATGTAAACTGCCCAAATGCAAGCCCCACTGCAGCTGTCGTGGACGCACTTTGGTTATCCCACACCTGGTGTCACATGATGTCAAGTACAGTAACTTATCCATCACAGAAGGATAAAATTGGCCATGTGGGCAACGCTAGAAAAAGTTAGTCCTTTCTCTCACACCGTTTCTCCAATGCAAATCACCTCTCTGAAGCTGCTATAATCTGCGGGGGAGGGGGGGGGAATACTGGCTTAATACAAAAACACCTGAATTCCAAAAAGTTTTCATAAGTTATTAACTTGAGTTACTTTTAAACACAGTTAAAATATGTTTATTATTTTTGAGATATTTTACTGAATCATTCTTATATAATATCTTCTCATAGTTCTGTTTGCCTGTGAACAATCTTCTTTTGTCAAGGTCTTTTGGAAATTGTGTATTTAAGCATTTTGAAAAAATATGCACACAAACACAATTATTTCATCCCCTCTGATCCAAATCTCATCAAATACAGATACATATTTCTGAGCACTTACTATAATTCTCTGAAACAATACTGTACTGTATTTAAAAAGGAATCTAATTTAATAATGATACACCCAATTCAAATTGGTCCTAGGCCTAAATCCAATGAATAATTAGGGATGCCTAAGCCCACTGATTTTAATGAACTTAAGGAGGCTTAACTCTGTGTTGACAACTCCAAGAGATGAGTCAAGAAAAAGAACCATGGAATTATGATTCACCTGGAGAAGTTATGGTAGGCCTCTGTGTGTCAACCTGCTGAGTAATATAATTTCTAGGCAGTTTCATCTGTATGTTCAAAGCAAAGTATGTATTTAAGCATTAAAAACTTGTCCTTTTTGAAGTTTATGATGACTAGAAAACCAACTTTGCAATCTGTGAGAAATCTAGGCCCTCTGTGAAACTCTATAGACTTATACATTGAGAAACTTACCTACAGATTTTTAGTCTAGAGGTCTGCTGTTAAGAAAGGAAATAAAATGCAATCAAAACACTGGAAAGAAAATGTGTTATTATACATGCATCTAGACTTCTGACAGTTTTCCAAATGCAAGTTCTATTATTGTGGTACCTGTAGAAGAAAAAATGAACTCAACTTGAAATAGTTCCTAAATAAATTAGCTTCTAAAATTGCACGCATACCCCAGCCAAAAGCAAAGTTTGCAACTTTTTTGGCGGGTGGGGGTCCTCCTGGACTTAATGCTATCTGCAGTTATTAGGATTGCTTTATTACTAGCTGCGACCCTATCTGGTTGTAGCAGATATTTCCCTGGTTACCTCTAGACTGGGTTAGTGTAATGCAATCTATGTGTGTCTGCCTTTAAAGAGGATTCATAAGCTACAGCTGTTGCAAAATGCTAATTCTACACCAGGGCCTTTTCAGTGGTAGCCTCATCTTTTTAAAAAACAAACAAACAAACAAACAAACAAACACCTCTCTCCATGAAATGCGCCTTCCCTCCCTGTTGTTGTTCAGGTAGGATCTACATTATACTTCAAATAGCTTTTAACTGAGGGCTCAGTTAGACCAAATGTTCCTCACCACAGCCTTAGTGGAAAGAGTTCCCACTTATATAAGCTGGGGCATCTGATTTTCACCAATTCTTCCTACCTGCTTAAGTTCCTCCCTTTGAAAGCTGCTCCTGGTAGTTGGGAACTCTGGAACAGAATACTATAGGGCTGAAGTTGAAAAATATTGGTTGTCCCAATTTGTGGAAGTGGTTTTTCACTAAGGCAAAACTACCAAGGATACAACTCTTGGACTGCATCAAAATCAGCATTTTCCCCCCTCTCTGTTTCAATGATCTGAGCTATTTATGGATCTTCAGAGTGACACCGTCATTCGGCTCCCTTTTTGCTCTATTACAGACTTCAAAATACATATTCTTCCCACAGAATTCAATAATTTTCTTTCCATTTCTGAAAGGAAAAGTTTGAAGTATTTCCCTTATTAAAAATAAAATAAAATTAGTAACTGGATTATTTAGCAGAGCTGGGAAAACATGGTAACACTAATTTCACTATTTCCAAAGCCCTGGCACAGGCTGTTAACAACACAGGAAATTCATTTTGTCATACCTCTTTCTGCACAAATGCCTCGATTCCACAAGCTATAACGTCTGCAGCATTGTGTAAGGTAAGAAAGATAGGAATTGGCTGTCAAGGGAGAAAATGTGACCAATAAGATTAGCACTGCAGATTCTGGAAAGATCCTCTTCTGCACTTATTCATGTTTCTCTTGGGGGGTCCTAAAAACCAGATATTTCTAGGGATACAGTTTCCCTTATAAACAGCTGTAGGAGTTTGCAGGTATGAAATGAGGTGGTGCACAAAGCATTACATTTCTCCCATGAGCATAGCACTAAGAACTAGCACCATGAGGAAAAACAGTGCAGTCTCCAAGAAGGGATAGAATGTTTAGCCTAGTTTCAGTCTGACAATTTCATGCATGTTCAAAACTCTGATCTATTTCTTTATTAACCCACTGTGACTTTAAAAAAAACAAACCATGCAAAAATGTGTATTCAAATACCCTGGGCTGTTTTTTCTAAAAATATATTTAGGGGTACTCTCATTTTTACTCAAGAAAACCACCATTTTATAGTTCAAATCAAGGGAAATAAATACAGTAAATGGACAAAAGTACAAATATTCACAAAACGTTTAGGGCAGGGCTAGGCAACCTAAGGCCCGGGGGCCGGATGTGGCCCATTCGCCTTCTCAATCTGGCCCGTGGATGGTCCGGTTTTTACATGAGTAGAATGTGTCCTTTTATTTAAAATGCATCTCTGGGTTATTTGTGGGGCCTGCCTGGTGTTTTTACATGAGTAGAATGTGTGTTTTTATTTAAAATGCATCTCTGGGTTATTTGTGGGACATAGGAATGAAACTCCTCTCATCACTCCAAAAACGAACCACGTTTAAACTGGAAACTATATGGAAAACTTGGAATTTGTCTTCTAAGTCGTGCATGCAAGGCTACTATAAATGAGTTCTGTATAAAACGGAATTTGTAAATTATTGGAAGAGCTTTATTTGATAGGATACTTATTTTAGGTGTTTGCCACTGATCTTATTTTATTTTGTATAAACAATTTATCTGTTATTCTTGTATTTTTTCACTAGAAATGCTTTTTGTAGAAACAAACATGTAGGCCATAACAAATTATTTGGACCTAAGACACAGCCACTTAACAAAGTACATTCTAAATACTTGGGAATTTGCAAGAAATGGTATTCAATGAACAGCCAAGCATGGCACATAACCAGTCAGTTGTTGACTGGTCTTCAGTAGGATCAAAAAACAACAATTCATGCTGCCCATGCTCAATAATTTGCCAATCATTATTGTTAATCTCTTGTAAAAACATCACATCATGTTTTGCAATGTACATTTTGTTATGTGGTCAGTGTTGATTATATTTTATCAGTACAGATATATTTTAAAAACAAAGAACAGTTCCTAGTTCCACTGCTGGCCTTGTTACCTACCATTTATGCTGCCCCTCACTGCTGCTGAGGCAGAAAGTTAAACGGAGCCCGTCATCTAACACAGGCCACTTGAACTAGAGCACAATAATAGGAAATACTAGAAGTAATGTCTAAGAAAGCTGACACCAGAATTTACATTTTTCCTTTTCTCCAGCCAAGTTTTAACACACACATGTATATACAGACACACTCACACACCCCTTCCCCTTCCATATGCTATTGGCTCTTTCTAGAGCCAAGAGAAATGTGTTTTGCTGCCAACAGTGGCTCCAGATTGCCCAGCTCAGCTAACCTTCGCCAGATGTCTATTGTCTTTGATGATATTTTTTAGGAGCTTTAGTCTTTATAAAAGGAAGCTCAGTATGTTGGTCCAGCCAGCATAAGCAAATTGCCATCTCCTCAATTCCACTATCTCACGAACACATCTCAGCCAGTTGTTGTTCCAGAAATTCTCATTTCAGTTTGAAATGTAAATTCTTAGATGAAATAGGCAGGCACATGCCCTCACAGCTAAGTAAGACCCATTTCTACAGCCACTGTGTAGATTGCATTTCAAGTGCAGGAAAAAAAAACCCATTTCAAGTGTTTTCACAATCCCATTTTAACACTGCCATTTTATAGATGAGGAACTGAGACTGAGTTTGGGGAAGAGCAAGAATCTGAAGCCGGGTCTCCCCACTACGTGTCCGCACTGGCTCTCATCCAGCGCAGAATTACTCACCAAACAAAGGGACAAAGCAAACATCATAATTAAAACCAGCTCGACTGATTTGGAAATGAATCTATATGTAGTTATATGATGCACCACAGTAGGGGCAATAGACATTTGAGCACTAATTTAGGAATCATGTTAACAACAATGAAAAGGCATTTTATGCTCCTATCTATTTCATGTGTCAAAATGGAGCATCTTTCATATTCATGTACAATGAGCTGAGGCCTCATCATAACAGTAGATTCTGAAGAGGCGGGAGTAACAGAAAAAAAGTGGGGAGGGGGAGATTATGGGATGTAAGTCAACAGAAAAAGGAAGAGTCACATAGACTAAACTTCCCCAGTTGCCTTATCAGAGGATGTAAGTGCTTCATGTGCTAATTCCCAGGGCAAAAGCAAAGAGAGGAAGGGAATGAACTCTGGCTCCTGTTAAGGGTGACTTGTTTTGTGCTGAGAATTCTTAGCTATTTTGCTGTTGGAGCTCATTATACCCATTTGTCATCTCTATATTGACTGACCAGGCAGCTTGCTTAAAATATATATATATAACCTCTTTCACCATTAATTATCAGTTTTGCATTATATACAGCTGGAGATATACATTTCAGTCTTGTTGATACTGTTCATGCATATTTGCAATAGTGGTCGTTATTGTCACCACTGCACATATAGGGACAATATAACACACAAAGCTGAAAATTAGGGAATTGCTTGCAAAGCAACCATCCAGTCAACACAAGGATTTCTACTTGTGCAACGGGATTTGCCCCTTCTCCTCCCCCACTTTCCCGAAACTTGCTCCAGAGGATGCTTACAGCTTCCAAACAGCAGTTAGTGTTTTCACAAATGACTTTAACCTCAGTTAGGCCAATGACTTTAACCTTAGTATGCTATCTGGAGTAAAACATTAACACCAACAAATGAAAAAGCATGTTAGTTTCCATTTGCCTGTATCTTACCAGTCTGGACAGTGCCCTGGAACCTGCATAAATAATGCCCACAAAGAGTGCAGAAGCTGGAAGCCATGACAGCACTTCAGATCTGTAAAAACAAATGGCGCATACAGTTACGACTATGCCAGATTCTGTATACAAACGATATCAAAAGACATCTACCCAAAACATTTTCCCCAACTAAACAAAGGGAAATGAACCTGGACCAGGTGTAATTAAGAGCCATGAAGGAAGTTGGAAGCTCTGCAAGTTAGGGTACATCTCTTGGCATCTCTTCCCATGCTGCAAAGATGCACATCTGTGGTGATTTTCTACCTGTTTGGCTTGAGTGTATCCAAGTATCCTTATTGGGTTAGCTCTTCTGAGGAGCTGCAATGATGACATGCCTCTACAGTGTAATCTCCTGATTCTGTTTTTAAGTATGTTGTTCTGCTCAACCAATGAGTTAGTTGAATTCAATCCAACTTCTGCTCATACAACATAAATTCTCTTTCCTCACACCAGGCCCAAATCTTATCTGGATCAAACTGACAACTACTATAATTATTTTGCTGGTAACTTCAAATCAGATGCCTCCTTAAAACAAGCAATGTCATTTGAACTGAAGCAGCAGTGGAAAAATAAAGCCCTAAAGCTTGAGAATGAGGTCTCCATGTGGAAAACAGAGATCACTGACCACAATGTGAAGTCTCAGGAATCCCTAAAATGTTTGCATGTCCAATGTGACCATCTAAAATGCAATGGAAAAGGCCATTAGAACCGTTCCCACGATGGAACTTCAGAACTCAATCCTGCCAAGAGGGATTCTTTTTCAGGGCTGGAAAAGAATGTCTAGCACTACGGGAAATGCTTCAACAACAGTCATCACTCCAACATGCCAAGCCATACAACAGTCAGGCTCAGAATCTGCTATAATGACTTTGCAGAGAGCACTGTGTTGTGCATTCCTTGACAAGTACGAAAGAAATATGCAGTATTCCATGAATCGAAATGGTAGCCTGGTGATCACAAGGCATGCCTACGCTACAAATCTAGATTGATCATCATGGCATCTACCCAAAGAGCATTGCAGATAACTCTTCTGTGAAGGAGTTAAAAGATCTCAATCAGAGAAATTTCAGCACACACTCAAAATCTAAATACCCCTCTCATCCTTAGGCTTCCTTTGTTGATGGAAAAATAGGCAAGTTAAGGTTGTTGTGTGGATGCACTCATCACCCAAGGCATAGTTTGTTCATTCTAGACACAAAATGCAGAGGTTCTTGGAGAATTATGTGTACACAAACAGCCTACTTTCAGATCTAGATTTCTGAAGGAGTTAGAAGCAGCTCCTATATCTTTCCATCTGCAGGCAGAGACACAAGTACAATATGAGTCACCCCACCCACTTTGAAATCTGTTGGGGTTGATGATACTCAGTATTTCTGCAAATGAGACTGAAGGGAACTGTAGGCACCAAGGAAGCCAACAGCCAAAATCTCATTTATTCTGTGGCTCACTGAACAGAGTGAGGAACTCATGACTTGCACACAGCCTGAGTCTTCCATCATTGTTGCTGATCAAAATCTTAAGACACCCCAGTGCTGATATTTCTACAAGCTAGTAATCTTCCATGTTGTACGGAATATGTATTAAAAGCTCAAACACAAAGATCAAATACAAGGTTGGTGACCATGGGCATAGCCAGAGGGCAGGGGAGGCAGCTACCACCCCAAATCAAGTAAATAAATAAAAATACTTAACTGACTAATTTCATCACAGATAATTTGGTTCTGCCCCACCCCAATATAAAGCCTGTCCCCGCAAAATAAATCCTGGCTATGCCCATGCCCACGCGGGTGGCGCTGTGGGTAAAACCTCAGTGCCTAGGGCTTGCCGATTGCATGGTCGGCGGTTCGAATCCCCACGGCGGGGTGAGCTCCCGTCTTTCGGTCCCAGCTCCTGCCCACCTAGCAGTTCGAAAGCACCCCTAAGTGCAAGTAGATAAATAGGTACCGCTTTATAGCAGGAAGGTAAACGGTGTTTCCGTGTGCTGCACTGGTGCTGGCTCGCCAGAGCAGCTTCGTCACACTGGCCACGTGACCCGGAAGTGTCTCCGGACAGCGCTGGCCCCTAGCCTCTTAAGTGAGATGGGCACACAACCCTAGAGTCGGACACGACTGGCCCGTACGGGCAGGGGTACCTTTACCTTTATGCCCATGTTGGTGACCCCTTGCCTAATGTAACACATTCTGCATGAAGCTGCATTTGAAGAAAGGGTAGAAGCTGCAGCCAGTGCAGAATTCTGAAGCATGCCTCTTGAAAACAGACTTCCTATTCTGCCTCATCCATGCTGTCTGCGTACTCCTTTCCATGTCCAAGCTTTAAATTGCTTGAGTTCTGGGTACCCTAAGGAGTGCCTCTTTCCTTACACTCCTCCCCTTTTATCTTTAGGTCTTCTGCAGCATGCCATCCTTTGCATCCCATCTTTTATTTAAGGATAGCAGGGAGAAGGAAAGTCTCTGTGTTAGGATTACCTTGCTTAGACTGACATCTAGTGGAGTGAAGTCTTAAGCTCCAAAGCAGAACAATATTTAACCAAAACAAAAAATTCCTTCCAGTAGCACCTTAAAGACCAACTAAGTTAGTTCTTGGTATGAGCTTTCGTGTGCATGCACACTTCTTCAGATACACACGAAAGCTCATACCAAGAACTAACTTAGTTGGTCTTTAAGGTGCTACTGGAAGGAATTTTTTGTTTTGACTATGGCAGACCAACACGGCTACCTATCTGTAACTGGAAATATTTAACCAAGTTAGGAGACAACAGTGCTTTGGTTTTTAACAGAAAGCATCAGGGTGACGAGAACAACATTTAAGCCACCCTTACCCTGGAGCTCTATCAGATATCTGTCCCCCTGATGTGCAGCCATTCTACAAATGGAAGAACAGTACTACTGATGTTGCTTGGAATGAATTTCTCCAAGCACAGATCTTTATGTCACAGGTCACTATTCTTCTAGGGGAGGACATGTTAGAGGTGTGTAAAATTATGCATGGAAAGAAGAAAGTAGAGAGGGAGGTTTTTCTCCCTCCTTCAGAATACTAGAACACAGGGGCATCCAAAGAAGTTGAATGCTGGAAGAGTCAGAACAGACAAAAGGAAATACTTCTTCTCGCAGTGCACAGGAACCAACTTCCACAAGAGAAAGTGATGGTCACCAACTTGGATGTCTTCACAAGAGGATTAGACAAATTCATAGCGGGGAAGGCTAACAATGGTTACTAGGCAGGATGACTATGTTCTGTTTCCACCTCCAGAAGCATTATGCCTCTGCACACCAGTTGCTGGGAGAGGAAAGAGCAGTGGGGGACTCAGGTCCTGCTCACACACTTCCCATAGGTACCTAGTTAGTCACTGGGAGAACAGGATAGTGGGTTACATGGGCCACTGGCCTGATCGGGAGGGGGGGTGCTCTTCTTATATACTTACGTACATAACCCTGGACAAAATGAAGTATTTTTTTCTGTAGGTTTTTGCCTCTCAAATTCATGACGGTTTTTTTAATGTGTTTTTTTAATGTGTTCAATTTAAACATCAGACTAGATTTCCATGGAATAAATCAGCTATTCCTAAAACTGTATCCCAAACAGTTCATAACTGGGCAAGACCAGGCACCCCCAAACTCGGCCCTCCAGATGTTTTGGGACTACAGTTCCCATCATCCCTGACCACTGGTCTTGTTAGCTAGGGATGATGGGAGTTGTAGTCCTAAAACATCTGAAGGGTAGAGTTTGGGGATGCCTGGGATAGACAGTCAAACAGCAAGTAAGTGATCTTGCATACTAAGCTGCAAACAGCAGATTTCTCAGTTCTAGATTGTATGCAGTCTAAAATGCCCTATAGAGTTGGGAAGTAGCTTCATTTGACCATGCTAATTATATAAGAATGGGAGAGGGGGCTGGAAGAGAAAAGCCTATACACTTGTGCACAGACACTTGATGAAACCGTGGCCTATCCTATGGTTTTAATCTCATGAGTATATGCGCAAAGTTATATAAAAGCATAAAGAAAACACTCCAGTTACATACAGAAAAAAGTGTGCGCATGTTTATTATTATTTTACCACTACACAGTTCTTGCAACATTATGGGGTAAAAACCACAGCCAAGTATCTGAAATAAGATGACACATGTTCCAGTGAATATTAATTGGAATACCGTCTGTATATTCTTACACTGCAATTTCATTGTACCTTGAACTGCTGCTGATCTCAGTCCAGCCAATCTTCCAGGAAATGTGTAGGAGAAATCCACCAACTAGTGTCTGCCAGCTGCAATTGAAACACGCACAATGTTCTGTTTCTAAACAATTAACCAAAGTCAATTATTACTCACAGTGGAGGCTTCTTCCATGAGTGACACAGTCTGATCATATGCTGCCTTCAGTCATTGGACTGGCAGCATAAAGAGCAACAAAATAAAATTATGATGATGGAACAAAACAAGAAATTATATTCCTAACAGGCAACTTGGGCTGCTGCAGAGCCAGTAGATGCACCCGCACCTGTAGTTAAAGCACCAGCTGCTTAAGTGGAGCAAAACCACAAAGCTTTTACACTGCTAAATTCTGAAATCAAAGATTCCACCTGTTGAGGCCACAGGGAACAGAGCTTAAGCCAACTTCTCCTTCTCTAAGGCCATTTGCAGAAGTGACACTGAAGCTAGTTTGTATATCCAACATTTGCAATGCAAATATTGATTAGGATGCATATATATATATATATATATATATATATATATTATATGAATTAGTGTCAGGTAAGCTGTACAGTGGTACCTCGGGTTACATATGCTTCAGGTTACATACGCTTCAGGTTACAGACTCCGCTAACCCAGAAATAGTGCTTCAGGTTAAGAACTTTGCTTCAGGATAAGAAGAGAAATCAGGTTCTGGCGGTGCGGCAGCAGCGGGAGGCCCCATTAGCTAAAGTGGTGCTTCAGGTTAAGAACACTTTCAGGTTAAGAACGGACCTCCAGAACGAATTAAGTACTTAACCTAAGGTACCACTGTATAAGCTATGAGTCTTGCTATGAACTTGTTGGGTGGCCCAAAGCAAGCCACTTCAGCAGGGGTCGTCAATATCATGCCCTCCAGATGTTGTTGGACTTCCATATGGCCCAAGCAGCAAGGGCAACAGTCATAATAGGAGTTGTTGTCCAACAGCATCTGGAGGGCATTATGTCAGCTCCCCCACACAACATGGTCAATCTAGTCTACTGCCCATCAGCTTAACTGAGTGATCCCATTTTCTAGTCTTACTGGAGATACATTTCTCTCTATTCACTTTTTTACCTCATGCATAATTAGATAATCCTCACTCAAATAATCATCAGCTTACATTTGTTTTGTCTGGGTTTGTCACACAGAATCTTAAGAACTGTTGTAACTTGACAGAGACTTTCAGAAGCCACTGTGAAAATAAGAACTCTCTTTCACACCATCTTGGTCTTGGCCCCCCCTTTCCCTCCATAGCTGTCAATTTTAAACCACCAATCAAATCTCTTCCTCAGAAGAGTTTGAGCACTCTGCCATCAGCCTTGTGATTTTGGTTAAACTGCCTTCCTCTGCTGTTTTGTGGGAAGTAGGCTGACCATAGGATCTGACATATTTGAAGCTCTTGAACATTTGAAATGGGGAGTGAAAGTTATCAAAACTTAGAAAATGGCACATTCCTTCCCCCTCAGCTACAGGGAGGGGCTGTTGAAAAAATAGCTGTTTTTGACACAGAAGCAGAGAGCTGAGAATTAGGACAAGTGAATAACATGTTGTAACAATAAAACATATAGGAGTTTTCCAGATGAGGATATACAGCAAGTGTATGAGACATCAACATTAGCCTCTGTCTGGTACAGCTACCTACGTACTTATTCTGTCATTTTTAATGCACTTTTGAAATACTTACCCTTGAAAAAGAGTAGGGTAGGTGAATTTCAGGACAGACAGAACATACTGGAAGACAAAACACCAAGTTAGGGGATAGTACATAAACACACACACACACTTACTTACTTTTCAAGTAATTTTAACAGAAATCAATGGATGCAATGGATCAGGCAATGAAACAGAACCCAGCCATAAAAATAAAAAGAAACAAGTCATAGCTAGCCCTGACCTGAATAGGCTACTTGGGACAGAACTTACTTATTAATGAGTGCAATTTGAATTAACTAAGTGACCACTTCAAGTAAGAGAATCTACCAAACTCATTGGCTTATCAGATGTACATTTTTTCCGTAATTCAAACATAGGAGTTGCAAGTAGATGTTGTAAACTGAAGAAGATTTAAAGTAAAGCCTTAGAAGCTACCTGTTGCATAGGATTCTCATGACCTTTGCCGGTTCTGCCTTAACCATAAACCAAACCAAAGCAACATATATATATACACACAGTGCACACACAGAGAGAGAGAGCAAGTAATTTAATTTGGTTGATTAAATTACATGCTATTCTTACATACTTTCCCCCTTGAACTTCATTGTTCATTTGCTTTCTGCCTTGAAAATACCACAGCCTGTTGCTTCTCATCCATCCCTGTGTTCCTATAATCTGATTTTTCTAAAGGATGTTGCAAGACTCCAGTCTTTTCTGTTTTAAAGGTAACAGATGCTAAAAAGATGCTAAAAAGACTTGTAGCACCTTAAAGACTAACAAATACAAGATTGCCTAATTTATTTTATTTATGTAAACTGTTTCTAAGCTGTCCTTCAGTGGATTCCACAACGGAATACATTAAATATGAGAATTAATCAAAGCTACAGATGGAATAACACATTTGTCAAACAATTTATAGACTACGGGGCAAAACAAGACTATACAAACTAAAAGCAGATTAAGACAATATAACTCTTTAAAATACCTGAGCAAATAGAAATGTTTTAACTTGGCACAAAAAGGCGGTCAGTGCCAGGTACCTCTCAGATCCAAATATGTGGTATTGCCACAGAAGAGGCCTCTCCTTGGTGCATGCAAAACACATCTCCATGAAGGAAGGTGCTCAAGGAGAGGGTCTCTATTAAAGATCTCATGGCACAAGCAGATGGGGGGGCAGGCAGGAACACACGTTCTGTCAGGCATTTGTGTTCCAAACAAACTTTGTTGAACTACAGTTCACTTTGTCAGATCTAGTACACAAAAGTTAATACAGAACAATCCTAACCATGTCTACTCAGAAGTATGTCCTACTGAATTCAATGGGGCTTACTCCAATGTAAGTAGGGTTTGGATTGCAGCCTTAGTCTTTAAGGAACTGCAAAGACTTTTCTTGATTTTGCAGCAACAGATTAGGTCTGGAAGTGGCTGTAGATCCTGGAAAGGTTACACATTTCACTTGTCACAGAAGAGGGAACAAAATTGTCTGAAGCTTGTATTGAAGTACCTCATTGAGACTTGCTCCCAAGTAAATGTGTCTAGTTTTTTTCCTTTCTTCTAACTTCAGGGTGGCAAAGCCAACACATTTAAATGGAATAAATCCGTAAATTCTTTCTTAATAGTTAAAACCCAGAGTCCTAAACCTAAATATTTAAGACTTGCTGTGTATACAAACTATCAAAAAAACATTGTGCTTTCAAATGATAATACAAATAAAACTGCCACAATTTTCTTATCGCTTGAGAGCATGTTTTATTGTCTGTATGTATATACTTTAAGGCTGAGTGGGATGTGATAACCCCATATGACCTTTTGTGCATGATTTTTAATTGTTTTGAGTTTTGTTAAGAGTTCTCACACAGCCCTAGAAGTATTTCTATTTTATCCACTTAAGGCAACTATATAACGCCATTGATTTAGTTTATTCATTAACCTCTTGCTTTCCAGGGATAAATGTGAGGACCCTTCCGTCCTCCCCCCATCCCATGTGGGGTTTAAGAGCGGGCTAAAGGAAAGTCGATTCCGGTAGCTGCAAGTCGCTGCGAGGAGAAAAGTCAGTTTTCGAAACAAACTGAAAATCAATGAGCAGCTGTTCATTGACTCGCAGAGAAACACAAGCTCACCGATGCGGGGGGAGAAAAGGCAAACAGTGTGTTCGATTTTCCGAGGTATAAAAACTAGCAGACCAGCCAAAACTTGCGACCCTGTGAAAATTTTAAAGTCGAAATAAAGGGCAGTTTAAACCAGCAGAGCTCTCTCAGCCTCACCTTGTTGGTGAAATAAGAAGACAAGTAGAACAAACAGAAGGCGAGACCAGTTGCAGGTCTCTTTAAATACATCTGTCAAATCATTTCACCAGTCCGGGGACAAGGGAAGAAAGGCACTTTCTCCCGACTGCTGCGACCTGCCTGGAAGAGCGACTGCATGCGGCTGCCATGACAGAGACACGTTGCTCCAATGGGCGCGGAGAAAAGGGCCCCAGGAACCGCCTTCTTAAAGGGGCAACGGTTTCCCAGGGCGGAAGGAAAAGAATGCGCTGCCGCTCTCCCCGTTCCTCTCTCCGCGGCCTCAATCCCGTTTATGATGCGCTTATACACCGTCTGGCTGGTTAGTCTTTTCTGAGAGGGATGTCGCTTGGACTCCACCTTTCTTTTTCCCTAAGTGTTGGGTTTTTTGCCGCCCGTCCTCAGATTTCCAGAGCAGAAGGTTATCGTTGGAGGCGGCAGTGAAGAAAATGCAAGAACTCCAAACGGGACAAAACAAATATCTTTTAGGATTAAAGACCTAAATCGGAGAAAGCACGGCTGTATACAAATGTATTTTGGACTTAGGTTTGCTCGCCCCGGCCATGGAAACTCCTTTCAAAGGATCAGAAACTTTATAAAGAAGGAAGCTGCTCATCTCCACCCAGTATCCATGTAAAGATGAATCGTCTTGCGTGCTTATGCCACAATAAAGCTTTTAGCCTTTCAGTGCTACAAGATTCTTTGTTGTTTTTGCTTCAGCAGACTAACACAAGGAAGTGATAGCATAGAAACGCGCAGTTTAAGTGCCTTGGTTTCTCTTACAAATTTTTTATCTTTTGGTACATTTTATGGTGCACTTGGATAATGTGAAACTAACACATAACCACTGGTGTAAACGAATAATTGTACCATATATTTATTTAAATAACCCCGAATAAACTGACGTTAACAATAATTTAGCAATCAACAAATTGTCTATTTCTTTAAAAAAAAAATACAATGAAAACTGCAAAGTGCTCCACATATCTTCCAGATGGGGTGTTGCCTTACAAATGGGTAATTATGTTCTAATTCTATGTGCTTGCGTGATTGATTCGCAAATGTCCATATACTGTACAGTACATTCAGTTTAAGGGTGCTTTTGCTAGGGATTCACACCTGTTCAATAAACAGGACCGAACAACACTGCTGTTTCCTGTCCACAGTGAGCTGGATTATTTCTGTGCTGTGTGTTCTGGTCCCTCATCTCAACTTCTCCCCCACCTTTTACTGCCTTTTCTCACTCTTGAACTTGGGCACAAATATTTCTGTACCTTTCCATGCACACTTTTTAAAAAATCTATAGGAAGTGGACAAGGGCAACTCTTCGTTATGATGTTTCCCAATGGTGAACCCCAGAGCTGCAGACTGTGATTGAAAAAGAAACCCGAGTCGTGGGGGTGCCGAATCCCAAATGACAGGCATTTCTCATCTGAAAGAGAAGATGGATTTAAAGGTCATCGCTGAGGAGCCATTCGTGTTCCCATTTATTCAAAAGCGTAGGTTCCAGCGCTGATTTAGTTTTTTGGTCAGTGGTTTATTTTCACGGCATTGTAAGAAAACCGTGCCATAAACGAATGAAAGGGACGGAGTGGTTTTATCCGTACGACAAAGCAGGAAGCGAAGCGGCCGCCAACAGCAACACAAAAGCCTCTTAGGGCAGGGGAGATTCCAAGGGAAGTGACGTCACCGAGACGTGCACTCAGCGAACCAATAGGCAACCAGCGCCGACGGCGAAGGGGCGGGAGGAGTTGAGGCGAGCGGAGAAGAAGCCGGAAGAAGTTTTATTTCTGCCAGGCGCCCTCTTGCCCTGTTGCTGCTCTTCCTTCTCTCGGCGTCCATCTCCGTTCCTTTGCACGCCTAACATGGAGCCCGGAGCAATCGCTGCTGTCGTCCCCGCTCCTGAGGCGAGCGCGAGTCCAGCTTGGCCCCAAAGCAAGGTGAGGCAGGGGGGCGGGGGGCGGCGGCCGTGCCCGAGGAATTTCTTCAGGCCTGGTCCTGATCCAGCCGCCCCCAGAACGAGAGCCAGCGGAGGAGCCTGAGGTGGCGGGATGGGCTCCGTCGTCGCATCAGGCGGGGAGGATCCCCCCATTGATAAGCGAGTAGAGCGGAGGCCTCGTCGCGTAATTACCTGAGAGGAAACAAAATGAAATATCTCCCCCCACCCGCCTCTCTCTCTCTCTCTCTCTCTCTCTCTCTCTCTCTCTCACTCTCTCTCACACACACACACACACACACACACACACACACACTTGGTTTCCTCTCAGGGAATGTTGTGGTGACAGTTAAGAAAAACGACGCTGCCTCCCCTCGCGGAACCTTAAGTGGTACAGTCCACTCACTTCGTGTAATTCTGCCCGCCTCGTCCTTTTGCGGGTGTAAACGAGGCGTCAGGCCTCCAGAGAAGGAGACCTTGGCTTTGCCTCCTCTCCCGCCACACTGGCTGGGACGGGTAGGGGGGGGCGCGGGTTTTATTGGCCGAAGTGGCTCCTTTCATTTCCACCGCCTGCCCCACAGGGTTGCTCTAATTCAGAAGGCCAACCTTGTGCTGGCAGAGACGAGTAAATGGTCCAAGGGGTCCTGTGATGATAGAATTGGGGGCTGGTGAGGGAACAACCATTTCATAGCCACCGGAGGCTATGTGGCAGAAAGGTGGTAGGTGGGACCTAGCTGAGTGAGCAAAGTAAATAATAATACTCTTTGCCAGCATAGAGGCAAATAGGTATAGGGTTCTCATTGTTTCAAGGACCTGGTCGTAAACCCCCCCAAAACAAGGTTAGAATGTAATGATCTGGAGTAATAACTTATTTAAGCAATTTTGAGTATATGCTCAGATAAGCTTGCCTGTTTGTCAGTCTTCTGATAAGAGGCTACAGATGGATATGGTGCTGGGCTCAGAGCCAAGTAACTCATTTGTAGTGCTCTGAAACCTGGTATTCATTGAGAGAGACCATTAACGGGTCCATCATTCATAAATTAGATTTATGGGTGTGCTGCTGTAACATTTAAAGTAACAGCTGTTTTACAAATTCTTAATAATTCCCAACTCTCAATGACCTCACTAATGTAAACTGGAGCAGATAGGCTGCATTCTAGTTCAGAACAGCAACATCAGCCTTAGTGTTATGTAACATGAATTTCTGAGAGAAGAGTTCTTTGTAAGCCAGACCTTTGGTCCTTTATCGTTGGCATGGTAAAAAGCATTTCTTCTCTGTCATGTGGATCTTTGATCACTGTGGACACATATTCGTCAGCTAATCAAACCCTTCTGATTTTTATCAGTAGGTATTTTGTAGGATGGTTCATAGTTGGCACTCAGTGTTTGAAACTCCCATTTTACTAAGCGCATTTTGCGACAGGGAATTTCATTAGCTTGAGCAGTTTCTGAGCTCTGGGCGCATTACTGCGCCTGAGATTTCAGATTAAAACTGCAGAATGGAAGGAAAGGAGGACCTTTTTCTGCCTCCCCACTTCCAGTTACTCTCTGAAGACTGGAGAAGAGACCCTCTTAAGGATATTAAGGTGTGAGCAGGGGAAGTACTAGACCATGTGAAAAATGAACATGATATTTTAGCTGCAGTTCATTCATTTTCAGCTTTGTATTCTTGTTATAAAAAGTGTGTCTAGACATCCCATTGTTGTGCCCATAACCTAGGTTTAAGGTGTCATTTAGTTCCTAGTTTTCATATCTCGGTTTCTAACACTGTTGGCAATGATCAGTGAAAAAACAGGGGGAGACTGTCTTATCCTGGACATATTCAGTTATTTAAGTGGAGAAAGTGACAATTTCAGATCTGAAACAGAAATTGAGTGGATTATAGAGGCAAATATTTAAACAGCTCTTACATTTTAAATGCTGATATATTTTTATGTATACTTTTTAAAGGCATTGTTCAGTCTTTAAATAAAAAGTAGTATGACTCACTTCTGTGACTTCACAAGACTGGATTCATTTTACACAGTGTATTTCCGTGTATCTATACAAAGAAATGTGACATCAGGATTTTATGCAAAGAAAAATTATCTGTCTTATCCATAGCCAAAAAGATATCTATTTTTATTGCAGTGTCCATGGGGAACTCCTAAAAACACCACAATATCATGTTCCTTTGCTGATGTCATGAGTGAACAGCTAGCTAAAGAGCTACAGTTAGAAGAAGAAAATTCTTCTTTTCCTGAAGTGGTATCGTAAGTTCAATATCCTTACATTATGAATGCTTATTACAGACTTAGTTAATTGTTAGTGGGATCCTGTATTTTTTTTTTACAGATGCAATTCTTCACACCTGTACTTGGAAGTATATATTACATAAGTAGAACTTCTGAGTACATATGCATAGAGTCAGATGGTGAGTGTGATTTTTGGGAAACTATTGTAGCAATAGCTAAAGTCAGTATTAGGGCTTGACAAAGTCTTTTTGTTGGGGTAAAAAAGCTAGTTACGACCCTTCCTACCTGCTGCTGCCATAGCTTTCTCTTCAGGTTTGAGAGAGGAAAAAAGTTGGTGCCTAGTGGAATGACTCATCTTACACAAGGTGCCTGAAAGAGTCTGAATTGCTTCCTTCTTTGAAGTGAGCTGTATTCAAAAGGAAGGGAGTAGAATTACCACACTCCATGTTGTATACTGTGTGGAAATTATTTAGTGTCCTGCCAGGCTCCTTTAAAATGAAGAAATTGCATAGCCACCTCCTTCCTTTTTAATTACACAAAGTAATCAACTTCCTCCTCTGTAACGTATATTATATTGCAGCTAAAAATGTACTATATTCTTAGTTGGAGTACCAAGGGCTGAATTGTCCCGCTAAGTGTTCTCTTTTGGTCTCTCATATCCAGGGCTGTTGAAGGATCATTTATTAGTGGGGAGAATATTGATACTTCCAGTGACTTGATGCTGGCACAGATGCTGCAAATGGAATTTGATAGAGAATTTGATGCACAGCTTCGACGTGAAGAAAAGAAGTTCAATGGAGATAGCAAAGGTTACTATCATGAGTCATGATTTCTTTGTTAGGGTGAATCTTTCTGTTTCTCAGTGGCCCTTCTAACAACTGTTAACTCGTATACATTTTTGTTTCTATTTCTCAAGTGTCCATATCTTTTGAGAACTACCGCAAGGTACATCCTTTTGAAGACAGTGACAGCTCTGAAGATGAGGTCGATTGGCAGGATACTCGTCATGATCCTTATAGACCAGGTACCATTTGGATTGAAAACTTACGAAATGTACCATTTCTATAAGCAATGTTTTTCATATTGTAGGATCCTGAAAAAGTGTTTTGTGAGGCCATTGGCAACTGCTTAATGAAGATCACACTGTGAATTACATAATATGCTGTTATCTTTTAAATATTATAATGTTTAATAGAGCACATGGGAGTGCTTTCAATAGCAAAAGGCAAATCCCTGCTAAACTGTAGCTTGAATTCTAAAAATTTAGAATAGAGTATAGGGAGGAGAAGAAAAGGAAGGAATGTGAGTAAAGCAGTTATGTGTACTTCTCTTGTGCAAAGATTGTCTAGGAGACAGATTCAGGAATGGGAAGCTGCAGCCTTCCAATAACTTTGTCAGTAGTTCATGCATTTTCTATTTATGTTGATTAAATATGAAGTATTAGCAACACATTTCAAAAAAATCTTTAGTAAATGAGTCCCCTTTTTAGGATATGAAAGTGTCAGATTTTCTCAAGCTTCCCTAAGAACTAAAACCTTTTTGTTCACTATAGCTGCAAAGAAATAACAGCCAAAAGAAATGGAAAGGATCAGGGTAGTTTGTGTAGGGAACCATATGATATAACTATAGATAGATAGAGAGATAGAGAGATGATAGCATCAGTGTAATTTGTGCCCTAGAATGCTTCGTAGGATGTGGCTAAAAAGGTTGCATACATTTACTAGTCTTGGAAGTGTATTTTGAGTGCAATATTTTTATTATTCATAGATAAGCCCACTACTACTCCAAAGAAAGGCTTTATAGGAAAAGGAAAAGATATTACTACCAAGCATGATGAGGTTGTGTGTGGAAGAAAGAATACTGCTCGAATGGAAAATGTAAGTTCTGTCCTAAGTTTATGATTGACGTTCCAAGGTTGGTCCGTGACTACTTGCAAAACACTTGTTGACTCTTGATATATACTGCTTCACTTCCCATGATAACCCAGTACTTGATACAAATGTCATGATAGTATCTATGCCAGTATTTAAACTTGTTCTATGCACCTGTTTAAAAACAATTATATGGCTCTATTTGCACATAACACTAAGCCCTGGTTTGTTGTAACCATAGTTTGCCCATCTGTGAGGTAACTCATAGTATGTTGAACAAACAAGTCATGGCTTGTTTTCTCCCAAGCTAAATTTGTTTTCTAGCTGCTCTTACCTCATGCCTCTGTAGCTTGGTGAGTATCCAGCACTGGGTGGCCAACAAACCATGGTTCAGCAAGCCACACTTCGTCTAAACAAGCCATAGTTTAGCACAGCATGTAAACCAGGCCATGATCTCTTAGCTTCTGAAGCATG
This sequence comes from Podarcis muralis, assembly GCF_964188315.1. Classification (NCBI taxonomy): domain Eukaryota; kingdom Metazoa; phylum Chordata; class Lepidosauria; order Squamata; family Lacertidae; genus Podarcis; species Podarcis muralis. Next base: position 45,318,962 of record NC_135662.1, on the reverse strand, counting down.
TGTCAGAGATCCAGATCCAGAAGGGAGCACGGTATCCTATTACCTTGGAATGCCCCCTAATGTCTCTGGTTAAATACTTTCGTAGAAGGATTTCATAGGATCATAGAATTGTAGAGTTGGAATAGACCATGAGTGTCATCTAGCCAAACCCTGTATTATAGGTTCACAGTATAGTTGCCCCATATTTTTATTCTTTCTTATAACTATATTGATCTGTTGTAGTTTGTATTTGTCATGGCCTCTGACAAGAACAATAAAATTTATTATCTGAATTACTGTCATCTGCAGTGTGCTTTAGTGGATAATGTAAGTTCTGAACTTGAGAGATCTGGGTTCAAATTTCTGCTCTGTCTTAAAGCTCCCAAACTGGCCTGGAGTGAGTCTCTCTCCCATAGGTCTTCTCTTTAGATTGTTATGATAATATGGGGAAAAGTTTTTTCTGCTGTTCTGAGCTATAGTAAGTAATGGACGCATTGCAGTTGTAGGTCCTCCCCTATCAGCAACTTTTTCAGACACACAGAAAATTCCATGTCATTCACTGAATTTCACCTGTCTTCACAGTTTGCACCTGAATTTCAAGTTGGTGATGGAATTGGTATGGACCTAAAATTGTCCAATCATGTGTTCAATGCCTTAAAGCAGCATGCATACTCAGAGGAACGTCGAAGCGCCAGGCTCCATGAGAAGAAGGAACATTCCACTGCTGTACGTTTTGGTGACTCAGACAAAATGAAAATTGCATAGTTTAGCAGGGCTGTATTTAGAATAAACTTGATATCTGAATACTGAAAAAGTTAAGACGTTTCTGGAGTCATAGCAGAACATTATTTGAGAGTTGCACCTGCTGAGTAGGTTGTTTTATGCTATGGGAGTGTTAAGTCTGAAGTAATTGATACAGAAAAAAATATAGAGGATCGTTTTAAAATTTAAAGCACCTGATCAAGCTAAAGTTAATAGCACTTGTAGATTAATCAAAGGAACGTTTTGTTATCTGCACTAAACATACAGCATAATAAAAGTTTATCTTCCCCGCTCTTCTTGTGCAGGAGAAAGCAGTAGATCCTAAAACACGCTTACTTTTGTATAAGATGGTCAATTCTGGAATGCTGGAGACCATCACTGGATGCATAAGTACAGGAAAAGAGTCGGTGGTGTTTCATGCATATGGAGGAAGGTATTTTTAAAAAATATGGTTATGATACTTGTATTGTGTAAAACTGAGCAACTGCAGAGCAACATAGTATTTTGAATACATGTATACTGTTTGTTAGCTTAGATTTTATAAAATTGTTGCAGTGGAAGTATGCAGCATCACACTTGTCCCCCTTCCTTAAAATAAATCATATTATAGGCTATCATGAAACCTTATGTTAAATCTACTATTTAAATCTAGTAATGTAAAATATACATCATTATAAAATGAATATTTAACTAGTTCAACGGTCAAATGTTTCAAAGCTGACATATTGAGATATAATGCAATGAAATAATTTTCCAAATATGTTCTGGTCTTTTGCCTTATCTATACTTTCTCATCTGTTTTACTGGTTGAAGCTTTAAAATTGGTTTGTAGGCATGTAACTAAAACTTCTTTTTTTCTCCTCTTAAAGTTTGGGTGAGGATGCTAGCCCCATACCTTCAGAATGTGCCATAAAGGTGTTTAAAACAACTCTGAATGAATTTAAGAATCGTGATAAGTATATCAAAGATGATTATAGGTTCAGAGATCGTTTCAGCAAACTGAATCCACGAAAGATAATCCGAATGTGGGCTGAGAAAGAAATGCACAACTTAAAAAGGTATGGAAATGTAGGTGTAGGTATGAATAAGCTGTAGCATCTTGTTGAAAACCAAGTACTTGGGAATCAATGTAAAATCTCCCTTCAACATTGACTACGTGTCTTGAACCATGTTCCTTTATGTATAAAATATTTAACATTTTTTACAATTACTATTTGCTGTATCCGTATGCTGCTATACGGGTAACTGTTTTGCTTTAAATCTTAATTTATTTAAAACTATATAGTGCCTGTCATGCTCACATTTCCAGGTGGTGTATACAATAAAATACAAAGCTATACAAATAATACAGTATGGTTAAAAAAATTTAAAAATCCAAAATAAAGCATAATTGAGTACAACCCATTAGTAAATACATTGAAATGTTATATGGCAGTAATGAGGAATCTGCAGCCCACAAGTCTAATTAGGGCTGGTACAAATGTGCCTAATTTGGCCCCCAATCCACCTACCCCACACCTAAAGTTGTATATGATGTTAGGTGTGGGGCAGGGAAAGACATGGGTGCAGAGGTTTGATAAGAGCCTCACAATGCGGAATCACACAGGGGTTGCTTGATTGGCAGTGACTTCAAGCTCCACTTGGATCAGCTAAAATGTCTTTTAACTGATTGGCTTGCATTCAAGCTGTACTGCAAAGGAGAAATGGGTGACCTGATGTCAGGTGATTGACAGGTGGGCAGCCCCATCCACCTGTCAAAGTGACCCACCAGAGGTGGGTGAGCTAAGAATCTTGCCTGCTCAGCTGAGAAGATTCACAACCCTGTTGTATGCTTTTATAAAGAGCCAGTAACTAATTGAGTGAAAACAAGTATGACAGTGGTAGGCACTTTGGTGAGTTTTTGACTAGCTGGAAATTCTTATGCTCTAATGCTTTTTTTTTTTTGTCTTCATAGAATGCAAGCAGCTGGCATTCCTTGCCCAGAAGTGGTTACCCTTAAAAAGCATGTCTTAGTTATGTCCTTCATTGGCCAGGATCAAGTTCCAGCACCTAAACTAAAAGAAGTAAAACTCAGTAGCGAAGATATGAAGAACGCTTACTATCAAGTTCTTCATGTAAGATCAATGCAATTGTCTTGTCTCGAAACGATTGGCAAGAGTTCCTTTCAATAACAGATAATTGATGAATATTGATTTACTTATTAAATTTATATAAATGTGTATGTAGGGTCCCTCCGCTGTCTGGTAAGGTTGTTAAGATCATCAGATAAAGCCCATTAGTTTTTCCATGGCCTGATTATTGGCTTGTAATAATATGGAATCTGGCATTTTCATTAGGGGCACCAATGTTGTGGAACATGGGAGGCCCCATCAGTATTGGCATTCCACCTGCTCTTAAAGATGCACCTGTTTCAACAAGCATTTCCCTGGTCTTGAAATACTTTATTTGATGGTTTTAACTGTTATGCTCTTTTAATAGACTTATTTATTATGGATGTGTTAATGTGGTTTTACTATGTCTTTTATATTGTCTTTTTAGTCAGAACTGAATTGAAGTAAAAAATTACTACAAGTAGCTTGAACAAAAATTTGAATACAGGACCATAATAATAACAATAATTTATTATTTATACCCACTGAAAGTGTTGGTTCTGTGAAACCAGCAATTATCTTTACAACAGTATTTTCTAGAGTCCTACAATACTTGGATTATATTTAATACTCCCGAGATTGACAGCCTTTCTTAGTGTAGTAAGTGTATTATAAAAAGTCATGGCTAGGTACTTTTAGTAGAAGCAAGAGTGATTAGGGCATTTTAAAAATATGCCTATCAGTCATATGCAGTTGCAATTCTTCACAGTTCAGATAAGCTAACTAGAGTGAGCATGCCAAATATTATCTGTAATTTACCGTATTTTTCGCTCGATAACGCACCTGACCATAACATGCACATAGTTTTTAGAGGAGGAAAACAAGAAAAAAAAATCTGAATGAAACAGTGGATGTATCATTTTTGTGCTTCATGCTGTGGCCACAGACATGTGATTTGACAGTGAGTTTGGGGTAGCCCAATGCAAAATCCTGAGAATCCATGTGGATCTGTGCTTTGTAACCACGTTTTTGTACCATTGCAGCCCCAGGCAACAGTGGGTGTGTGATTTTTTTGGTGCAGGCTGTAGCCATGGACATGCTATGTGATCTGATGGTGAATTTGGGGTGACCCAATGCAAAGATCCTGAGGATCCACGTGGATCCGTGCTTTGTAACCACGTTTTAAGTGGGGAGGGAAGGAAAAACATAGAAAGGACAAGGAGTACCGAGAGGGGTGTGCGGAGAAGCAGCTGGCTAAGAATGCAGGAGAGGGGTTTTACCAGAGGGAGCAAAGGAAGGCAAAAGTTCCCCCACCCACCCACCCAAGCCAGCCAGCTCGCTCTCTCTCTCTCTCCCCCCCCCCCACCTGCATGTTGCCTGCAAGTCCCTAGACGCAGCAGCAGCAGCACCGGAGCACGGAGAGGAATTAGAAGGAAGGATGCTCTGCTTTCCCCTCTGCTTGCCTGGAGGGGAGGGGTTTTCTCTGCTCTTTGTTCCGTTTGAGCAAACACAGTAACGAAACAGAAGAGGGTGGGCAGTAAGACCCTGAGGCAGAATGCAGGAAAGCAACAGCTTTCTCGGGAGGCTCGAACACACGTGTGGCTGCCTGCAATCAGTTTACCACACCGAGAATGAAGATAAACTGGTAAAATAAGGGGGCTGGGTTAAAGCTAAAGGGAAAACCTCAAAGATCCCTCAAGAACAAGGCAGGGGTTCAGGGCTCCCAAAGCCGAGCTGCAGCCTTAGAAGGGAAAAATGGGGCTTTCGGAGGTGGTTTTTACTGCCCCGCTGCTTCCATTTTTTTAAAAGGCAAATTGCAGGAGAAGATGCAGCAGTCAGTCACTCTCTCACTCACTCCAAGCACCCACGCTAGCGAACAAACACACAGGCAACCACACACTCACAAAGCACACACACTAGCAAACACACAGTCGCGCTGCACACACAATCAAGCGATCAGAGTGGCCAAACCTCCTAGCAAGCACTTCCCTGGCTTCTGCTGACCGCAATGAAGACGACCCTCGAAGAAAATGTGTGATGCACTCGGGCCAGTCGGCTCCAGGGGCCACACATTCGCTCAATAACACGCATAGACATTTCCCCTTACTTTTTAGGAGAAAAAATCTGTGTGTTATAGAGGGGAAAATACGGTAATTTGGTAATATTTTGTTTCTGAAAAATAAGCAAAGGTTCTTTCATATGGTTGCTTTCTGTATCCAGCATGCATGTACTCATGCATACATTGTCAATTTTTAATCAGTCTTTAGTCATAATATTGAATAATAATTTAGTGGCATGGAGAGCATTCCCGTTAATAACTTACTGCTTGTTTCTAGATGATGCAACAGTTGTATAAAGAGTGCAGTTTAGTTCATGCTGACCTAAGTGAATACAACATGCTGTGGCAAGGGGGAAAGGTAAGCAGATTCTGCATTGAGAAAAATAACTAGAGATGGTCCCATATGCAAATATCTGAAATACTCCTCTTATTTATATTATAGGTCTGGTTAATTGATGTCAGTCAGTCTGTGGAGCCCACTCACCCACATGGACTCCAGTTCTTGTTTAGAGATTGCAGGAATGTTTCACAGGTAAAGCATCTGACAATCTTGTTATTTTGTATTTGTATCTGTAGAAGTGCATATATCTTTAAATGTATATGGAAGTTTTCTCAAAATATTTATCACTTCATTCTGAAAATGTAGGTTTAATTTTAATGGGGAAGAGAGAGAATTATATTCAGGGACATTCAAGGAAGAGTTGAGAACATCTTAAAGTGTAATTGATTTTTGGTCCCTTAGTTGCTTGTAATACAAAACAAAAAACAAAAACCAGCTGTCTTTTTAATAGGTTATCAAAAGACTTTATTCAAGGACCTGACCTTGATCTGGAGACTCCACTCTCCTTCGAAAATAAGACAACACAGGCTTATAAAACATGCTTGTATTTGTGTGGGAGAAATGCAGGCTAGAAAGCTTAGGAAAATCTTATTGCAAGTCCAAATGTCCACAAATAATAGCTACCTCAAACAACTGCTGGACTAAATAAAGAAAGGGGGGGGGGAGAGAATGCTTTTATGAATTCAATGGTTAAACTTTTCTTTGCTTTTAATGAAAGTTCTTCCAGAAGAATGGTGTATCTGAAACACTCTGTGAAAGAGAGCTCTTCAATGCTGTCTCAGGTTTAAACTTAGCAGCTGACAATGAAGTGGACTTCTTAGCTGAGGTAAGTTCTCCCCACCTTGGAGTGTGTGGGGAAGGGGGAGTATAAATATGATCTTATTCACTAGGCTGCACTCAGAGAAGCTCTTAGAATGTGCAGAGAGATCTGCATTATGAAGGCAGTGTTGAGCCCAATTTTTTTGCATTGTTATTCATACATTTGGAGATGCCGCTTATCTTTGTGTGACCCAGCCTTTCTGTCTAAATATGAAGCAGTCCCCCTAGGAATATGTATGAGTACTATTCATTAAACTTATTCATGTACCATTTTAGTGAAACCCTTGGTTTCTGCAAGATACATAGCGTTAACCTGCCCAATAAAGTGAGCAAATGTAGGGTTTTCAGAAAACCAGTTTTTATCATAGTCCTGAAAATCCTGAGTCTTGGGGCACAAAGAATTAACCAGACCTAACTTGATCTGACAATATATTGCTTTCTGCTGTGAATGTGTTCTTAGGTAAATTGTTCTTGCTTTAGCTATACTCATTTTGCTACTTATTTTAGACATTATATGTACTGCTTAATTACAGTCAAATCTAAGTGCTATGGAGAAGGCTCAGTACAATGAAACAAAAATGAATTAAAACAATAAAATCGGAACTCAGATAAAAAGCCTGCTGGATTTTTTTCTTTCTTTTTTTAGTATTGTGAGTTAGAGTAGTGAACTGCAAAAATAGTATATTTGGGTATATTTAGGTTTGGCGTTCAATGTCAACTTTAAGATAATTTTTCAAATTGAAAACAGGCTTGTTAAAACTCTAAAATTAATGAATTATTTGTAACTTAGACAATAAACATTGATTTTAAACAATTGTATTGTGATTTTCACTGCAGTTAGCAATTCTAGAGTGGTAACAATGAAACATAAATTACATATACATAAAGTATACACCAAACAGCATATCAGGAAAACAATGTAATTGCAACCACCAAAACCATAGACTGACATTACATTTCAGCGAAGACCTAAGCTAATAGTCAGGTGTACACAAATTGCTTTTCAAAGCAGTTTCAGTAGTGGATTGCCATATGGCATAGACTGCTGCTGTTTGGGGAAACTCGAGACCAAAGGTCCTCTGAGGCTCAAAGGAATTAGTTGTCTGCAGTTGTTTGGTTTCTGTGGACTTCGTTTTCACTAACATGGGCCTGTGATTTTGACTTTAATTTGGCTCTTAGTTAAACACGCAGGTAATATTTCCATTGAATATGCTTGTATAGGAACCACTGGGAATGGTTCAACAGAAGTAGTATTTTCACTAAACTCTGTATGAAAATCCCAACTAACTCCTTGTTCTTAGAACATAATTGTGCGTGGGCTGAGCTGATGGTGCTGTTGTCTGCATTTCCCATTATGCCTTGTCCATTTTCCCCAGCACAAAATATGTTTTGTTACCAGGTGAGACTATCTTGCATATGGGTGTGTGAATCTATTTTGTTTCTGCAAGGGAAAAAATGTCAAGGATAGTAATGCTGGTGAAACAGGAAGAAAATAAAATTGGCAAAGCTCAATAACAAGCTTTTTGTATGCTGCATGAACTCACAATTGTTTAAACATGAGCTGATCAGTAATTTGACAACAATAAAAGGTGAAGACAAAGGCAGTACAAGTTCAGCAAATTGGTATCATGCCAAGCAGAATTGCAGTACATTTAAATATAGTCTGTTTCTGACTACTATGTGTCTTTCTGTTTTATAGATTGAAGCTTTGGAGAAGATGAGTGAAGATCATGTTCAAAATCATGGGAAAAAGGTGTCTCTGTATCCGAGTGATTATGGGAGTCCACCAACATCTTGCAATGAATAGCACTTTGAGTTGAACTGAAACATCTTTTTTGCATCTTACATTAAGTGCAGTGATTAAATGTCAGCTGCCAAAAGCAACAGAAGTTATGGTCAACTCAGAATGCCATAAATGAAACTTCAGGGAACGTGCATTGGTGCTTTGGTGTGTTTTTTCAGACAAGCCCACGTTAGGTCACTGGGACTGTCAACTACATGGCTCTCTGACAATGGAAAGTAATTTTCCTTTTTAATCTGACATGAATTTTTCAGGTCAGTGCAGCTGAGTTAAGAATATGGTGTGATGAAATATTTAATTTATTTAATGTCACAATTTCAGACTAAACTGAAGTACTACATAAAAATGGGAAAGAGTGATTGATACTCTTTCCTTCCCCTTACACTTTTACATACTGGTATACCTGATGGAGGAAAAAGTTTAAAACTTTTTGTGCGTATGGTTTATGCACAGACTTTAATTTTAATAGTGTATGGTTAAAGGGAGGCTCACATTATGTTTCATAACTATATTCAACATTGATTTCATATCAAAAGTTAGCTATTTTTACAAAAACTTTAATATTCGATATACAAAATTTATATTAATCATTAAGAACAGCCTAAAACATTTTATATGATTTTTACACAATAATAAAAAAACTCTTTTCCTGTAATTTGATTCTTAAATATGCAGGCCATTATGTTAAATGCTGAAAGAAGAAACTTGCTACTGGATTATCAATAGCAAAAATATTTGGTCTTTGTTTCTTGAACAATACTTGAACAGAAGGCACTTTAGTATGATTCTCACATGGAGGTAGCTTTGGGAAAAAATATAAACAAGTCTAAATTACACAAAATTAGTAAGGATGCACAGCAGAAGAAGCTTCTGTACAGTTGTATCCTAAATGCATAAACTTGAGATGATAGTAAATTTACATCTTTGCACAATAGATTCTTTAGGTGTGATTCAGAAAACATCTTTTGTCTCCGCATGTGTATGTAACATAGCCTCTCATGTAATACAATTTAATGCAGTTGATATGACCACATAAACAAAAAACCCAATAGAACACAAATCCTTGGTGATGCATATGTGTAAGAAATCTAGAGTCCTATAACAATGAACATGTCTACAAGATCTTATATGGAAGTTGAGGAGAGACTTGCCTGTCTATTCATGTATTGTTGATTTCATTCTTGGAGTGTACCTAAGTGTAACTAAATTGTATCATTTCACTATGGTCAGTATTAAAAAACAGTTCATTCACTGACAGATTTATTAGATTAATGGACTTAGTAGGGTGGTAAAATTTTAGAATGGTCACCTTTTGTTTTCAGATTTCTTCTTTTAGATCCCTTCATTATGTTGTAGTGAGAGACTGTTGCTGTGTGAAGCTCTCATAGTGGCCTATGGAAAAGCTCGTTCCATGCAAAAATAAGAGGGATAATAAACAAATCTGATCTTGTCCCTGTGTTCGTGTAGGGTTTTTTTTTGTCCAGCTTTAAAAATTACATTCTAGTTCAAAATCCATCATTCTCACAAAAGTGAATGAGTGTAACATGCTGAGAGGCTGGTCTATAGAAAAGATATTTAAAGTAAGCATTGTATTTAACTGTCCATATAAAATCTGATCAATTTTCAAATAAGACATTGGCAAGTACAATCAAATGGAGCCATCCAGTGAATGTAGCAGAAGTGTAATGTATGCTTTTTAAAACTATTATGATGTTCCTGATAGGCTTTTACTAAATTGAGTATTAAGAACTATTGAAAATTCTTTGGTTTTTTTTAAATTAAAAATTCCCTTTGACCAACCTTTCAGATGACCTGCATTTTTTATTATTGTGTACCGCCCTATAACCGCAGGTCTCAGGGCAGTTCACAACATAAAATCACAATATAAAAATGCAAAATACATAATAGAAATAAAAACAAGGACAGCCCAATAATCCCCGCTCCCCAACACATTTTAGAAGAGCATTTGTTTGGAAATGGTATGGTGGTCTTGTTAACGATTCAGCTACTGCAGCCACCTTCACAAATTTTGGTATTGTAAGTAAAACCAAAATCCTCTCCAACACCAAAAGGCCTCCCTTTGCCTCCCTGAGAACTGCTTTTACAATTCTACACTTTCAAACAATGCCCACATCAGTCTTAGATGGAAGATACAGAAAAGTTCCAATGCATTTAAGATTCTGTATTTGTGGGGCAGGTGAAGTTAGAAGATCTTCCCCATTACATACATACTCCATTGTCAGCTCAGCTCTATCAAAACCCCAGAAAGATTTTTGGAACAGATGTTTGCACCGCTGCAGGGACAGAACCCTGAAGTGAAAATATGTTGGCTATTACATGACTGCGACCCACTTGTCACATATAAAGCAGCTTTATTCGCAAAAGCCACTAAAAGTATTTGTGCTAGTCACATAAAAGGCAACACTGTAGATTGTGCAGGGGATTCATTAATTTGATTTATTGTAAATGGTTGCTTATTTCTGGATCTTTCTTAACAGGTTTTATTGGATTTGCTGGTTTTGTAACTGGATTTGTAATGGCTTTTAGTCAAATACAGCGATTGATTGATTGATTTATGTTGGGCAGTGTGTGTAGGACGTAAGAGGCTTGACAGTACTGGTCCAAAGAGGTCAAAGACAAATAGTACATCCACTGTTGTCTTTTTCTAAACACATCTCGAAGGCCTCCCCCAGAGTAATGCTAATCCTGAGGTCATGAGAAACTTTTTTTCTCATTTTAATATTACAAAGTAGCATTACATTGACATTTAGCTGCTCTGGGAACTTAGTACAAGTATGCTTCTGTGTACTGTATCCAGTTATAATGGATACAGTTGTTTATACAACCCAATACTGATGGCAGGATTCTTCTGGAGGTGATCCTTCCCTGGTTTACAAAAGCATTGAAAGTAAAATGCTTTAATATTTGTCATGTTGAGAGCCAAGTCTCCCCAAAGTGGGAAACATGTCTATTGTGTGGAATTTTGTTGGCAGAAGAGATGTGCAAGATGGTGTGCATCGCCTATTCTCTGTCCAGAAGCTGACCTGATGGGCAACTGCATCTTCCTTTAACTAACCTTGCTCCTCAGCATCTGAGAGTAGCAGGCAACTTAGTGCAGAGCTTGCAGGTACTGTAGTTATTACCTCATTGCCTAATGATGGCCAGATTCGGACACTTGGTCACACAATGTGTAATTATGAAATCTGGGGGGGGGGGGTCAAGAAATTGTGATAGCTATTAGTTAAATAAGCTTTTGAAGTTTAGACAAATGTCTAGGATTTATGTAATCCTGTACATTAGAAGCACTGCCCACTAGATTCAATGGAACTTGGTGCCAAATAAACATGTACAGAATTGCAGCAAATGTTTGTTTGCTAAATTGGGGCTGTAGCTCAGTACATTTGCAACACAGAAGGTCCAGGTTTCAATCCCTGGCATCTCCAGGTAGGCCTGGGAATGCCCACAACCCTGGAAAGCTGCCAGTATCAACAGACCCAGGACCCACTTTTAACTCAAACATGCCTTTGGGGACCATTCCTTGACATTTTAGCATACACTGACATTAGGGTTGCCACCTTTGGCCGGGCAAAATAAGGGACAGGTCAGGCAAAATATGGGTCAAGTTGGGAGTGGGGAATTGGGTGTGTGTGTGTAAAAATTACTTTACCTGATGCAGAAATGACTTTAAAGCAATCCATTGCAATGGGTTGTTTCCAGTGCTGGTCATACTCCTAAAGAGGAGACCCAATGAAATTTACGGGTCTAAGTTCGCAATGCACATTAATTTCAAGGACTCACATCCTCCCCATCTGCTGAATTTCTGCTTGTCAGAAGAATGGTATATGTAGAAACCAGATAAAAAGAAAGAGGTGAATATAGCAACAAATTCTGTTTCTCTTTCTCAGAGACCTTTGCCTCCAGCATCCTTTTCCATGTGGCTGCTAATGCCACGCACATTCACACACATGCATCATAGATAAGTTCATCTAACCACTAGGGTTACCATGTGTGCTTTATTTTTGGACCTGTCCTTTATACAATATTTTGCATCAGTTTATTTAAATAAATAAAAGCAACAACCATTTTAAGGCTTCCATCCTCTCTATTTGAAAGTAAATTCAACTGAACTTAGTTGGGACTTATTTTCAAAGGATCAAGATGAAAGTGAATTTAGGACTGGGACAGTTTCTTGCAAGGGAATTTTGAGTCCTCATCTGCAGTACACATTTAAAGCACTTTAAATAGTCTGGGTAGTGGGGGTTTTTTTTTGGGGGGAGGGGGTTTCTTTGGTACCCAAAGAATAGATTTGCAATATCCACCCTACCCCGTCTATTAAAGAACAGGGTCAGGGAAGCACGTAAAAGCAACGATGACCCAGGCAGCAGCAGCAGCAGCAGCAGCCGCATCCTGGTATCCCCCGCTTCCCTGGATTTAGTGTAACGGAAGGGAGAAAAAGAAAGGAAAGAGACAGAGAACGCGGAGGCGCAGGAGGGAGGCAACGGCGGAGACGGGAGGGAGGAGCTCAGCGTTCGTCTCAGCGGAGGAGGAGGAGGAATAGCAGCATTTCCCCTTGGAATAAGGAACCGTCGCTTATTATAAGGGACAGGTGGCGACCTTAAGGCATATGACGCTGCTGGTGCTCCTGCTGTGACGACCCCTCAGCTGGACGCCAGCGGAGGCCCAGATCGCCCAACCTCTGGGTGGCAAGACGTCTAAAGGCCAGTTGCAGAGCGTCGCCTCAGAGGCCGCCTGGCCCCCGGGAGAAGCGGCAATGCCGGCCCGATCTGATCAGATGCTCTGCTGGGTGGTCTTCGCTTTTATTTTTATCGTGTATTTTTTGTTTCTATACTGTGAATTTATTTTGTTACCGTTCTGAGACCTGCTGGTAGAGGGCGGCGTACAAATTTAATAAAGAACAGCAATAATTTTATTTTATTTTTCCCACCCCCTCCCCCTTTCTGCCGGTGGGAAGAGCGGAGCGACATTTCCAGTCAAGCGGCCTATAGCGGCACCTTTGCCGCGTCGTCCTGCGGCGCCTTTAAGGGCCGCCGGCAGCTCCTTCGTCATGCGCAAGAGCCGCCTAACCGGGAAGCGCTTGTGCGGCCGCCCAGAGGAGGAGGAGGAAGAGCCGCATCCACCACGAACCGGCTTGTTGTGTGGGAAGCGGGTCTGAGGGGGACAGTGAGAGGAAGCGGCGCGGGAAGGCCCGAAGCGGCGCGCGGGGGGAAAGGCGGTTGCTTGGCGCGCCGAGGGGCTCTTCTCCCGCTGCCATGGCGACGGCCGCCAGCCAGGACTACTACTTGGCGCTGTGCGCGCGGCCCGTGCACTTCGAGAAGGCGAGCCCCGTCAACTGCGTCTTCTTCGACGAGGCCAATAAGCAGGTGAGGGGGTGGGGTGGGGCTCAGGGCCGAGGGAAGGGGCGGAACCCGCCGGGCAGCCCGTCCCCCCCCCGCTCCTGCCCCCGTGGAACCGGCCGGTCACGCGCTCGCTGGCGCCGCCACCCCTGGGATAGCAGGCGCCTCAGAATAATAATAATAAGTACAGCAAAGGCAGGAGCTTCCCAACTTTCCCAGACCGGCCCCTCCCTTCAGAAACAAAACCCCCAGCTGCAGCTGCAGTCTATAGCTCCAGAGCTGCCCTTGCCACTCTCTTCCTCCCGCAGTGTGGGCCCATCTTCGTGCCTTGTTTTCCTCTGGGGCTCTCCTGGGGGAGTGGGGCTCTCCTCTACCTCTCAACAGTTGCTCCGCTGGTGGGATTTTTAATGCAGGGATGAGAGGGAAAAGGGCGCTAGGCGAAATTTGAGAAAAACTTGTTTAAATGTGCAGGAAGCCTGTAGTCTTTTAAAAAAATAATAATCCGATGAATCTCCTCTCTTTGCCTTCCTTGGAAAGAATTGTGCTTTGTGGACCATCTTAGAAGGGTGTGTGTGCCATCCACTTGCAAATCCGGATTCAGCTGTTGAAAGCCACTGCTAGAATCCAGATCTACTGGAATGGGTGGCTTCTGTAAATAATGATGATGATGTATATTTATAGCCTGGTCATCATCACATAGTTTAATCCCGGAGTGGGGAACAACTAAATAAAAACAATAGCAAATATATACACAGAAAAAAGTTATGTGTCCATAAAGATCTATTAACTAACACACAAATTAACAACTCAGTCATGGAAACAGCCCTGAGAATTACTGTGATCCAGAGTCTTCTCAGTGAAAGAGATTTAGTGCTGTAGGCAGGCCTTGTGTGAGAATTTTGACCCACAGCTGTTGGAGCTGCAGCAAGGCTCTCCAACTTGGTTGTAGGATGGCTGCTTTTCTTTTTACAGAAAAATGGTTCCTGCAATATGTTTGAAGTAATATAACCAGTAAGAAGGGTGGATGTTGGGCAGCACTGCCTATTATCTTGTGAAATGTTTGTATCTGTAAAATGACCAGGTGGAACAAGGAACTTCTTTTAATAGTTGCAAAGAAGGGGAAGTTCAGGTGCAGCTCATTGTGACTTAGGCTGTGGGGAAACTGCCCTTACTGATGCTTTCGGTTCTACAAAAATGTTAAATGTTCAGTTCCCCCTCTGTTCTGAGCATTGACTTTTTTGGGTGTTCTTCTGGCTCTCTGGAATTAGTACTTGCTTTGCCTGGTAGGGATGTCCACATTGTTGCATCATATAGACAGTTTGCTTCAGTTTACTAATAGAACACAAATCATGCTATGGGCAGAAAGGTGAAGGCCAAATTGTGCGTCCATTTCATAATCTCTGCACCTACTATGAGTTTACCTTCAGCACTTCAATTTGCTAGCAGAGATAGTTTTTTCTTGAATCAGTTTTTTAAAGGTGCCATAAATAACTCATGAGAGAAAATTCTATCCCTTTTCTTAATGCAAGAGCCAAAACTGATATAATTTGCAATATTTTTATTGAAAAATACAACTTCTAGTGACAATCACATGTCTGAAACACTAATTTAATTAGTGGGTGCTTTCACGTGATCTCTTTGTTCTCCATGTGATTGCTTATGTTTCTTGAACAGGCTTCATGTGAGCTTGGTCTTAAAGACAACTGGGAATCTGAAATTTGACATCAAAGCCTGTGTTTGCCACACTGTAGCTTTGACATCTCTTTGGTCTGTTTAAACAGATATGTGCTGTGATATCCTTCTGCTGGTAATTGGACTAAACAAACAAAAAAACATTTTCTCCCACGTGCGAACTGTTGCAACGCACATTTGACTGTGTGTGTCCCTGCAGTTGTTGAACTAGAAGAACATTTGGCACAAATTTTCACAATCTGAGAAGCACCCTTTTTAGCTGTTTATGATTATGGAAGTTGTGGCTTTTTTGTGTGTGCACAGACTGGTTATCAGTGAACTTTTCCAATAAGCATATTGTTTGTTTAAACCATCTCTATCCTGCCTTTCTAAATGTGTCCAGGCATAAAATACATCCCAGAGCAAATAAGTACAAACAAAATAACTGTAGAAAACAGTTTCTACTTTCACTCTTGCCAGCCCATTTCCTTGTCCTCACTAGCTAAAGCACTTGGGTAATTCCCTTCATGTGGCAAAGGAAGCTGTGAAACTTGAGCAGCTACTGAAAGTGCAATGCCCCTCATTCCAGCCAGCATTACCTGAACAGGAACTTGGAGCAGAGCCTTCTCTTAGCAGGCAGATAAGCATATTTGAGGAGATGTGATCTCTGAGATGCATGTGACTTCTGACTGCCATTGAGCTCCTTGTTTCGGGTTCATAAGCTCACTGGCAGCTTGTACAAATTTAATGCCACCACTTGCCCAAGGCCACCAACAGTTGAGTTGCAGCTTCTGCGCAATCTTTGGGAGTGGTATCATGTAAGAATGAATTATGCAACTGACATATTCTAAGCTAGTATTTATCAGTAGGGAGAAGTCATTGGAAGCAAGCCTCACATTGCCCTAGCTGGGGAGGACCCATGAGCAGCATGCAAGTGGCCAAGAAGGAACTGCAACTGTTGACATTTAGAGAAAATAATGAGAACTGGTCCTTTATATTTTAAATAAAATAGTTAAACCAGTTTTTTAAATGAGTAATGCATTAAATTAAACTACATTCATAATTAGAAAGGGATACAGTGGTACCTCGGGTTACAGACCCTTCAGGTTACAGACTCCACTAACCCAGAAATAGTACCGCCGGTTAAGAACTTTGCTTCAGGATGAGAACAGAAATCAAGTGGTGGCAGCAGGAGGCCCCATTAGCTAAAGTGGTGCTTCAGGTTAAGAACAGTTTCAGGTTAAGAATGGACCAGTTGCAAGTTAAGTTCTTAACCCGAGGTACCACTGTAATTATAAAATCTGATGTTTATCTTACTTTGAAAGTTTCTAGAGCAGTGGTTCTTAACCTTGTTAGCGTCATGGGTCCCTTTGAGAATCTGATGAAAGCTATTGACCCCCTCCTGAGAAAAATGCACATAATCATATATACACAAACTTTTGCATCAATTTTTTATTTTTTTATTTTTTTGCTCCTAGTTCATTGACCCTGTGAAGCCCATCAATGAACCACAGGTTAAGAACCATGAATGAATGAATGAATGAATGGATTGATTGATTTCAGTCACTGACCACAGTGAGTTAAGAACCCTGTACTAAAATGAACCTAAATCTGGATATTAACTTTTTAATTACTTAGGTTTTTGCTGTTCGATCTGGTGGAGCTACTGGGGTCGTAGTTAAAGGCTTGGAAGACCGCAATCCCATCTCATTCAGGTAAATGTGCTCTAAAACAGAGTGTGCTGCTTAATCCCTTGATAGCCTGGAGTTGGGCTTTAGTTGCAGTGTCTAAGATTCTACCTTGATACAAAACACAAATTTTTTGTTGTAAGAGAAAACTGAATGCTTCTTTGAAAATGCTGATTTGTGTGACTAGTTGAGGCCACTTGTGTTTCATTTAATACACAAGACTTACAACTTTTAAAAGAAATGTATACAGCCTACTCTGGCTGACTGCTTTTAGATTGTGACATATTTGGAATCATCATAGCATAAAGCTGTGGGTTCGTTATCTTTGTCATTCTGGCTGGCTCACTTCTCAGGTGTTCCTTTGAATTATAGGACCAGATAAGCAGTCTTAAGCTTCTACAGTTGAGGTGAAACATAATCTGGCCATTTATTTAAGGGATTTACATCCTGCCTTTCAGTATATGTTTCAAAGTGGTTTACAGTGAAAAATAAAACATAAAAATACAGCATTTAAAACATAGATTAAAACATCAGAAATATAAATATTAGCACCACATTCATAAGCGTGAAGAGCTCCCGAATTTAAACAGATTAAATCTGGTTTCTGAAATTTAGTGATGGTGCTTTGCCTTCCAGAAAGCAGTCTTAGTGATCGGCTTGCGGTATACAGGGGTCAGGAGGTCCTTGCCTTTCGGTCTTAAGACACAACAAATTCAAATTATTTTTGTTTGTTAATAAACTTTGTGCAAAACTTAAAGAAGCATCCTCCAAAAGTCCCTCTGAATAAAGAATGCTATTTGTTTCAATATAGCAGATGTCTTTTTTTCCCCCTCCCTCAGACCCCAGGGTGAGCAGGGGCAGGACTTGGTTTTAACTCCTTTTCTGATGGTTTCCTTAAGAGTGTCCCTTTACTTTCTCTTGCCATTCATTCCTTTAAGAAAAATAAATCACTGTGGGAGACACAATAGAAGGGTCAGCTAGTGTGGGGAGGTATTGTTTTTGTTAGTTACTATGGTATATATTTTTCTGTTTTCATATTGTCAACTGCCCTGTGATCCTCAGATGAAGGGCAATATATAAATTTAATTAATAATAATAATAATAATACATTTTATCCACAATACTGAGCAAATCCAGCACTCATTAACAACATAGCTGTCAACTTTCAGATTTGAAAATAAGGGATCAGCAGCCTCACCTGTCCTGGGGACAGTCTATGGGATATCTAACAATCCGGGGAAGCAGCGGGAAACGGCGCTGGAATAAGGGAATTTCCTGCAAAAAAAGGGAAGGTTGACAGCTATGATTAACAAGGAATTTGTGGCGGCAGGGAGGGCAGTGTATGTACTGGAACCTTGGTAGTGTAGAGGACCTCCCTCAGCACAGACATACATGCTTTCCAACCTGCCATAATCGCAGGCATATTGCTAGTATTCAATTATCTATTTTGTGCTTTGATTTTTGGCTTCTTGGCATAACTAGGAGCGGTGCCCACTGCGTGCATGCCCATTGCTTCTGAATAATGTGTATAGGTTTGCTGTGTAAAATGGCCATAAATTATCTCCTCTGACAATTTATTGTTTTATAGAATGGAAGACAAAGGGGAAGTGAAGTGCATCAAATTTTCTTTGGGCAACAAAATATTGGCTGTCCAGAGAACATCAAAGAATGTGGTAAGAAATTGCAAGTTTTAAAAAATAACTCAGATAGTCAAGCACAATGAAATGTAGACTAATAGAGTAGCTGATAATGTTAATACAGTTACTGTGGCTTAGAAGTACAGTGATAGCTCGGTTTACAAACTTAATCCATTCCGGAAGTCCGTTCTTAAACCAAAAGCGTTCTTAAACCAAGGGCGCTTTCCCTAATGAGGCCTCCCACCATCAGTGCCCTTCCACCGTTCGGATTCTGTTCTTAGACCGAGGTAAAGTTCTCAAATCAAGAGACTATTTCTGGTTTTGCTGAGTTTGTAAACCAAATCTTTCTTAAACCAAGGTACCACTGTAATTAGGGAAAGGAAGATTAAAGAAACTTGATCGAATTGAGCCTCTTGGGTTTTATTTCTTTATTCTATTTAAACCTCTGTCTAGGGGCATGTGGGAGTGTTTATAGCCATTTATTTTGTCCTTGGTGGCTGATGTCTTGTAATAGGTTCTCTGCAGGGTTTTTTTTCTTTTATTTTGTATTAATATATTTACTATTAGCTTACCCTGAGTGCAACTGCAGCTCTGGAGGCAAGAGCTTGGGATCTGAATTATGACTCACCATTACATTTGTCTGTAAATAATTTTCTCCTTTACATTTCTTCAGTGTCTTGAACAGTATTGCATTCCATGGCCAATTAAAGTTTAGGGAGCATTTAGGTGGAAAGTAGGATATTAAAACAGAAAAGAAGCTCTTAGATGCCTGTCTTAATTTACGAAGAAGAGAGATTCAAGTATATTAATAGTCTTGCTCTATGCAGTTAGGTGTGCCTAAGCCATGGGTAGGCAAACTAAGGCCCGGGGGCCAGATCCGGCCCAATTGCCTTCTAAATCCGGCCCACGGACGGTCTGGGAATCAGTGTGTTTTTACATGAGTAGAATGTGTCCTTTTATTTAAAATGCATCTCTGGGTTATTTGTGGGGCATAGGAATTTGTTCTCTTTTTTCCCCTTCAAAATATAGTCTGGCCCCCCACAAGGTCTGAGGGACAGTGGACTGGCCCCCTGCTGAAAAAGTTTGCTGACCCCTGGCTAAGTCAATTAAAATCAGTGAGCTTAGATGTACCTAACACTTGTGTGGTTTCAGCCTACGTGTTTCGTAATTGCTGCTTTTCTTGTTCTAGGACTTTCTGAACTTCATTCCAGACTTCCCACAGATAGAATATACTCAAGAATGCAAGGTACATTAAAACAAATACGAAGTTAACTTAGTTAAACCAAGTTAACTCTTTAAAATATTGTAACCTTCATTAACCTTCAGTTTGCTGGTTCATAAAAAAAGTTTCAAAATGCAGAATGGAGTCATCTCACTTTTATGCTGCTATTGTAGTCTTCAGAATGCTTTAGGTTCTAGTTGACCACTAACACCAGTATTCTTGCCTTTAAAAATAATGTTGACCATCAGCAAGGTTTAGTCAGTAGCTCTCATTTTACAGTGATGAACATTGGGAGGTGAGGAGGAGAAAGCTTGTTCATTTAAGTGGATCAGATTTCATAGCTGGAAGTATTAAAATCCCCAAATCCGTTCTTGAACAAGCAGTAGAAAGTAACAAAGAATTCCCAAGCATGTATAATAAACAGTCCTCTTTCAAGAGGCAGAGCCCTTCTGCTTTTTTAGGAACCTCTCTTGCTTATAATCAATTTTGAAAAGGACTCAGCTACTTCATGAGATTGCAGTGCAGATAATCTACCCTTGAAGTGCAGTTTCTCTTCCCATTTAGTTAGTCTTGCAATCTGTTCTGAAACATTTATTCAATGGAAGCACGTGATAAAATTTCAGTTATCCTGTCCTGAAAAAGCTAGCTCACTGTGCTGATGTTCATAGTGATAGGAACCAATTCTTCCCATATTTCTCCAAAATCCAGTTTTGTAATTTACCTGCTTGAGTGGATTCAGGAAACCACTAACCCTGCACAAACAGCTATGCTAGCTCATGCTGTCCCATGTCTCTTCATCATGTGTTCTTGAATGCACGGAGAGGGTAGTCTGAATTGTGCTTGTGTACATGCAATTTTATTTCATAGAACCTACATCCATGTGATAAATTCTAATTATGTGAAGCAGCTTTTAGAGTCATTGTGAAAGAGTCCAATACAGCAGCTTTATGTTGTTGGTGTTGTTGATGAATTTCCTCACCTTTCTGCAAAAGTACACAAGTTGTGTCATAAGACAGACTATTCTGTGATTCTGGTGTCTCTGATACATGGCTGACCAACTTGAAAACCTCAAGACTGCTTGTAGGTGTTTTCTAATGCTCCAGTCAATCTTTTGTAGTTTAAGCCTATTGGTTCTTGTGTGATCCATAATGGGCAGTGTGAATAGCATTCAACAAACATTCTACCGTTATTTTTTATATTTCTTAAACCTAGTAACTGATGCAGAGTATTTCAATCCCCTGACAACTCAGGGGATTAGAATTAATTCACATTAATTTTGCTTTGTCCATTTTCCACCATGCTTCTAGTCACTTAGAATGGAGCATTATGAGTAACATCTAACACAGATAGTTACTGGTACAAGTAACAGATACAATGTAATAATTGGCATGACTGACATCAGATGCCTTTCTCTTAACATGTGTGGATTTGCATTTTTTCGTGAGAGGGTGATGAGATAGCCATGTTATCAGATGTCCTGTTTTACAGTACTGTATTACTGCTACAAATCTTCACTGAATATTTCAATTGCATTTGAAAGCTTAATGTTGCAATGAATGTAGTATAATTTGCTCTGAGTATGCATGCATAGGATGAGATTCTAAGTTTAGTTTCATATTTCTTTATTATAAACTAAGCTTTAGGATGATTGACAAGGGTATGTGATAATATAATACTTGTATTTGCATAGTGACAAACATGCAGAATGTACTGTATATGATAAAATACTGTCAATGAGGATTTGCTTGGAAGCTTTACTTGCACATCGCAAGCACTTGTGACACTCTTGAACACGGGGGACTCCTTTCTAGATTTACTGCTGGAACTGAAACATGTAAACTAGAACAGGAGACCCATGATAATTCTGCCTTAAATGAACCTGTATGCATATTTGCCTATTTCAACTGAATGTTGTTTGCTCTTAAAGACCAAGAATGCCAACATTTTAGGATTCTGCTGGACAGGCTCTGCAGAAATCGTCTTCATAACAGATCAGGGAATTGAATTTTATCAGGTAAGAAAAACAATCTGATCTCCTTTCTTTCAAGTATATTACGTTGTTCTGCCATATTTGCTCTGTTTTAAAGGCCAAGTGACATTTCAGTGCCAGATGAGCTAAATCCTGTAATTTTGTGTTTGGCTTTTGAAATTTAAATTTTCCTTTCCACACTTAAGTAATCCCATATTGGTGAAGAAGGAAATGAATATTCTAATAGAATACTGCAGGAAAGATCTATCAGCAGTGCTCCCAATTCTAAGCAGTTAGTGGGACCACAGGAAGGGCCTCCCCTCCAGATCGCAAGACTTGAGGTGATGGATGTTGGGAGAGGCTCTCCTTAAAGTATTTGTGTCAGGGCTTTATATCATAATGTCAGTACATCTATTTGGCCTCAGTAGCATATAGGGAGCCAGTGCAGCTGCTTGAAGAATCATTGTTACCTGATTCCACTTTGATACAAACCTGACATCTGAAGGCAGCCCTGTTTAGGGAAGTTTTTAATGTTTGATGCTGTGTATTGTGTTTTTAATATTTGGTTGGAAGCCGCCCAGATGGACGGGGTATAAATAAATTATCATCATCATCACACAACTCAGAAGTTTTGACAACCAGATTCTTCACATGCCGTCTGCCCACCTAGAGCAAATTTAAATATTTCTTAGGATTAGCAACTAAAATATATTGCATTTTTGGAAGTATACTGGAATTTGTTTGTGTCTTCAGGTGTTACCAGAGAAGCGAACTTTAAAACTTTTGAAGAGTCAGAATATCAACGTAAACTGGTACATGTACTGTCCTGAGAGTTCCGTAATTCTTCTGTCTACCACAGTTCTTGGAAATGTTCTACAGCCATTCTATTTTAAGGTAATAGTAGTAGTCGAGTGTCCAGTGTTATCATCCACATTGCTTTAATTAGCTGCTCAGAGAGCTTTTTAAAACTATGCTGCATTTCATTGCATTCCCTTGCCTTTCATTTGCTCCCAAATATACACACCTTTCCTACTTCTTTGGCTTTAAGCTTGGCTATGTTTTATATGGCACGTGGAGGTGCTGTTTGTATGCTCTGGTCAGCAAATGGTTTATCTGGAAGACAGTTTTGTGAGGAGGCTGTGTGTGTGTGTGTGTTGGAACTTGGAAGCATCATGAAGCTGCAGCGAATCTCTACTTCTTTTCATATATCTACTATCTGTCCCCAGAATTTACAAAAAACACACCTTCTATTCAGCACCTGCTTTGACCTGTAGATTTTTTTTAATGTTGTTGAGATTTCAAAGGAAAAGTCTCCAGTAAAACATGTCAGAAGTCAGTCATAATGTATAACTTTTGTTTTAACCCCATGACTTAATTTCCTTTTCTCCAAAGATGAGGTGTTTGAAAGTTGATTTAGTAGTGCAGGTCATAGCTGCAAATTAATTTTGAGAAGAAACTGTAAGGGGGGTGGGAGGACAGATTCAGAGCCAGCAGAATATTTTTAGATGACAAAGTACCTTGGACATTTTCTAGCTTCAGTTTGTGCTAGCTTACTTAATAGTTAAAGTTGGAATATTAAGTAATGAAATGGATGCCTCGGATAGGTTAGTTATTTAATGAACAGTTCACTCAATCATAAGCCTATTTTTGTGGATCATTAAAATCAATGAGTATAATATTAAGTTGCAAATTTAGAATTGCAAGTTTAAAACTTGGTTTTACTGCTTGGTACTGGGCACGCTCAAGTTTCTGAGAGAAAATATTGTGGGCTGGGATAATTTTTATGCAAACCATAAGAGGAACCACATAGAATTAGAATTATATGCAACATTTTCAACATGCTTTCTTCTAGGGTGGAACTATGTCAAAGCTGTCCAAGTTTGAAATCGAATTACCCGCAGCTCCAAAGGCGTCCAAACTCAGTCTTTCTGAAAGAGATATTGCTATGGCTACAATGTAAGTATTATCGTTGGGGTTTTTTCCCTCCCTTTAGATTTATGTCCTAAAATGTGGACATGTTGCCCTTAATATCTCTTCCTTTTCTTTCTTTCTTACTAAGCAATTGGTTTTCTCTACAGTTCTGTTTTCTAAGAGAGGATGTGAAATAGCTACAGATAACAGCCACTTTCTAATTCCATTTATTTCAGTGAACAAAGGAAAGAAGAAACTTAAAATGTACACAGCAGAGCAAGTTACTGAAGCCTAGTTTGTTTTGAATTCAAAGAGTCCCCTCTTGAACACCTTAAATTGATTTCCCCCCCTAAAAGGAACTGCCTGAGACAGGCAAAGACCCTGGCCCAATCCTCCCTATATTTACTATCCTCCCTATATTTACTATACTCTCTTTATTTAGTTACTACAATAATGCATTTCATCTTTTCAGCCCAGAATCTTTCAATTCTCCTTTCCTTTAACTTGAAAAATACTGGTCCTTTCTGTGCAGCTTCGAAGTCGCACCTATCCTTAGTTCCATGGATTGGCACCTTTTTAAAATTAATTCTGTATTAATTTCAGTGCAGGAGTTAAGGAAACTTTTAAGTCTTCTCCAAAGGAAATAATGATTATACTGTGATGGATTCCACTTATGGAATTGTGAGCCTTTATTTAGAAGCATTATCAATATACAGTATTGTAAATTATAATGGCTGTCAAGAGAGATCCATACCCTTTTCTTTGAAATTTACTCATGAGTTCATACAAAATAGAATAATTTTATCTCCTTAGATATGGGCAACTTTATGTTCTGTACTTGAGACACCACTCACGGACATCCAACAGCACAGGAGCTGAAGTAGTTCTTTATCACTTACCAAGGCAAGTTTGTCTGTTATTTATAATTTTGATAAGATTAAAGAATTATAAAATTATAACAAAATCAATGCTCTTGATAATAATACGCTCTCTGTCTCTCCATGCTTAAATCTACCACAGAGAAGGCTCCTGCAAGAAGTTGCATATATTGAAGTTATACAGGACTGGCAAGTTTGCACTAAATGTTGTGGACAACTTGGTGGTAGTTCATCATCAGGATACTGAGGTACTACTTTTCCCTGTGGTTTTATTTCTCATATTGAACATTAACAGCTGAAGCCTTCCATTTTATCTTCCTTTGCCTGCTTGTGCTTCAGATTGTTAAGATCATTCATTATATACAATAATAAAGTTATGTGAAAGTTGTAGCTGTGTAGGGCATGACAAATCTTTTAAGAACATCGAAAGAGCCTGCTGGATCAAGGCCATGGTCCTTCTAGTCCAGCATCCTGTTCTGACAGTGGCCAACAAGATGCCTGTGAGAAAGCAGCAAACAGGCTTCAAGCACAAGAGCACCCAGCCCTCACCCCTCCTGTGCTTTCCAGGAACTGGTGTTCAAAAGCATTACTGCCTCCAACTGTGAAGGCAGAGCATAGCCATTACGACTAGTAGCCCCCAATAGCCCTTTGGTGAGATCTAGATACCTTCATGTGCAAAAAGAATTCCACCAGAACAACATAACTTCCACTGTTCCAGAGGCTCCGCCCTGCCTTTGCTACTCCAGTGCTCGATGGCTGTTGATAGTCTAGGAACAAAGCCCGCCACCATGTGTCATTAGTGGATTATTTTAAAAACCAATGTGTGTAATTAGTTATCATACCATAGAAGGATGGAGGAGGACGGAAGAGAAGTAAAACAATAACTGCATATTGTGGTGTGATGAAACTGGGGAGAAGTCCTGTTAAACCAAGAGAACAAGAGGAGTAGGGAAAGGAGAGGCAAAAGGGAGCCTGCATGCGAAATAGCTGTGCTCAGTGTTTAGGGGAAATTGGTGAATGAGACTGTATGCATGTTGACCTATTACGAGTATAACTTCACATGTGAGTTTAGGCAAAAGACAGTTGGTTCCTGGCAGCACTGCGAGTGGTGGTTAAATGGACAAGTTGTAATTCTGACATGCATCTAAGTATGTGCATGTGGTCTGATTGTAAATGGGCTGTATGTGAGTTTTGGCTTTGGTCCCACTCTCTGTTAGCAGTTGGCCCTTGAAGGTCCTCCACACCTCATATCAGAAGTCTGACAAGGCTACTCCACCATTTTTGCACTTTTCCATATACGTACGAACTAGTTTTGATGTGCATCACAAGGGAACTTACTTCTTTTTGTCAATTTTAGACCTCTATTATATTTGATATCAGACTCAAAGGAGAATCTGATGGCACAGTTACCCTTCACCAGCTTGTACTTCCAGCTCGATCTATACAACCCTATCAGATTCCTGTGGCAGGTAGGGGTCTTTTGTTTTCTGTTTAACTAGCTTGGAAATCTAGATGGTAGAGAGATCTAAAGAAAGAGATACTGGAAAATGTAACATTTGACTGTGCATCTATCACTTGGGTTTCCATTTTATTTAACAACTAAGGAATAATATTGTTTAACTTTTGCTAAATGTTTCAAATATCTTGTTCACGGGAAGAAATAGTATCATTTCTAGGCAGCCGTTGGCTGTCATTGCCTGGAGAGAGCTAGCAGGTCCCCTGGCCAGGATTGACCTTGCTTAGAAGTTTCCCCTTCTTGTGTTTGCCCCCCCCCCCATGATTGCAGCTTTTAAGCAGCCTGTGTCTCTACACCAGAGTAGTCTTCAGCTCCATGTGAAACACTGAAAATTTCATGTTCAGTTGTCAATTTGAATGGGATTTGGAAAATGAAGACTAGCTCTCTGAGGTTGGCTAGAGTCTTTGCTTCCTGATCCTTATACAAAGATGGATGGAAATTTGAGTGAGCTGTATGAAAATGTACCGAGAAGCCCCTTTTCGGTCACTTCCCCACCATATGCCTCCACCCACAGTGAGTGTAGCCGGAGTATCAAGGGAAGGTGTGAAGACCAGGTGCTGGGAGCTTTAAACCACCTGGCAAATAACCTTCTCCATCCTGTGTCATCTGGGTGTCTGTTGCTGCCCTTATGCAAGCCCTGTCTCTGCAGGCTCAGTTCTGACTTTTGGGTCACAACATGGTACACAGGAGATGAGTGGTGCTGCTCCTTAACCACCATTTCATGGGCACTTTCTCCAGATTCCACCCAGAACTCTAAATATGCCTATAGCTCTAAAACAAAAGTGATCCCTTGAGGGAAGGTGTTGGGGACCCTGTGCAACAAATAGTCAACCTCTGTGTTGGCTATAAAGGATTTAGTACTGTAGCTAATTCATTAGTAAATGCTAATAAGCAATATATTTTTTTTATCTATTTTTTTATAGATTTTGTTGTTTTATATGAATTTGTTGGGCCTAATCCTCCTAGACCATAGCCTTAACTCTTCAAGGTATATTGATATGCAATAGATTTCAACTGTGAATCTTTATCAAAACAAATTAATCTCTTCAGGATCATGAGTAATTGATACAATTTCTTTCTCCATGTGCAGGTCCAGCTTCTGTAACCAGTCAGTTCCCAGTTCCCTGTAAACTCTGTATCCTTCAACAGTTTGTGTTTTGTTCTGAAACTGAACCCCAGATCTTTTCTCTCTCTTGTTTGATAAACATGTTGCTTTTTATATCTGGAGGGAGCAGAATTGAAAAATATTGCAATAGAAATACGCATTGAATCTTTGAAGAGTATAAAATAGCACTATTTGGCATGCAACACAGTCCTATGCTTGGGCTTTTAGTTGGGTTTATGCCCAGTTAAGTGTGCTCAGTCTTATTTCCCCAGCCTTATGAATCAATAACTTTATCATGTGATAAGACTTGGGGGTGGTTGGGGTGCCAGGATTAAGCTTGCACATCTCCCTTTTGTATATTAAGTTAGTCACATAACTGTTTGGATCCATCTCATAAAGAGCCTTTGTTTTTGCCCCCCCCCCTTTATCATATATTTATTTCTAATAAAACATAACCAAATATAATAACATATGCCAAAGAAAATAGAATAAAAATAGAGTAATGGGATATCGAGAGCTGACAATACAGGAAAAGATTTATATATATACACACACAAGCATAACAAATTAATGTCACAAAATTCAGAGTAGCACAAATTGGTTTACTTTCTTCTGTACCTTATTATTCAAGTACATTATGAAATGGCTCCATTTCTCAATGAAGATATTATCTAGTTGTCTACCCTCTCTTCATATATGTCAGCCTAACCACACATACTGTGTTTCAGATTTTGTTAGTCATTCTCTCATGGATGGTGTTCTCATTTCCCCCCAATTTTGACAAATAGCAATCCTAATAGTAATTTTGGCAGCATTTAAGAGGTGCCATGAAGTGACTTTGTAGACCCCTGAGACCTTATAGAGACTCTACAGCCAATACACTTCTGTGGAGTTTTGTTTAACATTTAGATTCTTCATCCTGGATTGTCTTTCAGCCTGATATTATCATCAGTGCAAGCGAAGGTATGTCTGAAGCTGTCAGAGCTCTTCTGTTTTCATCAGTTTGTGTAATTACAATGCTATCTTTTTTTTTAAAAAAAAAACCACAACCAAGTATGTTCTATCCTCATATTTAAGATATTAAAAAACCACACTCAAGTGGGTTGGTGGAATATCTGACTCAATGAAGAACTAGTTATGAATTGGTAACTTCTAATGTAGTATAGTATAATGTAATGTAGTATAATGTGGTTGTAAGGGAATGTTTTGGTCTGATGTTGGAGTCTGTTTGTACAAGCATTATATAAGGACAAAGATGCTATATGTAAAGTCTGGCTTGGAAGTGGCTCATATTACTGTTGTAAGTTTAGATTCCTTTTGGAAAAGGATTTGCTATTGGTTTTTTTTTCCTTTCCAGGTTACCTCTGGAATCTGCAGGTGAAACTGGAGCCTATAGTAAATCTCTTACCAGACAAAGGAAAACTAATGGACTTTCTTCTTCAGAGAAAAGATTGCAAGATGGTTATTCTTGCTGTGTGCTCTCAGAGTAAGATTTTGCTTCCAGTTTCCAGGAGCTGTTCTTTTGAAAAACTTTGTAAGAAGTTAATTCTAAAAGCACTCTCTTGCACACTATGCCATCCCCATATTAAGTACCTAAAGTATCAGTTATCTGGCCTCTAGTTAGCATAAGAAGATTTAAGGGTAACTATATTATGGTGACTACCAGCTAGTTTATTGTAGTATGAAATGTGGTTCGGAGCGATGCATAAATACAGATACTAATTTTCAGAGGTATTTGCAGAATTTAATATGCCAGTGTTCCTTGCCACTAATTTCATCGTGTGTGTTTTTTTGTTGCAGTGTTAAGTGAACCAGACGGAGGATCATTGAGTGTGGTTGCTACCGTTTTTGACAAACTCAATCATGAATATAAGAAATACTTGGAAGCAGAGCAGACTTACAATATGGCAAGTTATGAACATCATTTTCTTTGCCATGTGCCTTGTATATACCATTTCTGATTAGCAGTAATCTTTGATCACTGATTTGACAGTGTTCAAATCTGTAATTCCTTACACAATGAAAAGTAGCTTCTCTAATACATACACACACACACACACACACACACACGTACGTAACTAAAGCTCAAATATGATCACTACAATCCCTAAAAAAGGAACTAGTTACTTTTTAATTTGTGGGGGGAAATAATTCCACACCAAAGTCCACTAAATATGTGAAGCTGAATGTTGGAAGATTCAGGACAGA
Source organism: Podarcis muralis (assembly GCF_964188315.1). Taxonomy (NCBI): domain Eukaryota; kingdom Metazoa; phylum Chordata; class Lepidosauria; order Squamata; family Lacertidae; genus Podarcis; species Podarcis muralis. The sequence continues at coordinate 45,289,953 of NC_135662.1, read as the reverse complement.
TAAAAGAACGTACTTCTCCAGGCAGTGCATAGTTAGGCTTTGGAACATACTCCCATAGGAGGCAGTGATGGCCACCAACTTGGATGGCTTTAAAAGAAGATTAGACAAATTCATGGAGGATAAGGCTATCATTAGCTGTTACCCATAATGACTATGGAGACAGTATGCTTCTGAGTACCTGTTGCTGGAATCTGCAGGAGGGGAAAGTGCTTTTGTGCTCAGGTCCTGCTTACGGGCTTCCCATGGGCATCTGGTTGGCCACTGTGAGAACAGGACAGCCATTGGTCTGATCCAGCAGGCTCTTATATTCTTACGTACAGTGGTACCTCGCAAGACGAATGCCTCGCAAGACAAAAAACTCGCAAGACGAAAGGGTTTTTTGTTTTTTGAGCTGCTTCGCAAGACGATTTTCCCTATGGGCTTGCTTCGCAAGACGGAAACGTCTTGCAAGTTTGTTTCCTTTTTCTTAACACCGTTAATACAGTTGCTACTTGACTTCGAGGAGCAACTCATAGAACGCGGTGTGGTAGCCTTTTTTGAGGTTTTTAAAGACTTTGGTGATTTTTGAAGCTTTTCCAAAACTTTCCCGACACCGTGCTTTGCAAGATGAAAAAAATCGCAAGACGACAAAGCTCATGGAACGAATTAATTTCGTCTTGCGAGGCACCACTGTATTTGAAGGTATTGCCATTTTGATTAAAAGTTATAGTTCTGGTTTAATCCTGATATTACTTATTTTGTATACCTTCCTTTCTTTGAAGATCACAGGGCAGTTCACTACATAAAAGTACGTCTTTTGTGTTCTCATTTTGTAACAAAAAAAAAAGAAACAAACCAATAACCCCCCCTCCCACAAACACATTTAAAGGCCATAGATGGTTTAATCAGCCAAAAGCTCTGTTATAGAGAAACATTTTCACTTGGTGCCTAAAGATACGTAATGAAGGCGCCTGGTGAGCCCCCCTAGGGGAAAGCATTCCACAGACTAGGAGCCACTGCGGAAAAGGCCCGTTCTCATGTTGCCACCCTCATGGAGGAGGCACACGAGACATAAACATGGATTTTGGTTAGTCATTGGAATCTATTACCAAGTAAGGCGTGGTAGCTGACTAAGTCACTTTTGAGTAGACTGATTGAAGTTAATAAACATTACTTAGATTCAATAATTTCAGTGGGTCTACTTGAGTATGACTTTGTCAAATACAACCCAATGTATCTAGGTGTCAAGGTATAAAATTAGTAAGTGTTATCAGTCCTTCAATATATGTTATATCTCAAAATATTTTCTGATATTTTTCAGGCACTAGAAACCGGGCAGAGCAGAAGCAATCCACCTCCCAAACGGCCAGTTCGTACCCAGGCAGTTATTGATCAGTCAGACATGTATACGCATGTTTTGTCTGTTTTTACAGAAAAAAAGGTTGGTTGATAGACACACCAGCATGCTGATTTAACTTCATAGGTCTTCATATGTTAGTTCAAAGGGAGGCAAGTATTAATCACAGCTGACAGTAACTAATACTGTTGTGGTAAACAGAAGGTAATTTGTCAGTTTCTCTGAAGCAGGAAGAAAGTCTGAATAGCTGTCAATCAGACACTTTAAACCTGGGGGTTCTTATGTCCCCCCGCCACATGCTGTCTTCTCCACATTGCACCAGATATATTTTTTTATCTGACAGGTGGTCTCCCTAGTGTGTAGTGCTCCTCTTCTGGCTGCTTGTTATTTCTTACTGAGCTTTTACTGCCCATGTCCACATCATTCCTAAAACGATAGCCAATCTTTTCACTGGCTGAAGAGCAGAGAGGACTTCTGTACCTGTGTGCTGTAGGTACAAGGACAACAATTGAGTCGATGAAGGCCATGGGAAGAAAGGCGGAAGCAAGGACTATGGCTGCAGGTGGGGTGAGAGAGAGGAAGTTGGTTGACAGAGAGAGAGCTTATTTTCTGGGGCTCAGACCCCACTTATGCCTTGTTGTACTGCCTCTTGGGCAAGTTACTTACCTTCTAGGCTCACCAGTTTGACTTCTCTAATGAGTATTTTGTGACTGATGATGGTCATGAATGGGACACATCCCCCCCCCCCCCCGGCAGACATTTTTTGACACTTTCTCAAAGGTAGAAATGAGTCCACAAACTAAAAAATTGACTCCTGATTTAAAGAGATTCTTTATTGGAGTTGAAGCATCTCCTTTAGTAAATTCTCCTTTTCCTGTTTAGGAAGCACCTCACAAGTTCACTATAGCTGTCCTAATGGAGTATATTCGCTCGCTCAACCAATTCCAGATAGCTGTTCAGGTAAAAACTTAAAATGTCTTGTTATATAAGATTATGATTCTCTATCCCGGTTAACTATTTTTAGACTGCACACTAGTTACCAATTTTTGAAATATTAAAGCTGTTTATTTATTAAGTAAAATGAAAATGTGCTCATTCCCCTTATACAGACATTCCACATTCTTTTACAGAACCGTTGCATTAGTTTGCATGTAATGATATATGAAGTTTTAGAGGCGATTTGAGGTGACAGAGCAACTTATAGATATCAACTAAGTATAAATATGACAAATAGCACTATGAAGAGTTTGGGCTAGCAATGAACAGATGTGTTGGGATCAAAGCTACAATTGTACAATTTTTTTTCCTTCTGAAACGCTGGAGTGTTTGCTTAGTCAAATATTCAGGATTGGAAATGAGCCTTTGTAAGTGTGCTAATTTTGAGCCCTTGTGTCGGCATCTTTCAGTGTAAGGTTTCTAGTTCACATGTGAATATACATGCACCCATACAGTTGGAGAAAGTCCATTCGTTTGCCACCACCTCTCATACACTGCATTACCCTCCTTCATATGGAGAGCTCTGCTCACCCAATAGTGTTAGGTAGGCTGGATTAGTCTTAAAGGTAGTATTGAGTTTCAAGTTGCTTTCAGCTACAGCTCCTTCCATCCAGGCACTTGAACCTCCGTTTGCTTGTCCAGTCTTCCTGCTCCAAAGGCCACAAATGCTATAGGGAACTATCAACAGGGCCGGCTCATGAGAAAATGTCTCAATTCCCTTTCAACCTCCAGAAGAGAAAAAAGAAAAATCTGTTTGAGTATTCTTAAACCCAGTAAACCCCTTCCCAACAGAGAAAGTATGGAGTTGAAAAGAATTTAGCACAAGTTGAAGAAAAATCCAGAGGCTTCAAGGATCAACCTTGCTCTGTTCAGACTTCATATCTGTTCCTGCTGCCTTCTTCTCACTGGCCAGCTGGCCAAGAGGTTGAAGTTGGACGAGCTGCAGCCAAAGAGCTTACTAATCTATCTGAAGAGTTCAGAGCAGGGCAAGGGGAACCTGTGGCCCTCTTCATGTGATTGGACTCAGACTCCCATCAGCATGGCCAGGGATGGTGGGCGTTTGCATCTGGAAGGCCACAGGTTCCCCATCTCTGCTATACAGACTAGTAGCCTTTAGCTAGTACTGAAGTTCTAGTACTGAATTCAGAAAATTATAGTATTTTTTTTAAAAACAACAACAACGCCCTGCATGTATATGTGCCCTTTTTCAGTTAACTTTTCTTGTGTTTCACCCCCTAGAACTAAGGTGATAACGTAGTAGTTAAATACTTGCCTAGTTACTACTGGTTTAAGCAGTCTTTTTCCTTGCCTCCTTAGCATTATCTATATGAACTGGTTATCAAAACCCTTGTTCAGCACAACCTATTCTATATGCTTCACCAGTTCCTGCAATATCATGTTCTCAGTGATTCAAAACCTCTGGTAAGTTAGTTTCTTTCGTCCTTCACCATACGGCTTTCATTGCTTCTTGGTTAATTCTATGCTGCCCTTTCACCAGACTTTGTAGGTGTATCTTCATAGCAGGAATCTGGACTCTGGCTCACACTATTTTAAACCATGCTACTTGTAGGTTTTAACACGTAATTGTGAAGTATTAAGACACTGTTGAACTTCCTGTTTCAGGCCTGCTTGTTACTGTCGTTAGAGAGCATTTACCCTCCAGCACATCAGCTCTCCCTGGATATGTTAAAGGTAAGTACGCAGAGAAAACTTTTAACATGTGATTTCCTTGTCTGCTTATATACCAACAAGTAATCATGAACAAGTATAAATGATCAGAGGTTATAAGTAAGGTAAAGATATAATCTTCATGTCCAGAGTATAGAAAGGATGATTTGTCTTACCTGAACAGTAGATTTATTAGGTAGATGATTAAGTATTCAGATTGGGCTGTTCCTTTTGCATGAGACTCAGACAGGAGAAAAGAATTGTGGGAGGTAGACCATTTCTCCTCAGTTTTTCCGACTTGCCAAGCAGGAGCATCACGACAAAAATCTAAAACTAAATTAAACACAAGGCCTACCTCCCCCTGCCTAACACGTGAACAGGAACGAAAGTAAAGAAAGTAATGTGCAGCAGCATGGGGGGAAAACCTGCATGTCAAGAAAACAAACCCTCCATGATAAAACTCAGGCATATAATAAATTATGTCATATAATGAATACGGTAATAAACCCTGCTCATGAAAATGACTCAACCGCAGACCCACATAGGGATGGTTCTGAATACTTCATTGTCCACCTAATAAATCTGCTATTCAGGTAAAACCAATCATCCTATTTATTATGGTGGACGATGAAGTGTTTGGATTGGGACATACCACATCAATTCCCAACTGGGCGGGACCCAACTGCAGTTGAGCTAACTATAGAACCTGATGAAGGACTGTGCGGCCAAAGGCTGCATCACTTGAGGGTAAAAGATCTAGCCTGTAGTAGAACTGGTAGAGCGTGGAAATATATGTGATGGAGAAGGTAACTTAAGAGACTCATAAGCCGACAGTATGCAAGCACGTAGCCATCTGGATAAGGTGGCAGAAGAAACTTTCTTTCCCAGAGATGAAGTATGAAGAGACACAAACAAGACACCTGTAGTTCTAATGTTCTTTGTACGATGGATATAGATCTTCAAAGCCCGCCGCACATCCAAAGAATGCCCAAGCCTTTTCTTTTGGATGCTGCGGATTAGGACAAAACATTTGAAGCACCAACTCCTGTTGAATATGAAATCTTGAAAGTACTTTTGGTACAAAAGTGGGATCAGTGTGAAGCACAACCTCGTCTTTGTGGAAAATACAGAAGTGTTTAGCCAGCGATAAGGCAGTCATGCTTACGGTCTGATGATAAGGAGGTGAGAAGGGCATCCTTCAACGGATCAATTAAAGAAGCAGGCAAGTTCACATTCAAAACTTCTGATAAACCTTGACCCATTGGTGACAATGAACTTTGCTCATTAGACCCTAATTGGGCATCAGCAAAACCCTGAAATTCAGGCTCAGAATCAGAGGACATGGCTATGTCATTTGTATTGCCAGCAGGTGGCAGTAAAACCTCACTAGATAACTGAGCCAGGGCTGCGTGGCTGAGTCATGGATTGCTCTGAAGGAGGTTTGTTTACCTTACCAACAACACTGGGGGGAAAATGATGGCCCTTAACACGGAAAGAGTGATTTAAGTGACTGTGAAAAGTATTAGAGGACCCTGCTAGGTTTAGCTGCTTCAACTTTTGTTTAACTTTTTTATGTGGAGAGGCACCCAAGCCTTGCAGAGACTCATAAGGACGCCATCAAAATCTAGTGGGAAGAAATTGAGCCACTGAAGCAGACTGCTGATTCCGTTATTATTGCAGGCAAAACATGTCGCAACAGCCCTTTGCGCCGCTGCAGCGGACAGGAGAAAAAGAAGTTGGAAGCTTATTTTCTTTGTCCCTTAACCTTTCTTTGCAGAAGCAGCAATTCTTGTAGAAAAGCTGATGCGCTGAATAAAGGGTCCAAAAGGACGCTGAGAGTAAGGCGCTGAGCGGCTGTTTAGGGAAGCAGCGCACAGTCACTGCAGGAGGCAGTCTGTGACGCAAAAAAGTTGAAGGAAAAGGCAACTCAACCGCTGGCAACAGCCAGCAACAAGGAAAAAAGATAAAAATTAAGAAATTAATGAAAAAATAGAAGTAAAACACTGAACATAGAAAAGGGAAACATGTTTAGCAGGAAGACAATGGTGCTTTTTTCTTTTTACCTCAGCAGAGGACACATAAAAGGACTGACACCAAACAGTAACAAAGACAGGCAAAGTTGCCAATAAACAACTAAGGAAGAGGAAGATTACTAAGTAACTAAGAATAATAAAGTAGTTAAAGAGGACTCAGCTGACTAGCAGTCAACAAAACATTGAGAGCTGGGAGAGCCAAACTGCTCAGTCCCAGGCAGGAGGGGGGAAAACTGAGGAGAAACGGGTCTACCTCCCACAATTCTTTGCTCCTGCCTGAGTGTCTTGCAAGAGGAACAGCCCAATCTGAACACTTCATCATCCACCACAATAAATTGCAAGATTATTCCCCCTGTGTGTTGAATTTAGGGCTTTCATTAGTTCAGCAGGCACTAATTGTAGTCACTTTGCTTTCAGAGACTTTCTACTGCAAATGATGAAATAGTGGAAGTTTTGTTGTCTAAGCATCAGGTACTGGCTGCCTTGAGATTCATCAGAGGTATTGGAGGCCATGATAGTATTTCTGCTCGAAAGTTTCTTGATGCAGCAAAGCAGACGGAAGATGAGATGCTATTCTATACCATATTCAGGTTCTTTGAGCAGAGAAATCAGCGATTGCGTGGAAACCCTAGCTTCACTCCAGGTAAAGTGTCCATTTGCAAAGCGGGGAGGGAAGTGTGTCAAGATAATCCCAGCCAGCCTTTATATCTTTTTATAGAAAAGTTTATTAAACAAGATTGTGTCTTGTAAATCTTAGTAAGCTGGGATAGACTCAAGGTTCAGCAATCTGTTCTTGTACTTTTGGCCACTTACAACCAACGTTGGTTCCAAATCTGCTTTACTGGTAAATATTTTCAGTGAGCCTGCTTAAGAGAAAATTGGAAAAACTGCTGTGGTTTATAGAGTGAATTTAGGGACTTGGCTAAGCCATTTAAATGGAGCTTGGCCACATTTTAGTGAATATTCGTACAAGTTTATTAAGATAACTGAACAGTTGAGGTATTAATACACAAACTGTGGTAAGTTGCCCTGCCCTCCGTAAGCTGTCTAGACCATACATTTTTAGAACACACTAGCTTTTTAAGTTCAAAGCACTGATTTACAGAGTTCAAATAAAGATAACCCACCACAAACTGTACTGTTTTGCTCTTAAAATATCATTTCTGCAATTAAAGGCACTGTGTCTACATTTTGAATACTGATTTGACAGATTCTCATAGAAAATGACAACTGTAGTAAAGACCATTTAATAGATGGGTAGTGGTTGTGGGGAGTCTGCTGCTATATGTTTTGGGCTTTAGGAATTCACTTTTAGTCAGAGTGCAAGTAGAAGGAGGACTTATTTCGCTGTAGCTGTTTATATACATTATACTCAACATCAACCACATTTAATTTAACTGTGGCTAACTTGTTTCTTTATTTTAATGGAGGTACTCTGAATATGACTTAATTGAATACTTCCCTTGGCCAGGGAAGAGTATAGGTGCCTAGATGCATGCTTATATCACCATTTTTACCTTGAAAGTCCTCCACACTCAAATCATGAAAGGCCTTCTTTCAGGTATACCATGGTGTGGATTTCTTAGTAGCAGGGTTTAAGCATAACAGTGATCAAGAACATAGAAAGGCCTCCTTCCCCTCAGTTTGATTAGGTATGTCCCAGTGTTTGCGGCAATACAAGGCTTATGGGAATCGGCTAGTCTGAATGTAATTTCATATTGTGACAGATATTGCCAAGAAAGTGTCATGGACAATTGTGCTGAAGTTTGGACAAGAGGAGGGTAGAGAAACTATTCTAGTGCTGGCTGAAGTGGCATGTTATTTTGATTGTGCTGAGAATCCAGTTTTGTCATAGTAGTAACTTAGCATACAACAGTAGTACATATTAAACTACTTCCAGTTCATCAACTCTTGGTACAAAGTTTCAGTGCAATTTTTTTGATGTACTATGTTATTGAGCTGGACCAGTGGTCCTGTCTAACAGGTGTGACCAGTCTAGAAATCCTCAGGAACTGCATTCAAATTAAATAAAGTAGTGGGAAGGTATTTCAGATTTAATTCCACACAGTCTTTTTTGTTTGTTTTACAGGAGAGCACTGTGAAGAGCATGTTGTGTTTTTTAAACAGGTATTTGGAGACCAAGCACTAATGAAGCCTACTGCTTTCTGAAGTAGAAAAGCTATACGAAATGTATAAACTTAATTTATTGCATTTTATGTACTGATACTTTTGACCTACAAAAATTCCTATTTTATAATAAAGTATATATATACACACAGACCCTTTGGCAAATTATTAAAATATTATTTTTCCACTAATGGCTCATTTGTCTCTCCTAAAAATAGAGCCACAAATTGCATTGACTTGCATTTAAAAAGTAGTGTCAGTGGGTCAGCAATCTATTCTCATACATGTCACTTTATATTTCATCAGGAAAGCAAATTCATTGTGTGAAACACTTTCACAAGAATAAAAACTAGAATGTATTAAATAATAATAATTTATGATCCTTCCAATTTTAGTAACACTGTAACTGAAATATGCAGTACTTCCTGGGTCCAAGTTGTTCAGAACTACTGGTCATCTACTTGGGTAGATCTCTAATCTGTCCAGTAATAGTGGTTTGTTGTTGTGCGACAGTAGTCATAGAAACTTGCTGAAACTTATGGTGAAAAGGGCTTCAGGTAGAGTTCAACGAGTCCACTGACCACTTTGTTTAAAATGGCTAGAAGAATAAGAGTCTCTCTCTCTCTGTACCTTTGTTTCTCTCTTGTGCTGCACGTGCTTTAGCTTTATTTACTGAGGGTCCTGTGAAGGAAAAGGGAAAAGTTACCAGTTTGATAGTGGTTGGTTCTGCAGAGACAGAAGTAGTATCCCAAAATCAGTTTGCTTGAAATAATTATTTTCCTTTGAGTGAAAGTGTTCTCAGATGGGATGAGAGCTGTCCTTGCAGGCAGAGACTTCTGCATTTACCCCACCAGTTTTGACTCCTGCCTTCATGCTGTGGAGTCATATCCTACACACTATGAGCATAAACAAACCAATTCAAGACATCACATTAATACAGAATGAAGCTCAAGCTGCACCCCTATGCACACTTCCTTGAGAGTTAAAATTTCAGGTCAACTTGTACATATTGAGCAAGATCTTACCTATATAACTAAGTAGGACGGGAAGAAATATTAGACCATGGGTTGCTCCAAGTAGTACCATTGCTAGATACATCCTGAAGTAGAAGATCTGGAAAATCTGGGATTTGGAAAAGGCAAGCACTACTATTCCTCCAAATTTTGTGAGAGTAATGCCACTGAAAACCTGACAAAGGGTGAGACAGTGTTTAGTTTTATGCAATGCATTAATTGAAACATAACAGGAAATTGCTACTGTCATTTATAAAGCATTGTTTTTATTCTAATTAACTTTATATTGCACTCTCAGTAAGTATGTCACTACAGGCTATGCTCTGTACCAGCTTTCAGGCCTCCTTGAGAGGGAGATAGGCAGTGTTAGAAACAGATATGAAAGCTAAGGAGCTAAATGGCACCTTAAGCTTAGGTTATGGGTGCAACAACAATGTCTAGGTGTGCTTTTTTAAATAATAAGAATACAACACTGAAAATGAATGAACTGCTAAAATATTGTGTTCATTATTGACATGGTCTAGTTTTCCCACTACTAATCCTTAAGGATATTCCCCTAATATCCTTAAGAGAGTCTCTTCTCCAATTTTCAGAGAGTAGCTGGAAATGGAGAGGCAGAAAAAGGTCCTTTCCTTCCACTTTGCAGTTTTAATTTGAAACCTTAGGCCAGATCTCAGAAGCCGCTTGTGCTAATGAAATTCCTGTCACAAAATGCACCTAGAACAATGGGAGTTTTGAACCCTGGAGATAGGAGCATCCCCTTAAGTGGTTTCTAGTGCCACAACAGAATAGTTTTCAAAACAAAATACTTACAGAGCTGCCCATGTGGGATAGTGCTTCTTCAGCGCGCTCTGCTCTGGTTGCTTTTGTACTAACAGTGAATGCTCTTGTCACATGGCTACAGAATTCAACAGAGATACCACAACTCTGGAAAGAAGACAGCATAGGTTAAGGAGCTTACTGCCACAGAATACTCCATTTTCAACATTCTGGGTTTGATTCTTTTTTTTTAAGGAAGTTTCCTACACTTATGTATCTTTACTTCCAGCAGGAATGGGGAACCTTGGGGTCAAAGGCCTGATATGGTCCTCCAGGCATCTTTATCCAACATTTAGCATTATCCATAGGCTACACCCTTTATATCAGCTCTGTACCTTTCCTGGACTCATTTTTAATGTCTTATGATTCATTTTAAATTATTCTTATTCATTGCATGGTTAAAAAAACTTTTTCTGTATACCACTTAGAAGTTCTGAATATTTAGTATATAAATGTCTGAAATAAATTGCCTGTCACTAGTATATGGAAGTTTTCTCATAAGAGAACATTCAGCCCTTGAGTAAAAAAGCCTCCTCACCTAGAAGTAGTTCTCTTGACATAGAAAATGACTTATGTATTTAGGCTAGAGAGCTATGTCTGTGCTAAAGTATTTCTTACTCTCTGGCCTACTGATGAGTGCAGGGCCTCAACAGCCCCAGGATGCTTTAATCAGCTGGCAGGTGAGGCTAGCGGAGAGAAGGCAAAGAGGAGAGAGTGGAATGGGAGCACCTTATATTCCTCATGTTCTTTCTACTCTGAAAACAAAAGAGGACTGAGGAAGACACAGCACAGAAAACAATGCAGCTGGGATTAGGCTTCTGTGTCATTCAGCCCTTCCAAAGTTGAAAAGAGAAGAGTTTGTGTTATTTTGCAAGAAAGTTTTTGGGAGGAGGGGAGAAAACAAAGTAAGAACAGGGACCCTTGGATTTGATGCCAACTTCTGTTTTCTAGACCCCTTAGCCAAAGGATCTGATAACATACACTAAAAGGTACACTGCAACATTTTCCGGTGGGGTGGGCTGGACCAAGAGCCCTTGCTTTACAATTTGGTATCCAGGCTGTTATTCCTGCATTGCAGGAGGCTGGACTAGATGACCCTTGGTGTACCTTCCAACTCTCCCGTTCTATGATATTAAATTTGCCTACATAACATATTACAGTGGATTTACAGTATTCTGAACCAGATTTTGGCAGATATTTTTGGAAACACGTTTTGATAGTGTCTAATAGCCCTTTAAGATCATAGTCGCATAGTATGAAGCACCCACACTGTAATTCAAGAGCAGGGGTGGCCAACATGCTTCCCCGTCCAGATGTTGCTGGACTCCCAACTCCCATCAGCTCCAGCTAGCCTGGCCAATTGTCAGGGAGGAAGGTGGTACTATTTCAGCAACATCTGAAAGGCACCACATTGGCTAACAGCACATAGCATTTGCTGTTAACGCCAAAAGTTGAGAGAGCAGATAAAAAAAAGATGAGGGTGAACTTACCATGACAAGATTAACCAATGAAACTGCATTCAGGCTGATGCCCCAGAGCCACATGACTCCAAACATGTTGACCAGGATCATAGCAATGGTAAGGGTAACAACAATGGCAGCCCACACTTCAAAACCAAGCAGCACCATTGTTACTAAGAATATTGATCCAAGGGAAATACTGAGGTTAAAGACGGTGTCTTTCACAATAGTGAGATATTGTTCGTAGAAAACATAGAACACACTATATAAAAAGAATAGAAAATGTTCACATTGGTAACAGATTAACAGAATAAGTCTTTTGAATGCTTGGCTACTTTGATGCCTTAATTCTAAATTACTAATTTCGTCTAGTTCTCAAAAGAGAATGCCACTTTCAGATTTTTCAAAAAGTTTGGCAGAGGAAATAGGATTAATATAGACATTTTAAAAAACCAGGATGCAGAGAGTAGTCATGCTCTCGCTTATAATTTTAACCTATGTATGTTCTCTATCACTATATGTCTATATTTCTGGTCTGTGACTGTAATAAATCAATTCATTCAGAGAGTAACCAATTATTTATAGTGTTTTCGCCATTAAAGGAAATTATGCAAAGTAATTTCCCAATTATTTCCCAAAAATCAAACTAAAGATCAAGGAAAAATATGAAAGCTTGAAAAAGCAGGAATACTGAAAGAATTGCTAAGCTACTGCTGCAAGCAACTTGGGAGGAATGTAACCTAGGTTGTGTCCTTGAAAGGGCTGGGTAAAAGTTCCTGAGAGGCACGTGCGTTCTTGCCTTTGAACACTAGGGAGAGCTAAACCCACCTGGCCGCCAGCATTCCATCAAAGGAAAGGAAAGTTTCAGGACAATTCAGTAACCCTTGTTACCGGTATATTACAGGGTGTAAACTCTTGTTCTTAAAAACTACGGCTCTGAAATTTGTGCAATGGCATTTTGATATTCACAGTTTTATGTCCAATCCCTTTCATAATGACCTCCCAACATGGAATTCACTTTTTTTTACAGCTACTGCACACTAGGTCAACATCATCACCCCATGGTTCAGTAACAACCAACATTCAACCCACCAGAATATATATTTTTCACCCAAGATTGGGCTTATTTAACACACACTACATTGTACTGATTTTAAACACATTGTCTGGAAGTCTCAACTAGTACAAAATGCCCCATCTGTGTAGGTTGGCAAAAACATATTACCACTGGGTTTGCTTCCACATTCTGTTAAAAGTGCTGTCCCCCCGTCCCCGTCCCCCGTATAGCCTAAACATGGACTCGCTTTCCCATACAAATCCCCCAAGGTTTTAAAATTAGCTGATTAGGCACTATCCAAATGCTGCCCCAAATTAGTTTCTATTAGAAACACAGCTGTGGGTCTAGATTTCTGGTGTGCAGGCCCTTGACAGGTTTGTTATGTTCCTCTTTGGTCTCTTTTTGGAGACATGATGGAACTTCATTGCACCAGGTCTTCAGAAATTAATAGTGTATAACAGTTCCATTTGTTTTCCTATTTTAATATCCATGAGCTGCCATGAGAACTTCTTGCTGTTAAAAGCTGGTTATATAGGTAAGTCAAAGAAAAAAAACACCCTGTAACACTTAAGTATTTGGCAGGGGGAGGGGGGAACAGAGGTGGAGAAAGAGCCACGTACCTGTAGGGGAATACACGATAGTTCTTTTCTTCAGTGCTCATGGATTTAGTAATGTTGTCTGCTATCACACGTGCTTTCTTCATTGCATCAATGAAGTCTGCAGAGGTTTTCAACACCGTATGGTAAGTCATGAAGTAGGTAGCTCCAACTTCAGAGTTGTTTATAAAGTTAACTGCAGAGCTATATGCTGCATGTCCTCTGTAAAGAAAAGTACAGTTAGCACACAAATCAATTGAATGATTATTAGGTTAAAATTATCTAAGGCATTCAAGAGACAACTAGCTTCTACAATGCTGTTAGGACACTCCTGGGCACAGTACTCTATGATTGTGCAACAATTTGCTAATCTAGAGAGATAAGGGTACACAGTATTTTGCCAAGGCAGGCAGTCAGTGTCCTTCAACTGACATCATTCTCATCTGTCAAGAAGGAAGGCAAATGGAAGAACAGGCACAGAGCAAATGTAAAATGGTGGAAGACAGTCATTCGCTTCACCCCAGATACTGTGTTGTCATCTTCCTCAGTAGGCCCTGGACTACCAGTGTCTGACTTCTAGCCAAAGAAACCAGCACCCTATGAGTTGGATCCACACACAAAAAAACTCCTCTCTGATGGAAGGATGTGTGAAAGGAGAGAACCTATGGATCCAACTGAACACCCAACACAATTGTGCCCAAATATGCAATTCTGCAAAATGAATGCAGAAGCCAGCTTTGTGATGCTTTATTCAAGGACCGCAATGATAGATATGTGAAACAACAGAAGGCAATGTTCTGGGCTGTCAGAATGAAGGCCTGACACTTAGATTGGTACTGCACGGCAACAGCAGGGGTACGTATGGAAAGTGGCAGCACAACATTTTCTGGGATGTGGCAGGGAGGACAGGGAAGCTCCAAGTTAAGACAGACTTTGCAAAGGTGTGCACACATCTGTGGGACAAAACTGTCGCCAGCCCAGAGCTGCCCTGATTTCATCACCTCACACTCCCTGATCCCATCAGATGCGGCACTGCTGCCACTCCACACACAAATGCCTCATTTACCACTGGTGGTCTGCGCCTCTTATACTTTATGACTACAGTGTTTGTCAGAATAAGTGTTACTTTGAA